>NC_085046.1:12755611-13067695 GCF_963662255.1 Cinclus cinclus | reverse complement strand
AGTAGTGTAGATTTTCTCAATATATCTAATGAAACAAAATGTCTGTTTATCTATATTTAAGCATACTACAGATAAAACAAACTTGCAGTGAATTAACACAATCTGCAGAAAAACTCAATTTTCTGCCCTGCATGGGCAGGTGAATACACAGAACAGATTGATATCTCCCATTGCGAGTATGGCTCAGTGTTTCTAAGCAACCTTGCTCCATCATCTTCTGTGACAAAAACAAGTGAAGAGTTTGAACTGCAGTCTGATAGAGCTGTGAATACTAATGACTAACCAAAAAAAGAAAAATCTCATCTCTCATTGAATTCTGAACGGAACAAAAAGAAGCCATAATTACAAAAATACTCATTAAACTGAAAATTCAAACAATTAAATATAATTGTATCTTCAGTAATTATCTAAGAAATGAGAATTCAGATTTCAAACAACCAAATCAGGTAATTATTTCTTTCATATGCAGCGCACAATATCTATGTACATATACATTCTCAAAATCTGCAAGCACACAACTAGTGATGGCAACATTTCCTGGCCACAGAATTTATTTTAATCTTGTTACCACTTCTGAAAAACAAACCCACATCAGCAGGAAATTAGTTGCTGTGACCTCACCAGCTAGGTTAGCCACGTACCACACACAATACTATTGAAAATGCAAATGCTGAAAGTAGCACGTTGCAATTCTGCCCCAAAAAGTACCTTGAACTTAACATAATTGTTACTCATTTTCAGAAATTTCTTTCTCACAGCCCTGCAGGAACTACAAGACAGAGTAACAGGTCAGAAATTTGCCTGCTATTCCTTGCTCACCCACTCTGAATTTTGTCTAATACATAAGAGATATGTAAGGGGGGAGGAAAACCTCACGTGTCGCTTTACAGTCATTGGGGGGATGGGAGGAAAATGCACATACCAATTCTCAGTAAAACTATGCAATTAGCAATTCAACAAAACAAAACCCTATTCTTTAGAAGAGCAGTAATTATACTGCTTAAGGCACTAAAAATGTCTCACAAGAAAGTGAACATTTTTAAAGAAAATAAAGCAAGCTTTGACAGTTTCCTGCTTACTAGAAATCAGAAGAAAAATCTGACTACTGTCATGCCCCCTCGGCCTAAAAAAGATGTATCAATTACTAATATTTTGTCTTTTAAGGACAAAATCTCTGTGTTTGACTTGACCTACATTACAGCCTCCTCTCTACTACTGCAATTTGTCCAGGACAAAATGAAAACAAACTACACACCATCAGTAGTTTCAGTACTTTCTGAAAATGAATTTGAAATCTTACTGCCAAGTACAGAAACAAGAAGAGCAAGAGGAAATAATTAAGGACATGTAGGTTCATTTGCATTCCTATGCCAGAACACCATGGTGCTGTTGGGATTCAGTTATTGAGAGATGCCTCTGCCTGCCTGAGTTATGGTGCAAACAAGACTAAAAGCAAAGTCAATTGTATGGCTTCCATTTATTTAACAGTAAATGTGAGACAGAGTGAGAGAAATGAATAGGAAAGTGGGGAGAAGGGCAAAGGGGGACCCAGAAGGGGAGAAAGAGTGAGAGAGACAGATTACACAGAAAGATACCAACACCCATGGATCCAGCAGCACCCAGCTGGCCCTTCCTTCACCCTGGGCTTCTCACTCGCAGCAGTGCCAGAGTTGTTCTTCCAGGGGTACCACCTTTACACAGCCCAAGTTCCAGTACCCTTGAAGCCTAGATGCCACTCCCATTACTTGCAGTGATACGTGTATAAGCAGTTGCTTCCTTTCCCACTTTGCCACAGCAGGGAATTTTTGTCCAGATGCGTTAACCAGGTCGTGCAAACCAAACCTCACCTTTTTGTTGCAAATTCCCCTCTTCTGTGCTTATCTCAAGCTCCTGATGTGGTGGCCTATCTCACAGGAAGTTCCTTCTTGTGGCCTTTACAGTGTTGGAGGCAACTGTGATCCCCAATCCTCTGACAGGCGTCCACAGGGCTGGCCAGGGCTGACAAGGTGCAAGCACTACTCAGAGAATCTCAGCACTGTGGGTGCTCCCTGTGCTGCCGACCCCTGCAAGCACTGGACAGCTGCTTGCAGCTCTTAAGAGTTTTTCACAGAATACTCTGACTTGGAAGGGACTCACAAAGAATGTCAGGCATATCCTACATCTAACTGTATATACTGAATGATCTCAAGAAGAGGGGAGATGGGGAGATCTATATGAAGTTTGTTAGTTATAAAATGCTAATAACAATTATTAACAAATTAAATACTTTTTTCCCCCACAACCTCCCATAAGTGTTTTCTGTTGAATATATCCTTGATGATGTGAATGTCTCCATGTTAACCTTGCAGATTGAGCCTTTCAGGCTGGCTGAGTATCCCAGGAATTCTCAGGCAATGCACCAAACACAAGAAGCAGGAGATTTGTTGAAATCGCAGATGTTTTGCTACAGCTTTTTTGGAGGCTTTGCTTCTGCTAGACTGACATTTTAAGAGACAAGACTTATGGACAGTCTCAAAGTAGCTAAAAATGGATTTTGCATATGCAAGATTTGCCCATGGCCTGAGAATTCAGTCTATTGTATTACACAAACATACAAGATACAGTCCTAACACTATCAATATGCTGTTTTGTAATGACTAATAGATTTTTACCAGGTAGCAGAGAATTTCAGCACATTTTCTGCAGCAGTATGTAAGACAACAAAGCATTCTGCTGATGTAAGAATATGAAAACATCATTTCAAATGTATGGTAAATTGAAAATGGGAAGTTCAGGAAGAAACATATATATATATATAGACACTTGCACTAACAGAATTACATATCAAAGACTTGCTCATATAAAAAAAAAAAAATCTTCCTTCTACCACAGTATCACTGTAGCACATATCAAAATACTGTAAAAAATGCTTTAAAAGAGCACAAGGCATAAATATCAGCAATTTATGAAAAAAATTCCTTTACAGTTATTAGTTTTATGCAACATTACCTAGAGATTGATACATAAGTTATCATATTGATCTGCTCTCCAAAATTGAAAGCAACACAGACTAGCGAGAGGATGCACAGTGAATTCATAAACTATGAAATTGCAATTTCATTACCATTTTGCTTTTCCCAGACTACCTACGATCGTTCTGATAGCAATAGAGACTCTAGCAAGGAGCCAAGAACCTGGCACTAAAGGTGCAGTCAGGTTTTCTGGGATATAAATGTGAAAGAACAAACTAGTGCCTGGAGTTCTAAAACATTTCTTTTCCCATAAAACATCTAATGAAGCTGTCTAGAAGAGAAAGCTTTGCTAATAAAATTATAAATCACCCTTTTGGCTCCAACAGGGGTCACTTGAAAGGTTCTCCACATTTCTCAGAAGACTTACTTCTACAGAAACTGTTATCTTTGACAAAGTGATGTTAAGATACATTAATAAAACAAGCTAGTCAGGATTTGAAGTGATAGATAACTTTTATTAGACTACCCCGTTGTTAATAATAACAACAATAATAATAATTATGCTTTAGCGCAGATAAATCCTTCCTCAAGTGTGAAGAAAAACCCAGTCTTTTAATAGAATATAGAAAATTGCATAAGTATAAATAATCCTCACTTCTCATTTTTAATTTCTGTGTAGAATAAAGTAGGGATTTTTTCCATTAGGTAAATTTCATTTTGTAACACTTCATTAGTCCAAACAATGAACAGATCACGCAAGAATTCACAAGAAAGCTTAAGTAATTATAAAAACTTTTCCACAAGAGTTTTTACTTTTCCACACTGAGTTCAAGAAGCATTGGGACAATACTCTCAGGCACATGGGGATGGGGCTCTGCAGGGCCAGGAGCTGGACTCTAAGGTCCTTGAGGGTCCTTTCCAACTCAGCATCTTCTGTGACTGTGAACACAACCTGGGATCCCCCCTGCATGCCACAGAACCTTACACTGAGGCAGCAAGTCATTCTCCACCCCAACCATTTCACATCTCTTTGGTGAGGTCCAACTGTCCTTCTCACCACAATTTACAGAGCTCCTGGACATAATTACACCTCGCAGGAAAAATGAAATCACATGGCAGTCCTCTCTCTTCCCTCCCATGCTGTGATTCACTGGAGATGGCAAGCAAGATAGGATTAACCAAATAGGCTCAACTATGTCTTGCAGTTAGGAGATAATCACCAATTACTGCTTCAGACAAATCTGATTTAGCTTTACTGAAGAAGAAGAATTGTAGGAGGGGGAGAGAAAGGGGGAAAGAGACCTTAGGATTTTGATAAAGCAAACTGGTTTTCCACTAAGAAAATCAGATTTTATACTTGAAGTGTTCTGTCCTGATTAATACAACTGTATTTTCTAAAGAAATTCTCAACTAAATTGAGTTATTGATCAATTCAGGATTTTATTTAATTCACTGCTGGCACCCGTTTCTCTTTCTCTAAGTATTTCTATAATAAAAATAATAATAAATGGTCATGACCATGAAAGCTGACTGCTTTACAAATTCTAAGAGGAATATAATAAATTACTTCCTTGTTTCATTGATAGTCTGGTCTAAAGCAAGTTTCTATATAATTAGATGCATAGACATTAAATAAGAAATACACACAGATTTGCATTGTTGATAAGAAATACCTTGTTTAAAAGTATAATTTATTCCTATCAAAAAATCACTTCATCATTAATTTTACTTAAATTTGACATTAACTTTTACTGCATATCTCCACGTTATAAAGAACAAAAGGAAAAACAAGCAGTATTTGGGGTATTCTAACATCTATTCTTAATAAGATTTAAATTAAAGCAAATGTTTAAGGGAAGAATTTACAGATCACTGTTATAAGACAGTTGTTCCAGGTAGCTTCCTATAGGTATCACACTTACTTGCAGACAAGTTATAAATGCCTCATCTTTGGGGCAGCAGAGAAGTTGTGGATGCTCCATTCCTGAAGGCATTCTATGCCAGGTTTAATGGGGCTATGAGCAGATTGGTCTAGTGAAAGATGTCCCTGTCCATGGTTGGGAGCTGCATTAGATGATCTTTGAAAGTTCTTTCCAGCCCAAACCATTCTATGATTCTAAGATTTTGTTTTACAACAAGATATTTTCAATTTCTACAACAGTAAGAGTCTTTCAAAACCACTGGTTGTTGACAAAGACTGTAGAGACCACCAATTCTACAATGAGAGAAAGAGCAGCACAATAATGGCCATTGCAGGGTGGAAATTTGGGTCAGTAAATAAAAATAACAGCACATGTTAAATCTTTAATGAAAGTATATAAAACTTCCATTGTCCACAAAGATGTTCACTTCATCTTCTCCATGTTTACTAAGACCATCCAATGGTGGACTTGGCTATGCAAAAATAATCCTCACAGACATAACCAGTAAATATATTCATCACTCATCAAGCACTGGGCTAAAATTTCCTCAGGAATCATAAATAGCATTATAGTCTTAATTGTCTCCTCAAAAACAAGCACAAAAAAGAAGAATGTTTTAAAGAAGAATGTTTTAAAGAAGAGCATATCATAGAAAACAAGATTCCGCAGGTACACCTTCAATTTTACAGTGTTCTGATGCAACACATATTTATCAAATTAGAGGAGGATGAGTAAACAGCAGCAGATTCACTGACTGAATGAGATGGGAAGATCTATATGTAGGCAAAATCATCTTCCAATTCTAAAATAGACTTTAATATACTACTCAATGTACTAATATACATACAAGTTACAAAAACCCATTATCATTTTCACCAGACACATAATTCCTATTTATGATACACAATGTTGTGTATCATCTGTAATCACCAATTTAGATTATGAAAACCCTCAAGCAGTGGAACCAATAAATCACAGAATAGGTTAGAGCTATTAGAAAACATTAATTCTATTCTCAAAGCTAAATTACATTTCGCAATTTCTATCAATGGGTTTGAATGGAACCCTGAAATGATTAATGTTTTATCAGAGATAGCCTGGGCAGTGTACACAGAAGATGCCATTTAGAATTTAATGCTGCTGATGTGTTAGTGACCTAGTAAAAACTGATAGACTTATCACCAGTCCCAGCACCGCTGAGGACAACAGATTGCAAAAGAAAACCACGGATTTATAATTAAGTCTGCAAGCCAGAAGGCTCAATATTTGGTGGCTGATGTGAGGTACTGCCAGCCACAACTCCATAACAGTCCCAATATACTTGTGCCAGGGAAAAATTCCCTTGTAATTGGTATCAGCATAACTGAAATGCATGTGTGTAATTCAGGTGTGTGAATCAAGGCTCCCTCTGCTGTCAGATGAACTTTCAGGAACAGAAGCTCGGAGCCCACCAGTGCTCTCCGTTTGCTGTTTACTCATGTCCTCACACTCCCAAAATAAGAATATAAACTGCAAAATCACATTGTGCAACTATTCCTGTTAGAGTTCCCCACCCAACAGGAAGACTGTACAGAATAAAGTGTCAGACTTTTCTGTCCAAGGACCTGCAATAAGAAGGTAAAGAAGAAGCATCTTAATACAGAAGTAGTGAGGTAGAAGCAGCCCAGCCCAGGCTTGCAGACAGCTACATGTATTGTAAATGACTTTAACATGCAGTAAAAAAAAAAAAAAAAAAGATCAGAACAGTATCTACATCTTCTGATCTTGAGTATCTACAATGGACCTTTCCTTAAAGTTGTATTTAAATAGAGCAGGCAAGCTGCACAATGGAGAGCAACATGACAAACATGAAGAGAGAATGAAACACAGTCAGATATCACAAGCAGTGGAGTGCACTTGGAAAGAAAAGGCAAGATTTAAAAATGTAGAAATAAGAAGATAAGTGAGCCTATATCACAGCATTAAAACTAAATTGAAGTCTATAAACTTTGAAGTAAGCCACCTGGAGAGGAACAAGACATCTCCAAAGAGCTAAGCAATATTTATTACACGCCTCAATAAAGCATCTAATAATGATGCAAGCCATGGCTTTTTTGCAACCTTTAGAATACACAGTGAAGGATTCTTTAGAACTAACTGGTGGTCTGCTTAGATCATTTAAGGCCAATACAGACAAATGTATATACATAGTGTATGTTAAGAGAGAAAATGTGGTCTTCTGATAAAGCCACTGATGGATAAGAATAAAAAAAGTGTATTTTGTTTAAATTAACAATAGTTTCTTCCTTTTCTGAGTCAAAAACAAAATGAAATTTTCTGTAATGATTAATTACGTATTATCCCAAAATCATCTGTCACTATTTTCCTGAGGAAAAAGATAATACAAAGTCACATCTAGAAGATTTTTATCAATTTCTCACATACAAGCAACTTGTGTCTGTATTACTGATGTACAAATCTCCCTTCAAAATCAGTGGTAAATTTTAACATTCATTTTCTCTCCCAAAAGAAAAGCTTCTCTCCGTGAAAGTACAGAACAGGCTTCATTTTGTTTTGTGTTTGCCTAAAACTGGTATATTTTTAGTTGTTCTGTGTTTTCAGTAAAATTTCTATTAATTATTTCTCCCATCAATGGAACTAAATATTAAATCGTGTTACTTTCTCTAAAGCAAAAAGCAAATTGTTCTCAAACAAAGGACTTCATACATAGTGCAAAGCACCCTGTTAGGTAAAAAGCAAAACAAGAAGAAGAGAGAATAATCATGGAAAACATCTTCCCCTTTAAAACAACACTACAATTGAGTTGATCTTGCTACTTTTAGAGTTCCTTCTCCAATGAACTGTTTAAGAAAGCTTATAGGAAATGGTAGCAATAATGTTTGACTGTGTTCACTACAGAAAGTTTGATTAATTGCTATCACAAGCTGGTGAGAAACGTTAGATTTTCATTTCCTTGCATTTTCTAATCTGCAGACAGACATGGGTGAAAGGCTTTAATCAGTTGTGACTTACATTTTAATCAAATAAGCACTACTGTTTTGCTACAAGACACTTTTCAAAGAAGTTAGACCTCTACTAAACATGGAAAGAAGCATGTCTTTTCCCTTGTCAAGTGCCAGCATTACAGGTCACAACTCAAAAAAAAAGATCACAACACAAACAGATCACAGTTCAAAAGTAAGGAGGTGTGGATTTCTTCTGAGCACCAAGCCTTCCCCAGACCAAGGAGTTTGAGTCAGAAATGCTTTTGATTCAACTACAGAATTCTGTTCAATCAGACCACTGTCAAAAACGTACCTATAAAAAGATTACTAGTAAAAACAATTCTTAGTAAGTCACTGTTTCGTTCATCTACTCATTAGCTAACTGCCATCTCCATAAAAATTGTTTAGACAAGAAAATATTTACCCTCTCTTTTCAGTTGTAGAGGGCTTAAAAGTCCTGCAGTAGGAATCCGATAGTTTGTTTTCCATTTTCCATTACAGGAAGATTAATAGGTGAGCCAAAGATTATTAAATTATAATTTTCAGCAAAATCTGCTCTTTGAATAAGGTTATCTTTCTAAATGAGAACAGGGAGGAGAAAAGAAACCACTTCTGACTAACAAAGGTTTTTGTGAAATCATTGCAGCTTTTTCTCATAGTTCTGTGAGAAAGACAAGATTAACTTCTTTTAACTTTTTATTACTGTTCATTTCCATTGTTCCCTTCCCTCAAGTCCTTTTTCTTCTTTCGTTACCTGGTTTCCTCTGCTAGTCAAACATACACCCAACAGGCAGTACCATTCTTCCCACCCTTGTCGCAGCATGTCTGTTGTTCTAAAGAAACTCAGTAGAAAAAAGTGGTGGGAGTCAGTTTAAGTCAGCCCTTCCAGTGCCCAATTCCCAAGCCATGTCCTGCACTGCTAAAACTGGCCAGCTGCCTCCAGCTGAAATAAACATCTGTACAACACAGCTGCTGCTCAAACCTGGCCTTCTCCACCCCCCTTCAGTAGGCTATTACACAGAAACTCAAACTCCAAATGTTTGAGCCTAATTTAATGAGAACAACTCCCAAAAGCACTTTGATTGTGAAAACCACATTTTTTTATCTTAATATGTAATTATGTGGATGTTGGCTCTTTTTTTAAGTTCTGTAAGATTAAAGGCTTATTGCAGTTTAACTCCTTGAACTTGCAAAGTTACCAGAAGGACTGATAGCAAGTCGCAGAGAATCTCTGAAGGGAACAAAAGAGAAGGGAAAAAAAAATTAAAAAATATCCCAACTGAATTATAGACCCCTGCCAGATCACATATGAATTTTCCTAAATAAGTGGTAACCATCTCTGAAGACCAGAACATCTGTTCATAAAAATCAAAGCCTAACCAAAAGACAACACAGACTTTTGGTGGTTTCAGCAGTATGATTGCATTTGTAAAATGCCTTGTTGCCACTTACTCCAGTACATTTCATCAAAGTATTAAATAGCTGCACTATACTTGGCATACTAAGCCTATCTGACTTACACTAGTCACATTAATTTAAAAGTAATAAACTCAAGCAGAGAAAGTCACATTTCTTTTTTTTTTTTACGAAATAAAAGTGCCTTCAGCAACAGTCAATCCATATAGATTACTTAGTGGAAATCTAACCATAATCTCATTTTACTGTATCTCCTAGAAAGGCTTCAACTTTAAAACAAAATCAGATTCCAGGGACCAAGTCAACTGACGATTCATGTAAGAATTTATGAGACTATAGCCTAAGTTAGAAAATACAGGGGTGTGTATATAAATTTGTACACATAATACATGTACATGTCATATAGACACTATAACCACTTACTTAGAGATCAAGTGGAAACTGTGAAACATATGTAGAAACACAATTACACAAAATAGGTTTCAATGTATACATTTGTTTAGCTCAGTTAAAGCTGTTCTTGAAACTGTAAGGAAATCCTTACAAAAACCAAGAAAGGAAACAGCTAATATACAAGGTAAAATTAACAACTGAAAGAAAAAAAAAAAAAACAAACATAAAACATATTTAAAGATAAGGAGTAAGGAAATTATAATTTCCATTCAGTTTTATTAAAAGGAAGCAGAATTCAGATATTTGCCATGCAAGAGAGTTAAATAGACACAGGAAAAACATCAGTAACACAAAGATCAAAACAAGACGATGAAAAACAATGATATTTTTATTTTCTTTACCCCCACAATTAGAATTTAGCAACAATATATAATGACTGCTTGGTCAAATTATTGTTTTGACTGGTAACACCATAACTTGCTGGAAATCCAAAGTTTCCATAAGGTAGAGCTAAGAAGAGTTGGAGACCTAATTCTCTGGTCTCCCTCAGTGAGGACAAAATGGGGAAAAAAGAGAAGCATTTTATCTTGTGAGGTGATTTTACTCCCTCTTTTTTCAAAATCCTCAATGACCAACCTCACACTACATTAGCAACACCTCTACAAGCCTGGAAGCCTGGGAAAGAGCCAAGAAGGATTTGTTTCCTATTGCAATCATTTCATCCCAGACTCCACAAAGCATTTAATACTCAAGGTTAAATTTCAGTTTCAAATAGCTGCAATGAAATGAATATAACTGTTCCTTGTTCAAGTTCTTCACTGAACAGGGAAGAAATCACATATTTCATATGTACAGAAATACATGGAAGTTTTTAAAAACAATGATGACAGCAGGAGCAGGCACAAGTACAGAAACTGCCTATCATTTCAGGGTACCCTCCAGAAGCACCCACCATTACATAAGAAATAGAAGGCATAAAAGGACCTAGGTGTCAATAGTGTGTCAATACTCAACTATGGTTATGAAATTCACAGTCTCATGAATTTGGGCAGAACTACGGCTGCTGAGGCTTAATAACATGCTTTAATTCTATTCAGTTGGGAAATTAACAGTGCCTCATTTACTATGATTGGATAAGTAATACTCAAATAATACTCACTGCACATTTGCTTAGAAATGACATATTTCTGATAGTGTGTGGTTGTGTAGGTTGAATAAATGATGGCTTTAATTACAGTGGTGATTTCTTGTTTCCATCTTGTGCAACTTCTCTCAGCTGTGTGACCCCCCCTTCTGACCCACTCAGCAGCTCAGGAATGGGGGGAGAAACTGCCCCTCTTTAGAGCCCTGCTACTGACACTGCAGTGCTTGAGGCACAAGCAATTTAGAGCGACTCATCTTCAAAGTCAGCCACAAAATAAGACAGTTTTGATCATTTTCAGAGGTTGCATAAAGCTACTCACTCCCAAGGAGAAGGGCTGGGACATGTGGCAGGTTCAGTAGTATCTGACACACAGCACGATATTTACGTTTTCATACAGACACCAAATAAATAAAGACGACCCATTTTAGAAGTGTCTCTGTTTTCAGCTCCGAGAAAGGAAAAATATACTTTCCTTTCCTGATATAATTCTTTAAAAAAACAAAAATCCACATCCTTTGTAGTTTTTAATTGTGATTATGCTTTTCTAAAAAACAGTAATTTTTTTCTGACATAATTTGTTTAGGAAATATATTTTCATTGCCTGGACTTAAATGACAGAGTAAGAGGGATGTCCTGTAGCCTGTCTGAGGCTGCAAACAGAGGGTGCTCTGATGGCCCTGAGAGTCACCCTGCATCCAAAGCTGAGCACTGCCTGCTGGGGGGGCCGCGCCACAAGGGACTGTTGGGAATGGGGCTCAAAAATGTTTCCTCCAAGCAGAACAGAGCCCCCACCCAAGTGTTTGTTATGGGTTACTCCATCAAAGCCTGCCCAGTGACTAACACAGGCCTGGAGACCACAGAGCAGGACCTGATCCTGGAAACCACACATCAGATAGCACAGCTGTGACAACCTGGCCAGCCTGTGAAGGATGGGGAATGATCCCTGACATTGCAAGAGCTTGCCTGCTTTTATCCACTTATTTGCTTCACTTAATCATATCTGAGAGCACATTTGAATTTAATTTCCTTTAGTTTAAACATGAACATCTTCTAAAAGAAAATCACATTTAGAAAAAGCCCACAGTAGCCGGTGCGGGCAGATAAAATCTCAGCTAGGCACACGAGACCGCTCTACTTGTGACACCAAGGCTTCTCCCAACCAAGCATCAGTAAAATCTCCCTGAAAGTGTCTGATACCCTCCCAACCCCAGCAAGGCTCTCAATGAACCCGTGCAAGGTCAGTAAATAGCCTTCTCTAAGTAATATCCTGCCTGAGCAGGAAGCCAAGGGAAGGCAGAGAACACACCTAGCCAGCATGTTTAGAGGTCTTTGGAGGTGTTTGTACTCCATTAAGGCTGAGTGGCACCAGGATGGAAGCACAGACACCCAACAAAGCAGTATCAAATAAAAGCAGTGGTCAAGAGTCATAAAGAGTAGCAGCAGAGGGAAAAGTCACCCAAAAGAACATTCTGTAGGTACATGGGCAGAAATCCACTTGCATGCTACTTTCTTTTCTTTTATCCTTTTCTATGGTTGCCTAGGATGCACTCCTTTTTCCTCATGGAAAGAAGAAATAGTTAAGCTTATTACATTTCTGTTTGTCAAAATAGACAACAGAATGTTCACAAATACAGATTTAGGCCCCTACACAAAACAACCTGAGTATACATACCCTAACATGTTTTGGTTCATTAGGCCTCAAAGAAAAGCATTTGTACAATCCATTCTAGATTAAAATGGGAAGATACCATGTGAAAGAAGTCAAGACCTGTCAGCTCATGCTGAGAAAGCTGAAACAGAGGAGATTCTCTTATTATACACCGTATTAAATATTTTCTTCCTCTGAGTTGTCAAGACCTGTCAAATTATTTTTGTCTTAGCAATACCCCACTATAAATGATCTATCACATATTTAAAACAAATACATATATATATATATATGTATATATATATACACACACACACACACAAGTGAGGCTTTCCATACATCTCTACTGTTCCAGATTTTTTTAATGCCTCACATAGCAGACAGATGTAGAAGCCATTTTTCTTTTGCTGTACAAGCTCAAATATAATAAGTCTTTATGGTCTGAAATATGAGCTTTTAACAACATCTGTGCAGTTAGAAAATATAACTCAGCTTCCTAATCACTGTATGGAGAAAGAGTCTTTTCAAAAGTACTACCTATTGTAAATACATATTAGTGGCACAATGTTAAAATGATTATATTTTTATTTAATTACAATCCACTCTACATGACAGTTCAGGTAGCCTAGATCACAATTAATCTTGATTAGTGAAACCTGCAGCATTATACTGCTCAGAGTAATCAGGATGATTACACAACATATGATCTTTATGTTTCTGTTTTGTCTCCGCAGTGGTTATCAGATACTTATCAATTTTCTAGCCCGGAAGAAAGTTTAGACAGGATGGCAACACAGGAACCAGCTAAGCTGAATATATTTCACTTGGTCTACAGAAAAGCCATAAAACCAAACAGATTGAATATGCAGGGCTTCTAATGTTTATGTTTTTGAAATCTGACAGCACCTATAGGAACTGATTCTTTAGAAATAACAGCAAATTTTAGTACTGTTTAATTTAGATTATAACTTCCTGCAAATATCATCAGTTGCTGAGCATGTTGATTTTATTTCCCTCTTATGCCAAGTGCAAAAGCAGCACTTTTACTAATAATGGTATCAAATTACCATTTGATACAACCTACAACAGGAAAGCAGATAGAAGAAAGAAATATTTTCAAAGGCGAGAAAGTGAGGAAGAGACTAGGACCAGATAATTAAAGTCCTGAGTAAGAATGAAGAACTGGAACTACAAGATAAAGGAGCCAAGACAAGACCAAGGCAAGATGGAAGAGGCTGGAAGGGAGCAAGTGGAATATATGCAATTCAGTAAAAAGGGGCAGAAAAATCTTCACCAGCCAATACTTGAGCTCTTCCACAGTCAATAACTGAAAATACTCCTCTTGTGTACAGCACTGGTTAAACATGAGGATTATTTCCTGCTTGCCTGCATGCAAAGTGAGATTGAAGGAAATAAATTCTGTGTGTTACAGCATTAGCAGAGCTTTGGGCAGCAGAACTAAGCTCTCCACAATCAGCTGAAGCCAAATGTGGTTTCCAGTTTGCATTTCACAGCCACAAGAAATTGCACTCAAAAAGGAAAAATCTTATAAACTTTGGTGTGGAAGCTTAAAATGTACATAAAAAAGCCTTAATTCTAGCATTGCATCATGGAAGTGCATCATTTGGTTACATAATTATTTTAGTCATATTTTGCAATTATTATAATTCTATCAATTAGTACCTATGGATTATTTACACATAAAGGTAGAGACTTTAAAGTTTGTGTGTAGGAGGCAGACAAACAAAAAAACAATAGTTAAAGACTAATTTTGCCACAGTCTGAAGTTTTCAGGTGTATACATATACATATACATGTATGTCAGGTATTATGAAAGAGAAATACAAACACCTGTTCTTTAAATTAGAAAATAAATGCCTACATTCTTTTGTGCCTATATTCCAAATTACCTTTGCAAGCAATATTTTCCCCAGGAACGCTTTATATCATAGATGTGAAATGCATCAATAAAATTCTGTGTTATTTTTGAATATGGCCTGACAATAAAACAGCATTAAAAGCATTTTCTTTCCTGCCCTTAGCTGAAACTCAGAACTTCCAGTAGGACATTTCTGCATTTATGATCTAATCAGCAGGGTCAACAAGAGCCACTGACCATGAAATGGAAAGAACCGTTTCAGTGATTATATAATGCCACCTTAACGTGCTTCTCGTTAATCAATTACTGCCATTAGCAAGCCTCTGAAGAAGAAAGATTTGCAATGACTCTGCAATTAGGCAGCTAACTACAACTGTCACTATGAAAAGAAACCGAAAACACAAAACCAAAAAAGCAACTAAACAAACCAAAAACCAACCATCTAAGGAAACAGGGAAAGAATGAAAAATCACAGAGAAACAATTACTCCACAGATGTTCATGTCCCAAGCAGCCTGGTAACTTAAAGATATGTAACTGTGTTAGCAATTTTAAGTTCCTTGAGAAACTGCAAGTAATATAAAACAGATGCTAAATATTTTACCAACATATGCATTATACATTATGTACATCCTTTGAAATCTCATTTTTTTAATCTATCCAATCACAGTGTGTCATTTAGCTTTGCTTTATTTTTAGGCTTTTTTTTTTTTTTTTTGACTTCCATCCTACCAAGGGACAGCAGTTTTATCCATACAGGAAATACAGTGTGTAAATTCTTGCAGTCAAACAACCATTCAATGAGATGGTACAGTCCAGGTCTGTGCATACCAAAAAAATAAAGCACAATATAGAGGAGTTTAACATGCTTTTTTCACTTTTTATCATTCTGCCAATTCTCATTCATCTGCAAGTTAATAAATTAATACATATTAATTACATAATTAGAATGAAAACTCCTCTGACCAGGAACTTCATTCCTGTAAAGTGCTGATCTCACTGACTGTGCCCTATAAATGATAATTACAAAGCTTCACTACAAATGGTGATATTAGAACATCAGAATATTGTGTTCTTCTGGGAATCACAGTTAGTATATCACATTTTAAATATTGTAATAAGTACACCCTCCAGAAAGCAGCTAATTTCCACAAATCTCAGTGACCTCTGGAAGGTTTCTTTATCCTAGCAGTCAAGACACCAGTTCATTTCTCAACCTCTTCTGCACCTACCAGCATTTCCAACTAGCAACAGCCTACACCATCTCCAATCAATAAACTGGAAACCAATGGAAAAATTACAGTTACATATATGCTATTGTCAGAGACAGCAGGGCAGGAGCTCTTCCTGCTATGTCTAAGTAGATACACAGCAACACACACTCAGACACTTACTATCACCACAGCCCCCAGCACAATAGATGTTTTGAAACAAGAAGTTTTCTTCATGTCAACCTTGAATTCAAAATCTGCAAACACCTGCAGACAAGACTTGTCTCACATGCTTTGTAAAAGAGTGCAGCCAAACAGAAACTTCACAACAGAAGCACTAACTCTAATATTAATTTGACCCAAAAAGCCATGCTGCTCCAGAACACAACATGCAAGACTGCTGCTCATCTTCCTCTTATGCTGCTCTCCCCATCTCTCCTGCTGCTGCCCATTTCATTGCAAGCTACATTTTAGCTCTTACTGAGTTTCAGTAAATTTCCCTTGGGATCCTCCATCTGCCACAGTAGATCTGTGACACGTGCAAGCATTTGAATTGGTTAATGGCATAAATCAGTGTGCTCTCTGATCAAGATAAAATTCTCTGATCCTTCATAATTGAATTATCTATTGTATTTGGTTTATTCATAAAATATGAAAATAGGAAGCTATTCCCATATATGTTGCTATTACACCTCCTCACCAATGAATGACTTTTCAACTTAAGCTACATTGGATTGAAGTAATTTTTCATAGTAACATGAGGACTCCTGAAAAACGGTAGTAAAGATGAATTCTAAAAAAAAGCAGAAACATAATTCTAAAAAAGCAGCTACAAAAGTCCAGGTTAATACACATAAGGAATATCCAAAATGCCCCAAATCCCTAGTACGGAAAGGCTGATATTCTCTACAAGTAGTAGCACTTTTCTGTTTATCTTCCCATGTGTTGCCTTTGTTCTACATTAATGAAAGATCCCATGCAAAGATAACAATTTTCACCCCGGGTAACTTAAGGCAAAACCTGCTGCTTTTCTCACATTCTTAAAAGAACACCTAGCCTTCTCCCCAAGGGTAGAATTTTGCTGCTCCATTGTTTTTGCCGACTTCTGAATTGAAAGATGTTCCCTCTTTATGTGTGGCTGGGTGGGAATGGCACACAGCCAAGAGAAATGAAAATATATCCATCCACACCCTGCTCAAAATAAAAAGCCATTACATGGAAAAAAAGAAGGGGAAAAAAAAAGACAACCAGAAAACTAGTACTTTTTCTATTAAATGAAAATTCTGTTAAACTCAATTCACTGTTTTCTAATAATGGAAACAATAAATATAAATCAAAAAGTCATTAATAAACCTCATAGTTGAAAAAGAACATGGCACAATACTTAGGAAGCTAAATTGACATTTAAGAGAGCGTTAAGGTCAGGAGTTTTGGGGTGTGATTTGCAGACCTGATCCCTGGAACCCAGGTTAGTTCAAACACCCTTTCTCAGCACTGAGGGCAGCTGGATTTGCATTGAATCAGGTAAATCCTTGCATGATTTCACCTGCTGGCCAGGGAATTAACAGTCTGTCATTTCCTAAAGAGCAGTGATAATGCAAATGAAAGGTCTTTCTACAGTGATCAGCTGCAAACCTATAACAAAAGTATTTCATTACCAGTTGGGTTTTTATAAGAATATACATCACAAAAGGCCAGATGACACCAAAATAAGGGTACTAGAGGAATTAGAAGTATACAGATCCATAAGAATAGGAAGAAGTATGCATGTATTTAATGTTCAGCATCTCAGGTGACTCATAAATCTTAGTATTAAAGCCATCTGCTCAGCTCTCATCTCCACTAATTCAGTCCTTATGTCAATTTGTGCTCCTTAGTTATTTTTGTAAACAAGGCACCAAAATTTTGTTCAAAATGTTGTAGCACTCCTGGTGTGTGTGCTTTCCAGTCCAGAATAAATTGGACAAGTGGTTACTTCTGTGGCTCAGAGGAATAAGAGGAGGAACATGAATCTCCACCTTCTGATGAAGGTTCACAGACATGTCCCACCAAGACTGGGGCAGACTCTGTTGCATTAAGGTAACTGAGAGCTTCAAGACCTTGCAAGCCAAAGGAAATGCAGCAGACACCCCATTCCTGTCAAAAAGTTTATGATGCTAAACAGTCATACTTACAATGCTTGGTTGCAGAACGCAGTAAGATGACAAATATATTTGGCTGCAAATATGTTAGCTCATTTAAAAGCAAATCCATTTAGCACTGACAAGCACACCAAGAGTATGTACATACTGTAGAGTGGCAGACACTTTCAGAAATTGTTTAGCCTTCTCAGGTTCTTTGTTGAAGAGAATTTTTGGGGTTTTTTTTAGAGGCTGCTGCCATAGTGTACTACCGTAGCCCAGGCCAGCCTTAATGCTGAGCTGTTTACTATCTTAATTTGCACACTAATCACTAATTTCAGCCAGTTTTCCTTAGAGTTTTTTGGTTTTCCTTTGTAGGTTTTCAAAAGAATCTCCAATTTTCTGATTCTTTTGAAAGCTTAAGAATGCATGTAGTAAGGCAACAAACCTCAAAAGAGAAAATGACAGAAAAGAAAGAAAGCCTTTACCTTCTCCACTGAGAAAATTTCAGCTGATCAAGCTGAACTGTATTCCACACAAAGACATTCTTCCATTTCCCAGTTTAGCTGATCCCAAATTTTCCCAATGACCTTGCCTAGATTAAATTTACAGTCAAGCAACCTTACCTTTTAAATCAACAAATTGGATTAGTGATACTCAGAGCTGGGAAGCAGCTTTCACACAAGCTACCAAATTTGGACCAAAAAAAAAAATTACAAATTTTATTCAATTTAGCTAACTACTTGCAACACCCAAAATTTCTTTCAGAAGACTATTTCAGAAAAAAAATGTAATTAGCTACAAAACCCAAGCTGAGACATTGCTTGAGAACTGCTACAAAATCCTTACATATACACAGATAAATAAACAAAGACACTTCCAAAACAGCAGCAAAAGTGATGTTTGGTTGGGAAAGGAGAATATGTAATTGCTTGGAAGGGTCATTTCACTCCCAGTTCAGCATCTACATTTGAAAAGGTGTAGAAAACACTCCGAACTATCACCGAGTGGAACTTAACCTACAATGAACTAAAACCAACACAAGCCCAGAGGAGCTGCCCTTTTATTTCTCCTCATAACTAGTACATATTTCTTCTTATGCAATGTTATTGCTGGGAAGAATATGGAAGGTTTGCATAGATTTTGAATTCCCTAGCCTTTTGCATATTAAATATTAATATGTGGAGGATCACAAAGAGACAAAATGTCAATAACTAATCAAAGTAGAGATAAAATGAAATATTTATTTCACTGCTCATCACCATTTCAATACTTTGCATATCAAAGGCCACTAAATACACTGTTTTGAAAGAAACATATAGTTTTGTAGAGGGGGGAAATTCAAGGAAGCAAGCATGTGGATTAAACCTTCTTTTTTTGGAAGTTGCTCCATCGCTTTTCTCAACTTCCCTTCAGCTGAATCCTGGGCAGCAGCTGGTCACGAAATAATGGGATGGTGAGGTTCTTATTTTTATCTTTCATAATTTATTTCTAAACAAATAAGAATAAATAAATAACAATGATAATTAATTACTCTCTACATGGATATGGAGAGGAGGAAGATGGCATTAGGAAGAATTTTTCCTGTTGCAGTGCAAACAGAAGCAGCTGGAAGCCACTGCAATGCCATGTCTCTGTAAAGGCTGCCAATGATGTGAGACTGAAGATGCTCTCTGCCTTACCTTTGTTAAAAGACTGTAACAACATGGCTGAGGTCAGGAAGAGGATTCACCTGTTTGGATAATCAACCATATTACAACTGTGCCTTGAAGTACACAACCACTGCTGAATTTCAAAGTTTTTTCTTCATTGTTACTTACATATTTGTCTTAGAACTATGGCTATTCAATGAAAAGACTGCAGAATCACACCACAGCACTAACAGTTATAAAAATACATTTCAGTAAGATAGTTACAAGCTGTTTTTCTATAAAACTTATTCATATCTTGGATGTGTCTAATGAACACACAATGAGTACTAGCTCTAACAAGCAGAATGCTCTTTACCACTGGTGTCATGTGTGAAACATTTTCAATTTATTTTTAACACCAGCGTTAAAATTATATTCCTGTCACAATGTTCTCCTCTGTACCTTAGCATGAATAAGCTAAACTACTATGATTTTTCATCCATCTTATTCAGAAAAGCCCAACATCATGGCCATTTTCCATAAATACAGCATAAGTGAAAGGGTTCTATTTTGTTTGCCCAATTTGGGAATCACACCAGAAAACTGATATACGTTTTATCACGAAGTAGAGGATGAGTTGGCAATTTCTGTTTTAATATTTCAAAATTTTCTGATTACTGACAAAAACTGAACAGAAATGACTGAAAGGATCACCTCCTCTGAGCCCCTGATGCCATGCAGGAAAGCAGTGCTCAGACCGTGTGATGAATTGCTGCTTGTTTCCAATCCTTATGTCCTCTTACTTTAAGTTGAAAAAAAAAAATCATAAACAATAAAACTTAAACAGCAAGCTGGCCAGACCAAAATCTTTCCATTCCAAAGACACCAAGACTCCAACAAACATTAAGCTCTTTAACAGAAAAAAAGCCATAAACTGTAAATTTTGTCAGGTCACTGTGAAGATCAGCTATTTGCACCTGCTCAGCTGCAGTTATTTACTTAAGAAATACCTGTCCCAGGAATTCCAGCTGCACCTGCACAGCAACATCTGAACCATTACAAGCTGAGGAATACTTCAGCACAGGCTTGCCACAGAATGATGCTCTGTGGATGGAGTAACCTGTTGTGGACAACAAACCCTTGTCTTTCTTCAATGCTTTGCATAAAGCCTTCCTTTATCCATGAAGACATCTCCAAAAATGCACTACCCCTGTCCCTTCACCTTTACAGAAACAATCATGAATATTTCAGCATGATAAATTAAAAAAGGATATTTTGTATCTAAGTCAAAAGAAAATTTGTGATAAGGTGTGGTCTAACAGTGAACTGTCGATCTTACTGAGTTACAGCTAGTTGCTACAGTTCATCTTCAGAAGACCCAACTGGAAGGCACTGTGCAATGTTCAGGTGCAACATAAAAATATATAGCTATAGTTGCAGAGAGGAAACATTGGTGGAGGAGGAAGAAACTGACAGCCTTATGCATATTTTTCAAATATTCTGGCAACAGATTCCACATGGATGTTTAACCCAGTACTCCTACTGTACTCTGTGTTAGTCAAGTTTGCCTCAGTACCCTGCAGAGAAAGGAACAAAGAGAACATCACACCAACAGTGCTGTTTCCAAACCACCCATTCTGAAGCATCAGAAGTTTTGCTCTGATCATAGCTATACACACCTGCCTTGTGGTACCTGCTTCCCTCAAAAGGGATGGGAGCTTCATACTCCACCTCCAACTTGCTGGCTACAAACTCCTATCTATCCACAGGGGCTCTGCCCAAGGAGGTTACTTGTAACTGCAGATTATGTCTGAGTTTCTGAGTCCTTGCCTAAACTGGAGCCACGATTCTTTGCCCTGTGAGGGACAGATCAACCCCTTTGCCACTCATCTTTGACCCAGATGCTTCTTTGAGAATGAGGCACACTCAGAAAACTTCACTATGGAGCGCACACACAAACACCATTGACCACTACATATCCTTCCACCCTCAGGATACTGTTTGAGGTCTTTTGGTATTCAAAATACAGTACTGTGACTAAACTGGAGTAGAACTGAAAAGCCACAGAACCATACAGAGGCTTGTAACTAATGACACGGTTCCCATTTCTGGCCACCAACAAAACTGGCTGCTTCCAAAGTCACAAATACAGGCATGATTTCCTGCATGGCTCACCATACTGGGTTTCCAGTTTACATCACCTCAGTGCAACGACAAAAAAATAAAACTGATGATGGGTCAACATAAAATGAGAATATATGTTCGGAGGAGGCTCTGTTTGCTTATCTAACAAAAGACTCCTAGTGTAAATTTCACAAACATCATTTCCACCCTGCACGGTCCATGCTCAAATGAACTCCTCCTTCCTGTATTTTCTTGAATAGAACTGGAGCTCCTGGTTCCATCCAAACATGTAACAACAATCTAACCCCACCTGCTTTTCTCTGCTAATCAACTTCTGGAGTCTCCCATGCCTTTACAGTGATAGAGCTGCAGCAGATGCAAAATTGTGAACATCTGTTGGCACTATTTCCATAATAAGATTATACAAGCCCTTGAAGAACTAAGATCAAGTGAAAAATCCAGAAGACTTGAAATGCTCATTAGCTTCTGGTTAATCAGAATCGGAAGTCGTCTTTAGAAGAAGGGAGGCTCTTGATATTTCTCCAAGGACTTGTTTCCACAGCTGTAATTAGCAACTGGTAGCAGGAAAACAAAAGTTTAAGACGGCATTTTTCAGAGTGGTTTTGTTCGTTTCTAACTTGAAAACATCCTCCAACAGCAGATCAGAACTACTATTGATCCCTCCAAGACAATGGCAGAGTAGAGGTAGACAGTCGAGGGGGGAAACAGCAGCAAAAGGTTATTTTGCTGCCATAAACTTTAAAAGCTTACTGTGATGACGAAGGGAGCAAGACAAAACATATAGAAACCTTGGGAAATAGATGGAACTCACAGCTGATTTCAATGCTGCCTTTAGTAAAGAAACAGAAAACCACACTCCTCTCTGTCTTCATCTTGGGGCTTTTAAGCACAGGGAAATGGAGCTTCAGGAAGGTGTAAAACATTTGTGCAAGGGACAGACACACCTGGCTCTTGGGCAATTGGAGGAGCAACATATTTTAGAAGAAGGACGAGAAGGGGGACTTCTACAGAAGTCATCATTTGGATAAATCTTGATATGCAATACTAAAGATTAAATTCTGGACCCATGCCACATTTCTTAAGGCTATTCAGGTTTCTGTGAAATCTTGCAATTACCTCCACTTTCTACTTTCACAAAAAAGGTCTTTCTTAAAATTCACACAGTTTCATTTCAAAGCTAATGCAGGCACAAGAATTTCCTAGTCATAATATTAATATTTTCAGTACTACATTTTGATAAGTTGCATTAAAATGTCTCAAGCACAAACTCACAGTGACCTCTGCTGAACACTTAGTGCATCTTCCATGCAGAAAATGGAGCTGCTACACTGCCAATCCCAGCACATACAAATCTGTCACACGAGCAGCATTTTGAAAGTAATGTCACTGGTTAAGCTACAAAACCCACAGATCTGTTTGATATGGAACAGATACAATTTTATGCAGAATATCAAGAGGAATCTTCTGATAAGCCAAAACCAAAAGATTAGGTTTCACCAAAGCCCTGTATGTCACTTTCTGAGCTATCTAATGCTATTGGCTATATGCAGTAATTTCAATTATTCACTAAGGGATTACACTTATTTCAGTAAATTAAACAACAGCAGGCTGCTTGTGCTACCAGGGCCTAAATAATAACTATGGTGAGAGCAGCACTGACTGCAGTACACTAAGAATACTTTGATTTTATTAATGAGAAAATTCAGAAATCTCTGTCTGACATGGTTTTAAGACTATTGCAAGTATTTCTATTTCTCATAATCCTCTTCCTAGGCTAGGTGCAGTTGTCCAAACCAGCCTTGCCAACACTGGACAGCTGCTTCTCTCCAGCTGTGACCCCAGCAGAGCAGTGTAAGCAGAGAGCTGCCCCGGGCGTCCGACATCCACAGGGCACAGCAGGGACAATGGGATGGGGATTTCCTCTCCCACCTTCTCCCTTTGCAGGCTCCCACACTGCCTGCTATGTGGATGAAATCCAACTGCTACTCCAAGTCACAGCTGTGTCTATCCAGGAGCAAGGGATAACAAAAAAAACCCCTAAGTTCAACAAAAATTAGGAACTCCTTCTGGACTCTGTTTTCAAGGTTGGTAGGAGTAATATCACTTCAGCTCATTTCCCTCTATAGCTCCCATTTTCTTCCTGTCTAGAGGCACAGCAACCATGTTATTCTGATGGACTCCTTTTTTCTATTCAGACTGAAGTCCACCTTTCTTTTTTTATTTTTGTCCTGTTAGAAAGTAAATAGTCCAGTCTCTCTGGCCAAATCAACAATATTCCAGAACATTTAGTCCAGGACCCAGAAATAATAGGAGAGGGGTCTCAGTGCACTCATCCCACACAGGGATACAGAAAAAGTGTTTCCTCTTGGTGTGCATTAAAAATATATACATACACACACACACACCTATGTATCTATCTCCTGTGAAGATACTGGGGCTTCTTCCTACTGAGAGGGACTCATTAAAAACCTTTTGGATAAATAAACAGTTGCTTTGTTACTACACCTCTCCTTTTATGAAATACAGACAAAAACATGTACATAGAGACATGGCACATTTTATTCAAAGCCAGCAAAACTAAATGCATTCCAAGTATTCTTCTAGCTTAAATAAATTTTTCTGGCTAGCAGAAGACACCCCACACCTCCCTACTTCCTACTTTTTTACTTCACAGCAGGCAACTGTACTTCTGAATACAGAATGGGGGGAAAGAGCTCATTTACTTGTTTCTGTTATCAGACAAACATATATATTTCAAACTTACCAGTGTTTACCAGAAACAACTTATTATCACTACTTACAAGAGCCATTTAATCCACTTGGGCACTTCCATATGCAAACTTGCTTTTATTTAAACAATATCCAGTCAAATAAACCATATTAAACTGTGAGACCAACATAAATAGCTTAATATTTAAGTCTCTATATTGCTTTTAAGTTATTATGCATAAAACTGGACTAGTTAAAACTCCATCTCAAATTGCATTACACACCATGTTGCCAAGCACATAATTTGCACGTTATGCCACCAAACTCTAATACTTCCCTGAGAGCCTTTCCAATTCCTCTGTTCATTTAGACACAACAGCTCCCAAGGCCATGCTCCTGTATCATAGCTACCAGACAGCACCTCTGCAGTGCTCTGCAGCTCTAAACCATGAAGACTTGTGGGATTCCAGATTTTATTATCCTGACACGGCCCAACCACGTTTCTGTTTATGATGACGATGAGACTTTTTATTTTAATCTTAAATACCAAAATAATTGTGAGATAAGAAATGCAGCAACACCTAGAGTAGCCTCAAGAGCCACAAACTGACCGTTTCCAAACAGTATTGAAAGAAAAGATACACACCAAATCCAAGCTGAACCAGGATTTATTCAAGTCCTAAGTAAAATTTCAGGATTTTCAGTCCTTAATATTTCATCAGACTCCTATGATTCTAATCCAGAGCTTCAAAACATGCATTTTATCTTAAATCCCGAATGCTTCTTCATTTCATGAAGACACTTGTCATTATGAGAATTATACTCTCATTATGAACTTCCAACAAATTCCAAGGATTTCTAAAAGGTAACCTCTTGAATTTTCACTCAAATCATGATCTTTGCATATTAAGGGACAATAGAACTAAAGCTTCCATGATCTAGCACAGAATGAAGGACAGATTTAATTTTCATATCTCTAAGAAGAACTAAAGCTCTAAGTCAACAGACAGCATACTCTACACATTATTTCTGTACAAATCCATGCCAAGCTTTGCGATTCTGACACTTCCAGACCTGACATTAAAGCAAGATCATGGCTGCAAACCAATCCTTAATGTATCCTATGGAGCCCATTTAAGAGTATTTGTATAGCATAAAATGATATCATGTATAATTAGAATGTGTATCATATGTAACTCTTCAGCTGCTGACTCAACAGAAGATGGTAACTTACCATGGTATTTTACAGTAACTATAAAACCACAATATGATTTCCTTATTTTTATGACTCTAAATAAAACTCAGATTTGTTTTAAGCAAATGAAAATGATGCTCCCACAGGAAAATACATCTTTAGTTTTTACAACATTCCATAACACACAAGATGCACAGAGGGTTTATTTACCTTCAGAGACATATTTTGACATCATAAAAATTCCCATCTTTGGCAGTTCTGAGTGACTGAAATTAACTTATTTACTTGGAATTAACATAATAACTTAACCAGATGGTATGAGAGTTACAGTTGATTAGATCAATGACAATAATGTCACCAAGTCTGAGCATCTGACCTTGGCAAAACAAATATTGCAATATTTACAGTTAAAGAGGCAGACAAATCTGTAAAGAATGGCTGTTGGTAAATTGTATGAACACAGATCTCCTCATTAAGAGAATATGCCACCAGAGAAACTGAATGTTATCTTGTCACCTATTCGATGAAGTTCCTCTGTTATGAAAAATATTTTTAATATGCATTCCAAGTGGCATTCATTTACGTATATGTACTAATTCTCTCTTTTATTGGTTCATTTCAAGATTTAACAGACATGTAGATAATTGAAATTTTATATAGCACACTAAACAGAATATAAGCCATGCACTGATGTTAACATTTTTATAAACCAAAATTAAAATCAGGTAATATACATGCATCTTTTATTTATTGCAAATAGTTAAAAAAAAACTTACTTCATTAATGTGCTTTTACCCTAAAGCTTTCTTGAATGTCCAAATAATTTCCCAATTGCATCTCAAAACTAAAGCCTTTAGTTTTCATCTCTATACCCGAGGGCTTTACTGCACAACACAACATATTTTAATATGGTTAAATGTTACTGATGTTGCAAAATGTTATTCCTTATTGAAAATGGTCATTAATATCACTTCATACCTCAGAGAGTATGGTAGTAATTTGGCAATAAAACACACTATTATCATCGTCTTCTAATAACCTGAAAGTGTGGTAATCCTAGGGCCCTAAATGTGTTATTGGATATTATTAGAACAAGCACATTCTGGTCATTATTTAGATGGGAACATTTCCCATGTCTCTCATACCTCATTCAGTAATTGCACACTCCTGCTATAATTAAATCTGCCCATTTTAAATTGTCCATAATATTCTGAGGTTCATTTTCTGGTCCTGTGGGACACATCATTGACTCCATTTTGGGAACAACATACTTTTTAATGATGTATTTTAAATTGTTTATTTTTATTTAAGTGACTGTTAGGGTAATAACTTGAAACATCCTGAATGAGATAAAACAGTTAAAAGTGGAGGAAATGAAAAAAGCAGCAGCAGCTTCCTAAATATATAGAACAAGAGTGAAATACTTCTTTGTCCTTGAAGAGACTTTACCTACTTGTCCAGCACTAAATGTACTGCCTTCCAGGGGACAATATTGCTTTGAGATGAGCAGCATTTACTGGAGACAGTCAGGTTCATAGGAACATAAATGCTATTTCCAAGGGTTGGCGGGAGCCCCCCTACCAGAGCCACACGCACGCAGCTGCCACACATTCCACTGCCTTCAATTGAGACTGAGATATCTAATACAGCAAAAAAAACAAGCGAAGGGCTTGAATTAAGAAAAGCCCAAGGCTGCAATGCAGTGTGTTTAAACTGCAAACAACTAACCACATCCAAGTGTAAACTATTCACTGTGAATCAATTTTGAAAATGTGTATATTTGAAAGTGGGTATGTTGCAAAACTGATGCCATTTAACAGCATTAAGAGCAGCAGCTGAGTGATCTGGTGAGCCCATGAGGCATCTCCATCCTGCCCTGCCAGAGTTTGGACAAGAGCATCAAAGGAAACTTCGCTGCTTCCACATCTCAGCTGAAAGCAAATGTTAAGCCATTTTCTCCATATCTCAATGAACCTTCACACACAAATCTCATAAGGGAATCTCCACTGGATTTTGTGCACAAACAAACTGCAAAACTTGCACGCACCACGCAAATTGTGGGAAACCAACCAGAAGAGTGTATCCAGCCAAAAGTAACAAGTGAGCTGGTCCACTCAGCTCCCTCAGCTGAACTGTGCAGCATGAGCCAGGGATACACCACACCAGAAAATCAAACTCCTCAAGAATGGCACCTGTGTTCATTATCTGTTGTGACAACATAGGAGGGAAAAAAGTGTGTATGTATTTAAAAAATAGCAACACTTAAAGCATATTCCAAGGCCATGTAAAACATACACAAGCCTGCATGGTGGTATAAATCTGTGTCACACATAAAATGTTGTAAGAAATAAAGAACTAGAAAGGAGACCCCATAATCAAGAAATATTTTGCTTAATGGAAGAGTTTACTGAAATGGGAAACTAATGCTTATGACTCTCATCGAGCAACTCTGGTGTTTTAAAATGCACTGAAAAATCCAGCAGAAATATTCTGCACTACATTCCTGCTAAATTGTAGATAACAAAAACATTTCAGGACCTAAATAAACTAGTAAGACAATGAAAATCTTCTTCAGCTACCTGTCAGCAACAGGAAAGCAAAAGCATCCAAGAGCAAAAAATTAAAGATAAAAGGGAGATCAAATTAGTGACAGGGACAGCTTTAAACACCTGAGGAGTTAACCTCACACATAAACAGGAAGTGTTTGGTTTAAACCATATTAAATCATCATGGAGGAGACTGCAGTCAAGCACTCCAAAGCCCCTATACTTGTGATATTTTCCATACATTGTTAATATTTTGCATTCTCATTTACAGCTGGTACTAGATATCCACTGAAAAAACCTCAGTTCCAGAGTTACTGAATTATAGAGAGCCTATCTTCATGTTTAGACACATGGGGATGTACAAAAGTTGGACAAAAGTCCCCAGATCCAGCATTTCCACAAAGAGCAGAATATTTCACTCCTTTTTTTATGTGCTACTCTGTAGATGCAGGAGGAAGTTCTTTGTCAGAACATCATGCTCTCAGACATTTATTTAGACAGTTTTAAAGATCTGCAGTTCTCTTGGTTTGGATCAAGTACAGTGTTGGAATTCAAGTAATAAATTTCCACTTGACACCAGTCATGCTCCTGGTACCTTTCTGTTCTGCTGACAACTGATTTAGAAATAAAGCAGTATTTTTAGTTTTTAAACTGCCTGATTAAGGACATAAACATGTTATGAAATTACTTTTGCAATTATACTGTTATCACCCTAAATCTGAATTAATAGTCTCTGTCCTCCAAAAATTATAAAAATTCTAATTATTTTTTCTTCATTTCAGATTCAAAATAGATTCAGATATCTGATATGCCTGCAAGAGTTGGAATAAGTGAAGAAATAAAAAGAAGCAATTCAGAAATTAACAAAAGAAAATGTCTAGGAGTCCACAAATCAAGAAGGCCAAAGAGCTGTATCCTGTAACGACATCTTCCTAAGAGAAGAGAGAACTCTGAATTTTCAAGCAATGACAAGATTTTGATAGCTTAGCTCATACTATAATATGTTATAAAAGCTTGTAGCATTATGTGTCCTTTTTACAGAAGATAATCACATTTGAATCCTTTAAGACAAAACCGATACACTAATATTACAAATTGCATGGCCAGATTCTCCTTGAACAGTCTTTAAATATAACAAATATTTCCCAAACACCTAGCAAAAAAATTATCACATAGTCTAAGTCATTTGCTGGCATTTGCAATACACTTTTTGTTGTCTATTTAACAAACTTGAAAAAAACTGCAGGTATGGTTATTTTATCCATCTTTGTTTACAGCGACATACATGTCTCTGAAGAAGATACAGATTTTGCAACATTTTAATAGAAAGTTTAAAAAAATCAGCTTTGTAAAACTATTTTCATATCTTTGATATCTTTAACACATACTAATTTTCTTCAATGCTAAATGAAAACCAGCCCCTCCATGACAAGGTCTTCAAAAAATATGTGTCTTACTAAAAGATATACAGATAGGAATATTGCCTCATCTACCTCTCTGCATAATAACAAAAAAATACTATATAACTATTTTGAATTTTTCAGAAAATTATTTGAAATCTTAATAAAAACTAATAATTGCCCAGACACAGAAAAAGCCCCTGAGTGTAATTAAACAGATTGAACACAAGAGGTAGCTCGTGTCTCCGTGTTCTTCATTAGACTAAGGAAAGCAAACCGAGATGCAAATACAGCTCCCACAATGAAAGATGTGCTTTTAAAAGCAAGATGGACAAAGGGATTTTTCTGGGCTCAAAGAATTCAGAGAGTGATGAGTGGGTTAATCTGGGTGTACCTCTGTGGAAAGCACCCAGTTCACTCTGAGTCATTTCAGAGCAAAGCCCTGAGTCCACAGAGAAGAGTTCCTTTTCATCCAGGCTGCTGCTTTTTTTCCCCACTGAAAAGGAATGCCATCTGCTTCCCATATAACCCCAGTATTTTCTTGAGGATCATTAAACTTACCCTAATTTTAGGTCCCTTTTTGTATGGTAAAGACACCTTCTTGAAAACACAATGATATTAATGTTGAAGATGTAATTATAAATGCACAAGTTTTCATACCTGTTTTCAAATATGCTAATTAAAATACAGTACAGCTGCAGGGAAAAAAATCTGCTAAAAGGAGCGTGATGTGTATAACTATCAAATAGACTAGAATTATTACCTCTTCTTGATAAATATGTTTAGAAAATTAATGCTTCAACACTGCACATGTAATCGCTTTAATAATCTTTTAATACAATGGACAAATCCATCAAAATCTAGAGATTCTCTCACTGTTAGGTTTCTAAAAGCACACACCAGGAACTTGCAAATGTTCCCTAATGACAATAATTAGGCAGCTGGACACAATACCCTGTACCTGTCTGTGGCTCATTCTCAAATAGTTTCTCCCATTAATAATACACGTGCTGAGAACCAAAGGAGAATATTCATTATGGACAACTCCGGGATGCAGAAGTCTGAACAGGGTGGAGCAGCTCCTCACCCTGACTGCTGCACCTCCCTGGCAGTGGCACACTCAGGTGTCCAACCAGGCACTGCAGAGCAATACTGAGAGCACCAAGCGTACGCTCACCTGCCCGCAGTAATTATGCTGCAAAAAAGGGATTTTTATAAAGACCTTTTAGGCTTGCCTAAAAAACAGAGATAATTATCATACAATTTGTACACGTTACCTATAATTTCAATTCCAAAGGACCAGAAAAGAATGCCCAGGACATTTCTAGAGTCATGTTTTATCTTTTGCAAAAGACCAAAAAAAGCCTGTATGTAAATACTACAGGTACGGTTCCGTACTCAACCAAGATACAGTTGCAGGTGAATTTTAAACAAGTAACCTCTCACAGCAGGATTGAAGCTGTCTCTACTCAAGTTCGATGCAACATCTCCCTTGTGTGTACACAGACACTGACAAGCACACATAAATAAATTTCAGATGAGGATCTGTTTTTCAGGGTAGCATCCTTAGGGCAGATATGACCCTGCAATGGCAGGATCCCAGTTTTAGCCAACATTCTTCAAATGTATGAATGCACTCGACATGAAAGATCAAATTAGAACCTACCAGTTAACCTTTATCACAAAAAAAAAAAAAAGTGCAAAGAACCATGTAGAACTCTTTACTTTGAATAAAAGCTATTCTTATCACGAGATTTCCTATGGGATAAATGGAGTGAAGGAAATTTTGCCAATTGCTACAGTAATGTGTTAATATTTAGTGCCATAACAAATCACATCTCACTGTCATCTCAGTACCCAGTTCCCACTCAGAATCTTTAAGCACCAGATCTCAATGTTTTATGCTGAAAAGCTAACTATCTATACAAAACCATTTAATGCATGGAATGCAGTGAACTGCACATATGATCTCTATCTCTAGTCCTGCACATATGATCTCTATCTCGAGTATAACATTTACCAAAGCATAAGAAACCACAGATACATGGATGCAGCTATGTGCATTCCCTGAAATGGGCAAATACTAAAACACAGAAGGGAAAAAAATACACTTCAAGTGTATATTTGAGATAAAATCCCCATACCACTTAACTTTGCACCATGTTATTGAGAGACATATAAATGCAGCTAAAACCTATACTAGTCCCCAATGTTTACTGAAAACAAAAATAAGGATACTATGACCTTAGTTTTGATGCAGATTTACTTTCAGGGCTCATTAACATCACATAAAAATATGCCATTATTAAAATTTTAAAGGGGAAAGAATATTACAAGCTAATATCAATTTCATAATTTGTAAATCTATTATAGTCTTTTTTATATATTTATATATATTTCTTTTATATATATTTCTTTTTTCAAGTATCCATTTCAGGTGCTGTTGAAAACATCTGAGGCAACGATTCATTAAAAAAAAATATTTAAATAACTTAAGCTGACTTAGTGAAATATTTAACCTAAGCAGCTCAACACACTTAAGTTTCAACACAGTTGTAGCACTCAATGGAAAATTCAATTAAACTGGGAAAACTGTATGTACAGTACCTGTGACAGTGTTGGCACTACCTGTGATAACTGCCAGACTGCTAACAGGGAGAAGCAGGTAATTCACCTAATGCTCTTACCCACCTAACATCCCTAAATGCTGATGCTTATTTGACAAGACAAACCAGAGGAATCCAATCCTGGAACACACAGAGGCTGAAGCACCAAAGGAGATTAAATATCAACTAGGTCAGCCGGATGCCATTTCATTTTGGCCTGACCTCAAGTAAAACAGAACACAGGTAACCTGACTGGAAAGCCAACAGAGAAGACCCAGAGCAACAGGAGCCCTTAGCCAGGACCTGCACAACCCCCCACTTAATTGCATGCTGTTAATGAAAACTGCTTTGTTCCATCCCTCAGTTTTGCACTGACTCCTTGGGCTCCTTTGCCAACAGGGACAAAGGGGAGCAAGAGATGGCCGAGATGGCCAAGGCTGGGCTCACTACCAGAGAGGGGTGTGAGAGAGAACCGGACACAGACAACAAGCGTGCTCCTACAGTTTAATCATTTCTGAGAAACAGCTTCACAGCACTGGGTAAGATGTCTGGAGTCTGTCAAAGTCAGGGGATTTGGGCATTTAGGCACCCAAGACACTTCTTTAAATTGGAGCTTTGACAGGATCTGGACACAAAGCTTTTGCAGACGCTGACTTTAGCTCCACTCAGTAATCTGCTTATGCTCCCTTGGTGGCTGATAACCAGAGAGTGGCTACACCAGAACACGGCTCATGGGGGCCAAACTACAGCTGCTTCTCCAGCAGGATTCAGAGATAAAACCTGCCACCCAAAAACAAGGAGGGGAGCCCCACACTAGTTGCAGTCAAGTTTCAGGGAGGGACATCGCACACTGACAGGTTACCATCACATTCATGAGTATCTGATCAAGGCTAACATATCCTGAAATGGTTTTAATATAATTTAATTATTAATAATTGTTTTGAATACTACAAATTAGGTATATTACAAATCCTAAAATCACAGAATGTCAAGGGGTTTGAATGGATCTTAAAGATCATCTAGTTCCAATTCACCCTGCCATGTGCAAAGACAATTCTCATTAGGTCAGATTGCTCAAGGCATTACCCAACCTGGTTTTAACAACTGCCAGGGTTGCAGCAAATATACTGGATTTTAAATGGACAGTCAGGACATGGAGGTATTTCTTATTGGGTCACAAATCCACTTACTCCAATGTAATTGCCTAGATTACCTCAGATATTTCTCAGTTTTGAAAAAAGGAAGCTGAATTACTGTAGCCTTCTTTTATTATTTACTTAGACTTCACCATAAATATCCTAGATGAAGAAGTCCTCTATCTTACTATGGACAGAATACAAACAAATGCTCATATTTACACTCAGTGAATCCATTTCCATGCTGCTACATCACTACATGGTAGAAATACCTCTCCATCTTATCAATAACAATTACAATGTAAGACAAGTAGAAAAAAAACCCAAAAAAGTTATAAAAAATCCACACCACTGTAAATACCAATATAAATTTAAAAGTACTATATAAACTAGTCACTTAATGAAAATGTGATGAATATCATTCTATACTGTAAATCTGCAGACAAATAATATCTTTACTTGAGCATGCAAAATACCTGGCTATAGCCAGATCAGCGCTACAGTCTTAGAAAAATAGAAAGATTTATGTTTAAAAAAATAAACTTATAATTTACATTTTCATCGACTGATGCCAATACAGGAAGCTAAATATATCTAAAGCATCATTAACAAATATTTTTTTTTTCTACAGAAAACCTGTAGAAAGAAGTTACCATTACAAATCATTAAATCTTGTGATGTAAATAAAAAAAAATTACACCACCTTCTGCTATGGATGACAGAGATATTTTTGTTAAGTTATAAACTGTAAGATATCTGTCCTTAGTTTCAATAGCTATCTCAAAGCTCATTACTTTGGATATAAACTTGAAAAGGGGAGAAATAACCCCCTACAAACCCACAGCATTTAACTGAACTAATTTCATCTGTCATTGTAAGGCCCATCACACAGTCTTCTGATCACCAGACATGAAGACTGTGACAGACACCCTCTCTACCACTCCAAACAGTTTAGGATCATCCCTCAGTGTTGCCATTTCTTCCTTCCCTCTGCAGCTCATTTATAGTTCTGTCTCAGAGCACAGGTCTCAGTCACCTCTGAAAAAAAGTGCTGGTGGCCTTCTACGGTTGGCATGAAAACCTTGATATTTACCCTTCCACTTTATTTCCTACTCTTTCTCCACCCCCCCACCCCCACCCCCCCAGGTAGCTATAGACAAATTTCTCCCTTATTCCATGGCTGTTATGGCTTTAGATCTTTTAGGGACAGAACTTGTCAAACATCTTTCAGAAACCCAAGTGAGAAATACTATATGGATCACCCTAATTAATCAGAGTAACCCAAACAGATTTATGAAATATGACTAATACTGACAAACACATGAGCTAGAAAACACATTGACCCTCCTCACAAGATCAGATTCCTAAAAACATCAGGATTTAAGAAGATCAACCAATTGCAAAGTCTTCCACCGTGTTTGTTCTTTTTTAATTCAGACTCCGCTCCTGCTTACAAGCAGTTGTAAAACAAAATCCGAGCTGGCTGTGCCACATTCCTTCTCCTCATTACCAAGGTGCACCATAACAACAATTTCTCCAAAACAGACTTGCCCAAAGTCACACAGGATGATTGTGACAGAGTCAAAACACAGCCAGCTACAGCAGGAATGGAAGATCAGTTTTTTTTCCAAGAGGTCATCCAGTTGTTCCGCTGACTTCCAGAAGAGAAATCTGTCTATCCTCCCTCCTTCCACAGTTAGATCACCAGGATTTCTGTGTATTCTGCTTATATGCTGTATTGGAATGCTCTTTTTTAAAACCTGGAGAGTTCCTACTTTCTTTCACCATCTATCATCTCACAAGTTTTCATTAAAAAAAAATATATATGTTCTGCCTTAATTCCATCTACACTGAAGCTCTTTGCCATATCACTAACTTACTCCTTCCAAACTTTTTCCATTAAATTAATTCACTGTGTTACAGATGTTGCTATTGATTTATCTACTGAAGTAAACACATAATGAAGCAGAAAGTAAAACCAACAAAAAGAAATTACTGCTTTTTTTCTCTTATTCATTTTGTCATGTCTCCAAGAATAATTCCCTCAACAACAACAAAAAGCCATATGCTTTTCCACTTCAGTCTCTCTGCAAAACCAGCTTTCTAGCAGTAGAATTAAGAAAATAAGTAGTGATGAAAAGAAACTTGAAAACACAATGGGTAAGTTATTTAAAAGTTCAGGCTGCATTTTAGAAATAAATATATCTAGAATGTTTATAAAGGGACAGTTTTCTTCAGATTATGATTCTTATGGTACAGTTTTAGGATTATAACAGAGAAACTTGAATCAAAATCAGTAAACCTAAAGGTATTTTTTGTTTGATCAAAGCATGATATACAGCTGCTACATTTTATGAGTCCAATCCAACTGCTGATCTAAACAGTATGAGCAAAGACAAGTTAGGTTCAAATTTGCAACACGTTTTCAATTTCAGGGCATGAGAATCATGAAGTGTTTACTAAAATGCAGCAGAAGATTAATATGTTAATCTCTGCAAGTTACCAAAACATAAATTCATTGAATGCATCAATAACTACCTATCAACTTCTGAAGTGATTTAAAAGGAGCCTATCTGAGTTCCATATCACCAAGCTGTTACATTTGGAGATGATTAAGAACAGGTAAGAGCAGTTTCAAGTATTTCTTTAACCTGGATTAAATATCCATACAGTATCTAGGAGGTCCTATGGAAATCTGAAGGAAACACTGCCATTTCCATAACACGGATGCAATACAGAGGGGCTAATCAGGCACTTTACTTCTCAATAAAAGTGAAGTGAGTGTACACATAACAGCCCATTTTTTAAATAATTATTTGGCAAATGAAAATACAGTTGCTTTTTGGAAGCCATAAAAAGGAAGGAGGCAGGGGGTATATCAAGATGGTTATCCTGATCTTTGCACCAGCAAGCATCATACACCAGCTCCATAACATCTTTACAGAACAATCCTTCACAATATTAGCAAATACCCTCACTCTTTTGCATTTGATGGCCACTCAGAAGACTGAGAATGATGGAATTAAGAGAACAGAGCCAAGAGGCAGAGGGCTAGACAGAAATGCCCTGAAGACCTACCCTGCTTGAGTTGGACCCTACTTCCTACAGTCACAAACCTTTAACTTGCCAGCTAATTAAGCAAGTATGGCTCTATCTCCAAAGATGTAAATAGTCTACTACAGAGTTTATTTGCTTACTAAACCACCACTTTATCACTTGGAAGGACTGAAGTCTTAACATTTTTACTAATTAGTAGATGTCAGCTATTATTCTTTTAAGATGTATAGCAGGGGGAAAAAAGTTTAATTCCCTGCTTTGCAATACACATATAGCTGTTCAGGTGCCTAAATACCAACTCCAAGACATTAGGCCAAAGGCAATGCTCAAGTTATTTAGTTCATTTGCATCTGAGTTAAGTGTCTGTATTCAGCCCACATAACTTCTGACGGAGCGTGGAAGGAGGAAGAAAAATTAATTCATTATATTTCAGCAACAGAACATATTTTTACATGTACAGAACTGAAGTTCAGTGAATTGTTTTGTAGCAGCAAGCATCAACATTAGTAATAATTCAGGAAATGACTGTCATTCTAAGACAAACTATTACACCACTGCTCTGCATCTGTTTCCCCAGTGCAAATCTGTCCATGTCTGTGAGCAAGCACCGGTGCCAATGCTCCATGGCTTGTCTGTGGAGCAAACAGGTGCAGGAGCTGATAGGGAAGAGTTGGGAGTCTCAGCCTGCATCTGCGACGCTGGTATTGTGCTTGAACAATGTCATAAAGTGAAAAAAGCACTGCCCGGTGTCATTCATCAAAGAACTATGATGGGTGTCAAGAAAAGGAATATGTTCTCTGCTGTCAACTTGTTTTAATGAAAATTCATTGCAATATTTAAAAAGTTTTCAAAGCTGACTTCTATTTCTGACAGCTGACAGATTTATGAAAGCTACTTTTGATGAAAAATGAGCAACAAGATTAAAAATATTCAAAACAAAGAAATCAATGTAGCCTGCCTGAACGTGCCAAAGTACTAATAGAGGAAGAGAAACTAACTCGGTAAAGCAGGGACTGTAGAAGAGAACCTAGGCAATTTAATAGCTATATTTAAAATTTACAATATTTTAAAATTTGGAAGAGCCTTTAATGAACAAATTGACTTCAAGTGTGACAGACTGTGGAACACTGTGGTTCTCTCAAGCACGAACATTTTATGTTTGACCTTGCTCTCAATAAAACCAGAATGAAAGCAATGAAAGACAAATGGTATGAGTTATTGCCACCTCAATTTTCTTGGGTTTTCTTTTCAGGAAACAATTCTGTGGAATTTCTTTGGTTTTCTGAAGTTTTTCTTTTGTGGCTTTTTTTTTTTTTTAAGGAATTAGCAGATTAAGTGGAAAACTACATTATGAAAACTTTCCATAATTCATATTCATTTTAAACATGATCAGCACAGGAACAACTGAAGTGTTTTTAAGTCTATAGCAACCTTTATAACCATCTCTTTAATACAACAGATCTATGTTCAAGACGCTGGGTAAATTTTTTTCTGACCCGTAGGAATAACCATAACCACCATCATGTTCTACACTACTTCTTTCCAACTTTTGGTCATGAATTCTATCCTATGCTTTGTAAACCACTTGAGGAAAGATTTTTGAAATCATTCCCATTCCTACAAAAGTTCTGGCTCTACTTGAATATAAAAACAAGAGGAGATAAAAGCCATTGGTGCAGGAGGAAAGCTACCATATTTACCATCCTGGAAACATTACTCACACAACCGGAATGCTGCAAGGGTTGACTGTAAATTCTTCAGAAGGGACAGGCAAGCAAGGAGAAGTCGGGTAGCCCTGTATATGTTAGGAACTGTTTTGATTGCTTGGAAGTAAATGATGGTGATGCCAGAGGTGAGTGTTTACGAGGAAGAATCAGGGAGAAGGCCAACAGGGTGGATATCCTGGTGGGAATCTGTCACAGACCACCTAACCAGGAGGAAGTTGCAGAGGAAATATTTTATAAGCAGCTGACAGAAGACTCACAATTGCTGGCGCCTGTTCTCATGGAAGACTTCGACTTACCAGATGTCTTCTGGAAATACAGGAGAGAAATAGTCCAGGAGCCACCTGCAGTTTATGGAAGGTGACCTTCCTGACACAACTGGTGAGGAAGTCACCTAGGGAAGGTGCCTGTTGGTCCTGCTGTCTGTAAACAGAGAAGGGCTGATGGCTGATATGATGGTTGGAGGCAGTTTTGGGCACTGAGATGACAAAATTAAAGTTTGCAATTCTTGAAGAAGTATGAAAGAGGCAGAACTACCACAGGCAGCAGAACTGTCACCTTGGACTTCCAGAGGACAGACTTTGGCATGTTGAGGACCCTGGGTGACAGAGTCCCTTGGGAAGCAGTACTGAAGGATAAATGAGTCCAGGAAGGCTGGACATTCTTCAAAAAGGAAAATGTAATGGCACAGGAGCAGGATGGCCTACATGCTGAATGATAAAGCATTGGGGAGAAAGATGGGCCTGACTGAACAGAGAGCTTTGGCTGGAACTCAGGGGGGAAAAAAGGAGAGCTTATGATCTTTGGAAGATGAGACAGATCACTCAGGAGGACTACAAGAATGTCATGAGGTTATGCAGAGAAAATTTGAAGGACCAAAGCCCAACTAGAACATAAATCTGGCTATTGCCATGAAAGACAATAAAAATGTTCCTATAAATAGATTAGCAACAAAATGAAGGCTAAGGAGAATCTCCATTCCTTACTGTATGTAGCGGGAAGTAGAGTGACAAAGGATGAGGAAAAGGAAAATGTACTTAATCTTATATTAAAGAGCAGTTCCACAAGTACCTAGTCCCTGAGCTGGAAGACAGAAATGTGGAGGAGAATGAAACCACTATAATCCAAAGGAAGCAACCTGCTACACTACTTGGACACACTCGAGTCTACAAAGCCAGATGGGATCCACCCAAGGGTACCAAGAGAGTTGGGGGAGGTGCTCGGTGAGCCCTCTTCTATAATTCATTTGCACCCATGGTTAACCAGGGAGGTCCCAGGTGACTGGAAGCTGGCAAATGTGATGCCCAACTACAAGAAAAGAGGAAGGAAGATTCAGGAAACTCCTGGCCAGTGAGCCTGACCTCAGAGCTGGGAAAAGTCATGGAGCAGGTGTTCTTGAGTGCCGCTGCACAGCACATACAGGACAACCAGGGAATCAGGCCCAGCCAGCACTGATTTATGAAAAGCAGGTCCTGCTTGACCAACCTGATCTCATTCTATGACAAGGTGACCGTTTACTGCATGAGGGAAAGGCTGTGGATGTGTCTGCCTAGACTTTACTAAAGCCTTTGACACCATTTCCCACAGCATTCTCCTGGAGAAACTGGCTGTGCATGGCTTGGATTGGCATGCTCTTTGTTGAGTAAAAAACTGGCTGAACAGCAAGGCCCAGACGCAGTGGTGCTAAATGGAGTTGCATCCAGCTGGCAGCCAGTCACCAGTGGTGCTCCCCAGGGCTCACTATTTATCTCTATTATCTGTTTAATACTGTTATCAGTGATCCGGATGAGGAGATTAAGGGCACCTTCACTCAGTTTGCAGGGAACACAAAGCTGTTGGACAGGGGTCTCTGCAGAGGGATCTGGACAGGCTGGATCAGTGAACTGAGGCCAATGGTCTGAGGTTCAACAAGGAGGAGTGCAGGACACTGCACTCGGGTCACAACAACACCTACAACACTCCAGGTTGGGGGAAGAGTGGCTGGAAAGCTGAATGTAGGAAAGGGACCTGAGAGTGCTGAACATGAGCCAGACTGTGCCCAGGTGGCCAAGAAGGCCAGTGACATCCTGGCTTAGATCAGCAACAGTGTGGCCAGCAGGACCAGGGCAGTGATTGTGCCCCTGTACTCAGCATTGGTGAATCTCAAGTCCCATTTCCAGTTCTGTCCAACACAAGAAGGACATTGATGGGCTGCAGTGTGTCCAGAGAGAGACAACAGAGCTGGGGAAAGGTCTGGAGCACAAGTCTTAGGAGAAGCAGCGGAGAGAGCTAGGGGTGGTGTTTAACCTGGAGAAAATCACACACTGCAACCACCTGAAAGGAGGCGGTAGCAAAGTGGGGACCAGTCTCTTTCCCCACTAACAAGTGCCTTTGAGGAAATGGCCTCAAATTGGGCCAGAGGAGCTTTAGATTGGTTTTTAAGAAAGATTTCTTTACAGAAAGGGTTATCAAGCATGAGAACTGGCTGCCCAGAGGAGTGATTGTCCCACCATCCCTAGAGATACTTAAAAGACGTGTGCATGTGGCACTTAGGGACACAGTTTTGTGGTGGCTTTGGCAGTGCTGGGTTAACAGTTGGACTGATGATCTTACAGGCTTTTTTCAACCTCAAGAATTCTTTAATTTTATCATCCTAAATCTGTAGTACATTATTTTTGCTTTTTTTATTATTTTTTTCATTTCTTGACTACATCTAATTCATCTGAAAGATAATTTTCCTAATATTGACAAGAAAATTATGATTTTTCAGTTTTAAATTTGGACCACATGAGACATCTCACTATTTCTGACCCTACTGAGAACTAGAGTAATAAAGCCTGTGGGAGAAAAGAGAAAATTAAAACAACATCGATTTTTCACAAAGAAAGTACCCTAGAAGAAAAGCTGTCAGTCACAGATGACAAGAAGCCAGTTATAGCAGAAGCGTGAAATGTGAGCATCACTCTCTCACTACTTTCTATTTATTTTAAATAACAGATGAACAGTCATTAATATTTACTGTATTTCAGATTAGTCAGATAACACAATATTCAGCCTGAAGTCAGATTAGGCAGCAGCTGGTTAGATGGATGTCATCTGTCAGGGGGCTGTTCTTCTGAAAGCCACTAATACTGTCAGTGAAAATTACAGTCTACAAATCAAAAGAATATAAGTGTTTGAACTGAAACACATATGAAATCAGACAGTTCCCACTGGATTTTCCCCATGTGCTATTACCTCCATGATCAATTCACACTTCAAGTGACAGAAATTGCTGAGAAAGCAAAACATTGCTGGCTTTCTATCTGAGAAGTATATTTTGAGCCAGGGGACATATTTTTAGATAATTAATTTTCTTTCCTTTTTGTCAAGAAATATCAAAATCAACCTGCTGTAAAACAAAAAGCTCACTCGTTCTTGTACAGAAAAACAGGGGGCAAAACTTGGTTGCCATTACAAAACTGACAACATCTTAGAAATGAGATAAAATCCTTTTCCATTAGTAAATTCTGTAACATTAAAATGCAACTTCTTCTAATAGTATTAAAATGAAAACAAAGACCATTCACTCAGAACTTCAGTGACTGTTCAAAATTCATGTCAAAATATTGCTTATACAGCACAAAAAAACCTCCCACAAGTTCTATACTAGGCAAGGATCATCATTCCACAGAACCAGCGACAGCACTTAAAACGTACTTTCAAGTACTGAAGGGTACTAATACCCTAATTTTCTGTTTCTGCTAAAGTGCTGAGAATATGAGCATTTTGAAATGGAGTGTTATGATACTTATATCCAGAAATCATTCTTCTGTTTTATTTCTCCCATCTAGTTTGTATTTGGCATGCTTTTCCCCCCTTAACTGGAACAAAATGGCTAAACCCAGAAAGGTATTATTGCAGCTGACAACAGTGTCTTTTGGAATGCATCATCCCCAAAAAAGCATGCTGCTTCCTTGCTAATCAGGGAATGCCACCAAGAATTTTAAATTAATAATCAGTGTGCAGCAGTGCTGGCTGGGTGCCAGCAGGATGCTGAGTTTGTACAGAAGGGTGGGCAGCACTTGGAAGGTGAGGCAGGAGTGTATCCTTGTGCTGAAGGCAGTTCCTGCATACCAGGCTGTGACAGCACTGAGTGTAGCTGGAATGTCCTGTGACAGTCACCAGCACAGTGGAGGCTGGACCACAGGATCTGCAAGGAGATGCCAAGAAAGCTGGGCTTAACCAGTTTAAAGAGGAAGCTAAAAGAGAATATTGTTGCTGTCATTTGTGACCTAATGGGAGGGAAGAAAGAAAACAGAGCTGGGATCTTCTGAGAGGTGACCCAGAAGTGGGAGGAGATGCAACAGTCACACTAATTACAACACCAGGAAGTCAGAGGAGGCTTTGGAAACAATTTTTCACCTTGTCAGCAAACACTGAAACAGGTGCACAGAGAGGCTGTGCAACCTGCAGCCTTGGAGATGCTCAGATCCAGATCAGGATCTGTTTGCAGCAAGGGGTTGGTCTTGATGCCTGCAGAGGTCCCTTCCAGCCTCCACCATCCTATAGCTGTGACTGTTTTGTTTCTTACTCTCCTCAGTGCCTACATCTCAACAGCAGAGAAAAAGCATTCAGCCAAGGCAGGGTGAGTATTTCCAGCTGTGAGAAGTTTGGTGAATACACTCACAACCCACCAGCCCAGCATGCTGCACTTGGCCTAACTCAAACCAGTCTTCTGTGGGTCAGCACCAGCCCTCTGTGGGCACAACCAAGAACAAGGACCTACCTTCCCTTGTACTTCCTTCCCTCTCAGCACTGGGTAATGCCATGCACTGCCAAATGGAATGGCCAATTGGCCACTTTTCTCCCTGGGCTAGGAGGGCTGGAATCTTGAATGCCTTTTTTACCCAGCTTTGCTAAGAGAGACTCATTCTCCATAGTTCTGATGACAGCAAAGCTGCTCCCAGCATCCAGACTGCTCCTTGCAGCAGAGGCTATTGTAATATCCCTTCTCCTATGACCTGTCTTTTTTTTCTGGCAGAGTTATTGGCACACTGACCCCACTCATCGCAACCAACAATTCCCAGTGCTGAAGCCAAGGAGAGATGGGAAGCATAACTTGTCAAAGTAGGGGGTCACACTAACCTGCAGCACCACCACAGTCTTAGATCAGCCAAAATCTGCCACCAAATCACACTTTCAGGAACCAGAAAGTGTTGTTAATCATGTTAGCTCTTACATGAGTTATAACAACAATTACTCAAACAGAATTAAAAAATAATAGCTCGATTTAGATCAGATGAACCTCTAAATTGTCAAAATAAAGCCTAATATTTTGCTTGCATTAATCACCAATTAAATTTGAAAACTGCCTGGCAACATGCTGTTATTTTAACACCAGAACAAAATATTTCTTGAGATGGTGTGACTGTATGTAATACCATAATAACTTCCAGGACAAGGCACCAAGAGAAGGAATCCACAACTCTGGAAGAGGATAACTTCTCCCTTAGTGCACTGGAAATCGGCAGCAAGGAGGGCACTAACCAACACCACTGCAGCAAATGCCATCAAGGCACCGTGATTTACAGTGCTGTAGGGAGCACTCCAACACACACATCTACCACAATCTCCATGAACAAGCCTCAGTAAGAAAAGGAAAACATGAATTCAAGACTCACAATGGCCAAACCTCTCACTATCATTCCTCTCTGCCTCAATTTTACTCTGTTTAACTGAAGGTGAGTTACTACTTCACCAGCTACAACCCACCTCACCCTGCTGCGACCACAGTTTTAATAATAATAGCTAACCACTATGGTTAACAGCTTGCCAGGCTCCACAGGGAATGAGTTTTGCTAGGCCAACTTTCTACTAACAACCCAGCTGCCAGAGGAAACTACACACTCTTATCTCCCAGTGCTCTGTTACACATATCACATGCTTTTCCTCTTTACATGCTTGTCTGGTTTCATTTTTTAAAAAATAGGATCAGATTTTTCACAACAAATCCTCAGGCTCACACTTAAAGCTGATTTCCTTCTCCCCAGAGAAGGCATTCGAGATACCCCAGAGAATTCAAAACAAACTCTTGCAAAAGATAGAAAGAAAATCACTAGATGAAAAGAAAATCACAGATCATGGTTTTCAAAAATAACATCTGAAAATTAAATGAGATTAATTAATTTTTCTTTACTGCTTAGTTCTCTTAAATGATTACAAATAATTTGCTGGTAGCTGATGCTATGGCTTTTTGCTCACCAGACCTGTCACACACCAATAGTCCTGATCCTGGCATGTCTGCTACACAGTGATGTTAAAAACCCTTTTGGGCCACCTCCTTCCTTCACATCCCCAGCCTTCTCAGTGCCATTTTTTCCACTCAGTGTTTCTTTCTAATAAGACAACAGAAAGTGGAACTCATAGGCCTTTGCCTGCTCTCAGATGCTCATAACAAGGGATCTGGAACACTCTATTAACTGAGTCATATTTAAACACAGGGACTGGAAGATTTTCTAACAACACCCTCTTTGTATGTATTGTTCCACATCTGGGATAGCGGACAGCAAACCCTGCATTGTTCAGGATTTATGGAGCTTAAAAGAAAAAAAAAAAATAATTGTTGTCTCAATTCTGTAGCACTCCATGAAGAAAAATAGGAATAGTAGTGAATAAACCACAAATCTACAATCTATGCAAGCCTTGTATGAGCATGGAACTTTGCCAGGTTCCAAAATGCTGTATGCAACACATAAGTAGTTATCAGGAAAACAGCTTCAGATCTTAATTAATCCACTGAGGCTCCAGCCCATGTCCCAGTAATCAGTCAGCTGGTGATGACAAAGAGAAATAAGACTTGATAGGCTCTCACAAAACAGCTAAAAATAAAACTGGGGCTGTTTTTTATGTTCCCCTGCACATAATGATTCTGCTCTCAAATTGTTACTTACAGTTTATACCTCATGCAACTGACTTTGTTCTTCATTCAAAAGATAACAAGAGGCAACCATTTCTCCTAAAACTATCAAGTATTTTATACATTATGTTGCATAGTACTTCTACACCCAGGAAGACCAGCCTACGTATTTCTGGAATGTGATTTCTATCCAGATCAATCAATATGACAGTATCAGCAGCCTGTGAATGTAATTACCATCACAATTTCTACTTCAGAACAGATAAGCCTAGGAAAAAACAGAATAAAAAAGTGATCCATACTAATAAATAATTTGATGGGAAGATTATCTTGAAATAGGTTCATTGCTACATCAGATAGGATATTTGATATTGTTGTGTTTGAACACCTTATGACTTTCTATTTCTAGTAAGTTAGTCAAGCTAACAAAAAAACCCCAAAGAACAGCAAGAGAAGTGCAGCAATTTGCTTTAACATTTTCTTACATCACTGTACTTCAGAAAATGCAAAAAATGTTTTCTCAAAAATGTTCTCAGATTTTTATTACTATTTTACCAGTAATTTAATAATTTTATCGGGGGGAGGTCAAAATTAAATTTTATCACAAAAAAAGAAAATAAGAAATTAAACTGCAAAAAAGGGAGGTCAGTGATACTAAGGCCAAGGAAACAGAAAAGGATTTTGCAACACACTGTGTTTTTGAGAGAGACCTTGATTGATATCAATCTACCAAAATATTTTAAAAATAATTTTGGCTTGCCTGCCTGTATAAGCAGAATCAGAGTCTTGTTCCTCCAGGAAACCACCCAAGTGAAACCACATATATTGTTAGCAGCAAAGTCTACTATTGTCTCCTAAAACAGCAAAGACAAAAGCAGAGTTTTAAATGCTCTCAGATGTGAAACATCTATTAGAAAAATGTTAAAAAAAAAAATAGCAATAAAGTAAATCAACAAAGAAAAGCATTTTTAAGTACCATTTCTCCTGGTGCTGTAACTGAACTACTGCTCACTCAGTAACCCTGAATGGGAATTTCAGGTCTGGAATGAGTCACACTGTGCTGAGCAGAGTTAGGTCTGCCTGGTTGAAAACTGATCAGATTCTGGTAACTTCAAACCCATAATTTTTAAAGTCAACAGTAACAAATGCAGTTGTGTTTTGTGTTCAATACACACAGAAGTAGCTGACCTTGCAGGAAGAGGGGGACTGCAGGCAGGAGGTAAAAATGGTTTTGTCTCACTTAATTATAATGATCTGAAGATTGAAATAAGACCAAGCTTGCAGGAAAAAAATAACATTTCTTACAGTTAACTGGAGCATTTAGAAGGGGAAAAAAATACATTCTTGAGTTAGAAAAGCCCTTATTCAGATCTTTCCAATACACAAAAGTTGATCAAAATGGACCTTTGTCTAGAGTGCTTCATTTCAGATGTATCACCCACTAACATACTGTAACCAAGCCAAAGTAGTAAAAGTCTCTTTAAACTACTCCCATAATTCTGCATCTATGAGTACTGCAGTTCAGACACACACCCCTATGAATAAGAATTTTAGCAAAGCACTTTTTTCTGGAAGTGATGCCATAAAAGATTTAGCTAAAGCAGATGATGCTTTTTTCTTTTCAATAAAAATAGAATTTGGAAGATTAAATAATTAGACCAACAAGAATACAGACTCCGATTTGTTCAAGCAACAGCCTGAATTCATATTTTTCACTAACCACTAGAGGTCACACAGTAACCATGGCAGACATCCAAAATCTGAATGGACTCAAGAACCGTATGGTCTGTTAAAATCAAAATACAAGGGTACTCACTGATTTGCACCCACAAATGAAATTCTAAAATAGAGTAGCCTAGTCCCCCAAAAGATTCAATGAACTTGAATGTCCACAGATGTCATTTAGTATTTTACATCTTCATAAAATTGAGATTTATTATTTTCACTTCTAAAAAACACATAAAATAATGGGTGGGGGTGCAGAGGGATTGTCAGAGCTTGCAGCGCTTTTGAAAGTTTTCCTGATTTCTTCAAATATTTCCTCATTTGAACTTCTGGAACTTCAAGCAAAACAGCTTCAGCTATATCTATAATTAACACTAAAGAATCACAATAAGCTGGTATATTCGAATATTTTACAGTGAATTTCTTGCTATGCAAACGGATATTTTAACATTCCAAGAACAAGAGAAAGAGTGATGAAACTAAATACGACCCCACATACATAAAATACATTGTATTTTTAATCTCATACCAAAGTTTACACTGGACACAATAACTCTCATTCTCTGAAATCTGAATTGATATATGCCCTCAAAATTTTGACACAGTCAGAATGGTCAGGGTCTGAAAACTACTTGCTTGCAAGAAATTCACTTTAGTGCTATTGGAGATCTAGTCTATTTCAAAGCATTTGAAGAAACACTATTTCCAAAGTGTTAAAGTGCTTTATGTTATACACAGCTAATCAAAAACTCCCTGTAAAGTTCATTTAAACTCTTCAAGAAGTTGCACACAACTGCAGAGTGAGAGATGGATCAGAGTCAGTGATCCCTACTCCTTCCATATTAGGCTAAATTTTAGGTATCAGTACACACTTTTTATTCCATTTACAACAGTTCATACTGCAACCTCTCTTTGGAGACATTTCATTTAATTAGATCCCAGCAAAGAAATAAAAAGAAAGACCTGGTATGAAAGTCTTTTACTATGGCAGAGCAGCACTGCCAAGGCATTAAACTGCCCTCTAACCCAAGAACTGGTCCCACCAGAACAGGTGCTTCTTGTTGACTTGCATTACCTGTTCTGGAATAAGTAAGATATTTCTCTCCCTAAAGCTCTCAGTCTGGTACATTTCAACATTAAAAAAAAAAAACAACAAAAAACCAACAAAGAACAGTGGAACAGCTGTAATCTGAATAATAATTTTAAAGGTTTCATCACCCATCATGTTTTTCAGCACAACAAACAACACTACCAAAGCTCACAGGACACATTGCACTATAGGAGCAATTCCTTGAAACAAAACAGAAATTCATGTCTCGCATCTTAAAAGCAGAAAAGATGCAGACTTTTCTCAGCATAAAATTAACACCATAAATATATCTAGCCCTTAAGAAATATTACAGGAAAAAAAATCCAGCTTTACCTGCACACAGCTTGTATGTATACACATACCTACACACACAGATTGCAAATGAGCAGAGATTACTTTCCGCTTCATACTAACACATTTACAAACTCCATAAAAATTTAGAAGGCAAGAAATTTTTTTTAAGCAATAACCAAATACAAACCTTCTTCTTCTGTGCCTGCCTTTTCTGAGCACCCAATGTAGCAGACTTAAAGCTAAGAGACTTGGACTGTCTCCTAACTTTCACTGAATCTCTCCGGCGATCATATGAAAAAGACGATGACTTCTTTGTAATTTTTCTCTTAGGCGTGTCTGCCATTTCATCCAAAGTATGGTTACCTTCAAGTTAACAGCATCCCAAGAAAATAAAACTCAGTATCACCAAGCCCCCACCAAGCTTGTATGAAATAGTCTTCAATCCTACAGAAAATCTAGCAGCCTCCAGGGAATGGAGCCCACTGAAAAACAGTTTCAGGTCTTCCAACAGGTTGTAAAAATGAAAAAAGCTGATGGTCCTGCAATGCTGTATGTCACTGAAGAGTAGGCAGAACTCCTTGCTGTATAAACTCAAACAGGCTTCAGCAGTGATGCTAATCTGAAAACGTAGTGACTATCCTGCTGAGCACGCTGAAGGTGAACGGGAGGTAGCTCCCTGCACACCAACAGGGTGTGGAAGTACACCAACAGGGTGTGGGGATGAAGCAGAAAACTGGGCTCAAAGCATCTTCTTAACTCCTTCCTCTCTGGGCTACTGCTGGGAAGTCAACTGAAAAGTCAAGACTGGTGAGAGCTCCCAAAAAAAAGACAGCACTATTTTCCTCCCTTTGGATCTAAAGCCATTTCTGAAGAAACCTTCAGTATGCAGTAACCACCCCATTAAATGCATAAGGGGCCCTGTTTTAATCTAATTTAAGTATTCCCTTCTCTCTCTTTGTCAGTAAGACTATTTACACTACAAACCTAGGAGATACTTCAGGTCAACTAGAAAATAAAGTATCTGACCCTGAACCTTACCATCCTTCCTGGGAAATAACTATGGAGTTACAGCAGTCTCTTAAGATCTGTTGGTATCAATGAATAAGAGAGTAATGAATTTTCATCCTAGTGACAGTGTGGGAACCTTATCAGACAGCTGAGATTGCAACTTTTGTACCAGGACTGTGTTTAGGTAGGAATGTTTCTCTTGCATAAGGTATTAGCCAAGGAACCCTACAAGGCTGTAAAGCCCCAAGTGTTGCTGCTCCTGATTTCCATTAAGCAAAACACATCCAAAGGGCCAAGTTCTACAAACCATTTAATCCATGTTGAAAGACAAGGAGGAAAACTACCTTCGACAAACTTAGGCATTGTCCAGGGCCTCTTCCATAAACTTTTCCTTATTTTATTCATGATGCTACTATGCGTACAAAACAACTGTGAATAATTTATAGTTGCAGGATTATCCATTACTATAATTAAGCTCTAATATGGGTCAGTCCTCTGGTGTATGAGTCTCACCACCTCTGTTAGGAAATATCTGTGAAGTTGGAACAGCATTTCTTTTAAGACCTGCTGATCTCAAGGACTAAGAAAGTAGTGCTAATGAATCCCCATAACCAGCCTTTCCTGCAATTTCTCCCTTTGTTATAGGAGGAATAATATACCTCTAGGACACAGTGATATTGCTAAAATTAACCAAAAGTTATCAGAATGTTAAGTATTTTTTAGATATAATGGCCTAATTCTAGATTCACTGCACATTTTTGTGGAGATTTACACTGTGAAGGATTAGAAAGCACAGCTTTATATTATCTGCAGCTGTATCTAACCAGTGAATCTGTAATTATTACAAGATACAGAAAAAAATCCATTATAAAATATTTTCAGTACAGTCTTTCTTAATTGTGATGTGCTTATAATACTGTAGAAGTCATTGTCCATAGCCCCATATTGACCTTCTGTGCTACTAATATTAGACAGTCTGTGACCATCATCATTTCAACACCCTGTGGTTTTCTCCAAAGTTAAGATTAAAGAAACTTTTTCTCACAAACTGAAATCCTATTTAAATTACCAGTTTCCATGACTTAAAAGCATCACTTTTTGAAGAGTTATAATAAGCAGAGAATTCAGTATTTTGTGCTTGCAAACCACAACACCTCAAGAAAAAACATGTCCTCCAAAACTCTGTGAATTATCTACAGCATTTGGTAAACATCAGAGATATTCTGATGAAAATTAAGGTCAAGGAAAGTTTGAAAACCTTGTGCAGATAGCTACTCTTATGACAGTTTCACTTGATGCCTCAGATGTTGCACTGAAAAATCCAAAGAACCATATCTCAGTATCACCTCTGCTTCTACAGCCAACTATGGTTTGCTTCTTAAAATATTTTTCAAGGCCAAGATACTGCTCCATTCAGACGCTGCTTGTGGAGAACATTAATCTTTACCTGAAGTCAGTCTTGGCATTTGCTCTGTGCTTTTTTTTCCTAGTTCTACAAAATCTTTTTTAGTTGCTTGGTTTGGTGCTGGAAGAAGCAAGGGCTCACCACCAGCACACACAGCAAAGAGATCCCACCACCCATTCCTTTCTCCATCCCTTGCTGCACCCACAGGGACCACTCCAGCAGCCTTGCTGCACTGAGAAGCAAGTTCTCAGCCCACTCATGTTCTCATTCTTCCTCTTCTTCCTTCATGCCTCAACCACTCCCAGCTGCAAAGTCCTCTCCCTTTCCTCCTCAGCTTTCCAGGTCTTTTGGTGAACTTATTAAATTCATAAAATTGCAGAAAAATACTCAGTTTTTCAAGGAAGAGTCTTCTGCCACTTGAGTGAACAAATTTGCTACAAGACAGGGTCCAAAGAGCCCTCTGGTCATGAGGCCAGGCAGCAGGACTGGGATGAAAATACTGGGGAGAGGCAGAAACAGGGAAAACTGCTGGAAGCCTTCTGAGACCTGGTTATGTACCTTGCACGTAAGCCAACGTGTCCAGAGGTGTATTGCAAAATCAGAAATGTTCTCCCAAACTTAAGAGCTAGCTCAGAACTCATTAGTTTGTGTTTTCAGTTAAAGCAGTCTCTCTCCAAAAGCACATCACCTTTGCCAAAATGATATTACATCCACCATGTTATTGTCTACTCCCTGCACACTTGTGCAACTCTTCCTGACCAGCATTCATCATCCATGTTCAGTTTCCCACACAATAATGGAATTTGTCACTCCAGTATTCAAATCTCCCTTTTCTTCTTTCAGAACAATTGCAAATATATTGAACAATACACGCTCTGTTTTCCATTTTCCAACCAGTTACACATCCATAAAACCCTTCCTCTTATTCCATGCCAAGTCTGTGGGGTTTTTTTGACTGTACTAACCCAGTCACTGCTGCTCAGGTCTGTCTTTCTGCTGAGAATACAGGCATGATATTGAGATACGACTTTCTTGACAACACTGTCATGATCTTCCCCAGTGTATCATATTCCTGCATGGGCCTGCTATTCCTCAGAGAACAATTTTTACCAAAATATTCAATTTTCAGAAGTCAGATTTACCTGCAGTTCTTCAGATCCCATGGAAACTGACTTACGGATTTACAAATGTCAGTCCTCTCCTATCTGGGAGTTCTTAGTGCATTGATACAACTGTTTCAGCATTATAGGAAAGGAATTGAAACATTGCAATTTATCCCAAAGAATACACAGCACATCATGACACCACATAGCTAGAAAAAAATAAGTGATGATGAGATTAACAATTTGAGGAACAGTGTTGAAAGAGGTGAAAAACTAAGAACTCCAGTTAGGAGACAACATTTACATCTAATATCTCATACGGATTGAAAAATGCAAGTTCCAATATTCATGTATTATGATCTTTATTTCCTCACTTCCATGGATATATGATTATTATTATGTTCATCCATGAACACCATAAAATTAAAATTTAGTTTACTATTAGAAATACTACAAGCATTTAAATTCCATTCTTTGACTGAAGATAATATTTATATTTTGAGTATGTTATTTTCAAATATATTTTCATTAAACAGCAGCTGGGGAAAAAGGCTGCGTAAATACTTTGACTTTCTGCTTTAGATTCATCAGTAAGACAGACATAAAAATCATCATGTGGCCATCCCAGCAATGAGTCAATAGTGTTAATGCAAAAACACCTGGTTTAAATAGACACATTCTGTTTTTACAAACTTTTCAGAATTTCAGTAATACAAAATGGTCGATCTCTAAAAGCATAATTAAAATAAAGCCCACTGCCAAACAGTAGATGACATCAAGAGCCCATTGTTCAATAACTGAAGTTTTTTAAGAGAAAATCATGAGGTTGTTATATGATGGGTTTCTTTCCCAGTATCAATACTTTCCCAAGCTTGGTGGCTCAAGCAGTTATTTTAAGCTGTTACAAGAACAGAAAGCCTTATGTTCAAAATGTGTTTTGCCAAGTCACTTGTGAGTAACAACAAATTGTTTCAAGGTCATCTTGTTTTCCTGGGACACTGGGAATGAACAGAACAGGAAGAGAGAAGCTGCACACTGTGGCAGAAGATAATCATGGCAATAGCTGAAAATTAATTTGATAGAAAGGTTTTGAGGGGGAAAATGGCATCACAGTCAAGGTATTCTAAGAAACATATTTCTGAGTAATTTTTTTGGCATTTTAAGGTTTTGCTGTCCGATTTGCTGCATGGGACCCGGAGAAGATGTACCTTCATTCACCCCAGGGTGTTAATCTGTTAATGGCAGAAACAAGCACAAAAAGTTGTTATTCTCTACCTAGGATTTTAGGGTTAAATTCTTAACTTGCAGCATCAAAAAGAAATCACATGTAAATTCAGCTGCAAGTTTGCTTAAATGAGGCAGAGACACCCAAAATTTAGAATAAACAACACTACTTTGAGTATTCTGATTATGTGCTGATGGAAATCTAAAGATAACACAACTTTATCTGCACAGCTTTAGTTGACTTCAAAAGCTCTTTAACATTTTTGAGTGAATGAACAGGGTTACCAGAATTTCATTCTTTCTAACAGCATCCTGTTGTCACTGGCCTATCTAAATTTACTACAGAAATAGAGTCTTGTATAACTGGCCTGAAAAATAAAAGAGAGCAAGAATCAATAGCAGCAGGATACTGTAATCACAGCTCTTCAGTCCCTAGCTGGCCTTTAACCTTAACATTATAATGCATTTCTTCAAAATAGACTTATTTCTGTGCAGGCTTCTAGTTAGCATTTGTTACAAACAAAGTACAGTCATCCTTTCCAAACCCACATTTTGTCTATCACATGCCTCTCTAACTCAACAGAGTTTTCCAAGAGGAAGTAAACAAAACAACAGTATTATTTAGAATTGACCATCTGTTTTAATACAAAACCCCAAAGTTCATTTCCTTTCCACTACACTAGGAAAAGGTCCAAATATGCCTTCATATTATGTGAAGAAGCTGCTCAAAGACTTTTTCCCACTAGAAGTCTTCACACTTCTTCACACTTGAAGCAAGCAGGCACTAACTTCATAATAATATTAATACAATCTCTGTAGGTCGCTTAAAAGCAGATGCAAATGAAGCACAATCGATTTCCCTGAAATTCAGCTGCAGTTTGCTTAGTTAACACAGTTAAGTTTAGCTCATCAATGTTTACAAATTCCATTTCAGCATAGATCCATGAAATTAAACTCCATCCCATTCTAACCAGAAGTATTCCACTCAAACCAGCAACTTCTTGTGTGTCCTTCTGGGAGGTTCAAAGTTTGTCTAAGCAGCACTAAGCACCGACATCACCTTGAACTTCCAGTGACCTGGGCCAGACCTAGCACCACACACACAAACACTGTGGGAAGCATGAGACTTCACTCCAGACAAGACCAAACCATTTTCCTCTGGTTTTTATCTCTGCACTCAGTGGGCGTAAGCACAAATTATGCAGGGTAAAGAGCTGACTGAATATTTGAAAATGTTAAGTCGAGCAAAGAGAGCCCATGCCTGCCTTAGTTTAGAGAAAGAAAGCCAGGCTGTAAATCTAAGCATATACCAAATAACTGTGGTTATTTTTAAGAGCCAGTGTTGAATTTATCAGGACAGTGATAAAAGAATTTATTAAGATGCCAAGGCCTTTAAGACATTTACATATTTTTAATCCCAAACTAATCTGGCAAAAAATAAGTATATTGGAGCAAATGAATTTATGAATAAATGGCATTAATTTCATGCCTACACGGTTTCAAAGTAGCTCTATTTGCCCAGCTGATCATCACAATCAGTGGCTGTTAATGGCAGATCTTTGTTCTCTTTTTTCAGCAATATAGCTACACCAAATACAGACATTTTGATCTCTACAGCTTCCCACTGAGCATTTCTATTCATTTTTAAAAAATACTTATAATTGCAAACAAACTTAATTTTCAAGTCCTTCAAAATACAAATAACTACTTCAGTGAGAATTCAAATGTAAGCAAGTTATATTCATACATACACTTTGGGTTTGTTGGTTGTTGTTTTTTTGTTTTTTTTAATGAGATTACACCACAATTTCCTCAATAATTTTTCATGGATAAACAAGGGTCTATGGGATCTGAGGATAAGCACTTTCATATTACACCCAAAGTGTGAGAATTACTAATGTGTCTACATGCCTCAGTCTAGCCAAAGAAAACACAGTTAAGGATGGTTGGGTTCTGGCTTTTTTCTGCAGTTGGGTTGGTTTTGGATTTTTTTTGCTGCTGAGAGCGTCTGCCTACTAAAAACTGAACTGAGGTCATCAAGTATGCTATCATCAAGTTGGAAACTTATCAAAATGACATATGTTTTTTGAGAGTCTTCATAGAGAGGGCTACTTTTGCAAGTTACAGAAATCTGAACAAAACAGGCTATCAACCTATCTTTAAAATATTGGTCTAATCACTAAATGCACAAGAAATCCATATTTTTATAATAATGGAAGTAGGTTATACAGCTGACTAAATGCTAGCTGAAAACAGAATCCTGATTCTTGTAGAAAATATTTTTCAAAAACAATAACAAGTCAGCCTACTTGTATTCACAGAGATACATAAATTTTAAAAATACTGGTATGTTTCCACTGAAAATTATCCATATTTCCATAGTAAAACCTGGGGAAAATTACATTTCAATAAATTTTTAAAAGTTTTCCAAATAAATTATTCAAATGAGCATTTATTATTTTTTTGTTTGTAAGGTTATTACCATTAACTGCATTAACCAAGCAACTTCACATGCAGTGATATTGTGTAATACAAACGTCCACATCTTATGCTGGCTAAGTTAGAGTGCTTCATGCACTTTCTCAATGAACTATGTTAAAGGGCTTAAGAAAAGCTGTTTCAGAAAGGAACAAAGGAACAAAGGAACAAACAGCTTAGCAAAATCAGTCTTTCTATGTAGTTTGTTTCATGTTTTGCTCCTTTTTTTTAAGGAGGAACACCACTGAGCATCACAAATTATTCCAGAAAGCAACTGGCTAACCCTTACTCATCCATTCTGTTTTAGTAAGTGACAAGAGAATAACAAAATACAGGGACAGAAGAAGCTAAAAAAAGTCACCCTACCAAGCTGCATTTTAATGTGAAGGATGTCATGAAAGATATTTCTCTCATTCCATTCAGAACAGCTGCTCTAAGGGTCTTTGTATTTGTTATAGGACAGAACATTTTCTCCATGGAGACAGTGGAATAGGAGTAAATATATTCTTCACATCACTTAAATGTTTTATTTTACTGTGGCAGTTGACTATACAAAGCAATAAATCCATCAAGAGGACAAGTGGTCCTTAGCTGCTCTGCATTCTGTATGGTGCTGATATGACACTGCACAATTATAGCATAAAAGCACCACCAAAGACAAAAATTACATTTACCACTGATCCTTAAGTCTAAAGAACCATGGTAAGAGCAAACTGATTTTCAAAAATACAAATTTCAGGTAGTAAATAACAAAACAAACTTCAATAATGTAAGGAACTTCCTCATGAAAATGAACACTAAAACAATAGGTATTCAGTTTTCCACTATCCTAGACTTTTTTGTCCCAATTTTTAAAAAGACAGATATAGGCAAATGTTTAATTTTAAGCACAGCTAATCCTACAGACCTCAGTAATCATTTAATTACATGTTTAGACACCATCTGTTTAAACACTGTTTTACAAGGTATGTTCAAGTGTACAGATACAAAATATCCCTAACTGAAAATATATTCCAAAGCTCACATTAATGAGGCCTGCATTAGGTTCTAGCAACAGAAAACCACTTGCTATGGGGGCAAACAACCCAAAACTAAAGGGAGCCAGGAAGGTCAGCTGTAAAACACACTACAGGAAACTAAAAAACAATGACTAATCACCAAAATACTTAGAAAGACCCAAAGGTGAAGGTCAAGTGAGAATGACTAATTCAAGGATATAAACCAGTACAGCACAGTGCACGTTTATATTGCACCTTCCTAATCAGTGCTGCAAGGTCCTCTAAATAAAGGAAATTTAACTCATAGGTGCCATCAATAGACATGAGCCTAGCGAATGAAGAGATAAATACTACTAATTGTTAAGTATCTTGTCCATCTATACACAAAAACAATACTGCAATAATGACTTTGCTTGCTTCAATTGCAGTCAGACTTTTTCAACTATTAGTCATGCACATAAAGACACCCACAAAGTATCAGTGTGAGGAATTGCCCCACTTGAAGGCAGCAAGGCAAGGTAACATCCAAAGAATAAGGTCTTGAAGTCGCTAGAATTCGAACTTCTGAGGGGCAGGGTCATGTGAAGAGCTAAGAAGTGCATTATTCAAACAGGTCTGTGTGTGTGTATGTATATAAAAATATATATATTTAGTGACAACTTGCACCAGCCTCCCTGCGGCCTGTAAATAAAAGCTAAACTAATCACACAGCTGAACACTTCAATATGAGATAACCAACTAGAGGTTTTAATTAGCTTTTCATGAAATCTTATCTGGGCACTATATTTATGGAAGAAATTCCTGAAAACTCAGCACTGTTATTCTATACATCTTGAGTAATTCCAACATTTCAGACAGTGAGGAGTCTTCATAGCCCAAGACTACTCACATAATTTTTCTTTATAAAGTCCTGGTTGAAATAACCAAATCAATTAAGTTTTGTCACAAGAAACAACTACAGGCAAAGAATCTATTTCTGAAAAATAAGCCTAAGAGTCATCATTTGGCCAGTTTTCAAGAAGCCTTGACAGTGCCTGTTCCAATAGAGGCAATTAAGGGTACTGTCTGTGAAAGAGTGTGGTCTTGAAATGTGTTTCTAGACTGAAGTCTGTATCAGGCTCAGATGCTTTCAAGGGCTTCAGCAAACACGTGTGGCTTTCCAGAGAAAAGTAGCATATTTACATGACTTTACAGTTTGCCACAGTGTTTCTCACCTACATGTTTTTGAACAAGAAATTCAGAGATTCTTGTATCTACAACTTCAAACAAATAGCCAATAAAAAAGAAGCCTCTTAGTTGACTGCGAACTAAATCTCTACTTATAAAAGAATTAAACCATTCAAGGCCCAGCAGTGTATAAATTATTGTCTCAAGTTCTCTGTAACTAGCAATTCCTCCAAAAACATTTTTTGAAAATAAAATAAATTTTTAAAAAATCAACACTCAACAGTTTAAAACCAGCATGGCTTTTTGCACATATTAAATTGGTAACACAAAGCTACATCAGCTAACAGATGTTTGGGGTTTTTTTGCACATTAATGTTCCACTGTTTGAGGTTTTTTGATCCTTGCAGCCTCCTTTTCCTACTTGAACTGCTAAAGAACCAGAAACAATGGAAAACCCATGATTTCAATTTTAAAAAAACCCCGTGACAGTAGCCAATTTCTCACATCTGTCAGGCAAACTACATAAAAAAATGTCTAAAATCTTTGTGTTGACTCCCACTTTGGGACACGTGCAGGAAACACACACCACTGATGAGCTGACATGCAGTTTGTGCCACGCTGCTCTTGTAGCCATTTGTACTTACACGGTCTTTGTCATCAGCTACATCACAGAGAATGTCATCGAGATCCAAGATCCCACCATCCCCGTGCTCCAGTCGATGGACTTGTATCCAGTAGTTTGGATCCTGCATAAAAGAAGAAGAAAATAGTATCAGATTGTCACATGCCAACAAGAAAATGCTATTCCACCATATAGTCTGCATCACAGTACTACAAATGCTTGACCTCAAACATCTATTTAGGTCATATTTCTGTAAATAAATGTAAATTGAGATGTAAAGCCCAAGTTCTTTTTTTGAATTGCCTCAGACTAGATATGTAGTCTTCCCTCTTCTACCAGATCTGTATGACTCACAATCCCATCACTAACACATAGGCCTCTGACACATTCCCATTATTATTGCACATTACATTCCCAATATTCCTTGCATAAAAGGAAAATACATTGTCCTCAACATAAAGCATGTCAGACAGTGGTCAACAGGCACAAAAGGTTAAATGCAGCTGTAAAAGGTGTGAGATTTTTACAGAACAGCTGTAAAAGGCACAAATCAATATTTAAACACCATCAAAACACTTTCTACATGTTCTTTGCTAGAGATGGTAAACAGGATATCTAAAACTTATACTAAGAACACTTCCCACATATAAAATAAAATTTATATATACACACAGATACATATACACACACATATATGCATACAAATGTGTGGGTGTGGCTCTGTGTTTATGCATGTATCTAGCAGTAACTGGGAAGACTGGCTTTATAGTCTTTATTATTACTTTTGATAGCAAAGAAAGCCATAGGGAATAAGGCTGTGTTCACAAAGTGTCTTCAGCACATGACCCAAGTGCTGCTTAGTACTCAATGTGCTATTCTTAAAGGATTTGTTTCCACATGGGGGATGCTGCCCTGTAAACACAGGACCTGATCATGATACATAATCCTGCTTCTCAAATACACCCCCCAACGCCCCAGGCTGTTGTTCAGTGTCTCACAGTAAAAGACCTTCCTTGCTTTTCACTGACAAGGCATGGCTGCACAAAGTTTCTACTGGGAGGACCATCAAACTTGCATCAACTTGCAAAGTTCCTGACTTCCTAAAAATAGCAATTAGCATCAGCCTTTTCAGGTATGGTGTCTAGAAGTGACAAAACAAACAAAAATAATAAAAACATCACACCAAAGCCAAATCTGAACCTAACAAAAACCCACCCACACTAAAAATAGAAGTCATAAATAAATAAATAAGCCCCACCCTAAAAGGCTTGAAAATATTTTGATTTCCTAAAGATTGAACAGGACAAGAAATGGGACTACAAGATTTAATCTAAATCCATACATGTATTTTAATCCTGACAGAACATGCCACAAAAAAGAATATCAAGAGATGGATCCATCTTGATTTTAATATCCTAGATCTCTATGTATTTGTACATGATATATATGCACAGGTCAAATATTTTGTAGTTATTTGATAACTGTGAAACGTAGTTCATTGTTTGTGTAAGTATATCCTCCTTAAATACTGCTGCAAGGCATCATCATCAGATGATCAGATGTTAGAATTACATTTTACAGTCATTAGGCTAGTCATTTCAAAACTTAAACTACAAACTTTTTTTCTCTGATTTCTCTAAGCATTAAATATCATTAAGTTCCATTTCTTCTAAGCAAGCACTTACACAATTAACTGGATTTCTAGTATGTGGGTTTTCACATACTTTCACTAAACAGACTTACTGTTTTAGCACATTAGAGGAGATAACTCAGCATATATTTTTTAAAAGTAAAGATTCAGGAATAATTTAAAAAATAGTATTACATTATTCACGTTGCCATGTCTACATAGCTAGCTAATACACAAACCTGCTCTGTAAAAAAGGTACATAATGCAAATACTAGGATAAACTTGTAAAGTTTGAATACTCCACTAGTACAGGAGGGCTGGACAAAGTCTCCTGTGTACACCAGAAATCTTTCAACATTTCTTAAGAAAAACGCTCGAAGGGAAGTCCACTGAAGAGATGTCTTTATAAAGTCTGCTCTCAAATTAAATGGAAAAGAGACCCTTCCTCATCCTCCAGCCCATTAAAAAAAATCTCCTCTTTCTCTCATATCTATACCAAAGACTGAAACACATCTGCAAACACCAAGACTTAGAAGACACAATCAAACAGACAAGCTATGAAGCACCTTGCACTCGTAAAGGTCTTGATTCAGGTTTCCTCTGCTGAGATTCTCCATCTCAGAGCTAAGCTAGAATTGAACTATAGGCAAGCCTTCATGGTAAAATCATAGATGGAAAAACTAGTTTGGGCTTTAAGAGAGGCTGATCCCTCATATGTCATCCAATTCACCATTTTTGTTTGCAACAATTAATCTTTTTACTGAAGAATGGAAACATTAAAAATGGATAACTGCTATGCTGGCTCAGTGACCTGACTACATCCATCAAAACAAACAGCACCCAAGCTCAAACTACAACTTCAATATCCATGTATCCTTGTTTTTTGCTTCCTACCACAACTATTTCCTACCTTCAAGGCAAATGTAAAAAAACATTCACGATTACAGAATCAATAGCAGAAACACCCATTTCTAAATCACTACTGTGCTATTTCAGCATGCACAATCTACTTAAAAATAGCTTTGATATATAAGCTGCATCATTTCTGCTAATTACTTCCTTTTAAAGTTTCTCAATATTGCATAAGAAGTTTTAGTTAGACTTCATTTCTACTGCATCACCTATTAGTACTGCCATAGCCTGAACTGCTCTGGTCGCTTTTCCTGTCAGACAAGGTCCTGATACAAAACAATATGTGAGCAAGACCAGACAAGAAATATAGAAAACTAGTTTGGCAAGAATTTACTCTGGCGGGATTTGGTAAGTAAATATGAAATAACAATGCAACTTTTCATTAAAGACCTCTCCAAACATCAGAACAGTCTTCTCTTGAGGCCCTTTTACTCTATTAAAGGTTTTGCATAAATCAAGGTTTTGGTGGGGGAGGCTTGGGAGGGAAGAAAGATCTAGGAGGGAAGGGTGTACTCACATTGTACAGAGATTAGTTACACCATACTGGGGGAGGAAAAAGAAACTATAAAAGAAAACAACATTGAAACTAGTGATTTTACCAAGTTATGAAAATCCACAGTTGTTCATGATTCTAAGTTTTAGCAGTTATTGCTATATATTATTCAACCAAACAACATAAAAAAACCCTAAAATGCATAAATGTTCACATTCAAATTCCTATTCTGTGATCTAAATTGAACATAATGTTGTACTAGAGTCAGCTCATATGCAGTCTGCTAAATATGAAAGAAACTGAACCAGACTTGACGCAGATTGGAATTTAAGTACTCCTACATGGATATTTGAAGTGCATCTGTATTCATGGCTTGGTCAAGTTGCATTTCTCCATCTCAGCCAGTAAACAGATATTCACAATTCCCAACGCAATACCAGTCCTCAAACATTTTCTGAAGCAGTCAAATAAACTGTTTTGGCTTAGACCAGTTCCTAAAGTGGAAATTGGCTATTTCCAGAGTTTACTGGAGTTGACATAATTTCATCTGGGGCAAAGTGGTCCAGTTACCCCTTCAGAACACCTGAATACCTTTGGGATCATCCTCTCTGGGTGGCAGTGCAGGGCTCTCAAGTGAGACATCAAAAATGAGGGACTGCCACCAATACTTACCCACAGTGATCTACTAAGGGCAAGAACAACAGGCTGCTTACACAGGCTAAAAGCAAAATGTCTTTGAGTCATCAAACAGAAAAAAAATGCTAAGCATATCAAGTTTAGTGAGTTTCTGTAAAAAAAAATGGAAAAAAAGTATGAAACAAAATATTTTAAATCTCCTACAAGTTTTTCAAGAAACCTGCTTCAGAGTTACAGTTTAGTCAGGCATGATGCTGTTGTTTCAAAATCTGAATTTGTATATTAGAATCAGATTTTTACATTTTGTCAATAAAAACAAAGCTACATTTATATTCTTTCACTACTATCATTGTGTAAAAAGGTACTGCACTCTCCAAATCTGCAATGCATTTAGACAGAAAAACAAGTGGTGATAGAAAACTCATTAGCTTCACTGTTCCACCAATGTGTAAGTTAGCAAAGTGCAATTATTTTGAAAAAGCTGCACAGATGCCTTTGTCACTAGTTCATGTAGAAGAACCAGCAAGTTCACTTCATTGAATGCAAGGACAGAAGTAATGCTAACCTGATTTATAATATCTTCATTTAAATATTGCATCACTCAGCTCAAGTCTAAGCAAGTCAGATCTCCTGTTTCCTGTCTACACCCATTTAACTCTTCAACTTGATGATAATTATAATGGTAGTCATAATTTAAGCTCATGAGCACCACATTTTCTAATCCTCAGCAATGGGAGATAAATATTTGCTAAGTGAACACCAGCACTGAGACTGGAAGCAAAAGCACATTACAAGGGCAGCAAGAATGCAGCAATTCACATTCTATTTATTACATAAAATGACTTCTAAAAAGCACAGAGGAAAAACTGAGAAAACCATTTGTTTAAGTAGTATCATTCAGCACTCTGTAGCTAACAATTTCATGTTCCCACATAATGGAAACAAGAACCATATGTGGAAAACAATATGTAGAAATCAGAATGGAAACAGCAATGTGTTTTTATTAATGACATAGAAAGATTACTTATTCCTTTACATCTAAATAAGTGTCTTGGTTTTCACAAATGTACCCTTTCCAAAAATATACTGAAATATTTAACATTAAAAGTAACAGTAAATAAGTTTATTCTTTAAAATACTTTGACCCTATCTTACAAGAAGACAGCACCACAAACCTCTGAGAAGTAGCAGTCTATTTAACAGAAAGCAGAAAATCAGGCTCCTAAAAGCCTGGCAAACAATGCTTGGTGTTTACTAATTGTGCCCACTACTGCGATTTAATCTCACCTGTCACCAGCAGGATGTCCTGAAGCATCAGAAAAACGACATGAATCTGCTTGGCTACAATTATGTATTTGGAGCTGGGATGGCAGAAGAGAGTGTGTGTGGAATTTCTTGTGTGCTGTTTGAAGCCCATGCAGAAAACACTACTGAGGGAGGACACCAAGCCCTCCCCACTCTTAGCTTTGCCCACATTTCCCAATTGCATTTCCCTCCAGCTGGATGCAGATCAGTTGCCCCTACAATTTGTTACACATCTGAAAATCAAGTAAAACATGTATTTCCCCCCCAACCCATCCCCCACATTTTCTAATCTGTTCTTGCCCAAATAGGAATTGTATTTTTTACTACACAGCACCCTTGGGAAATGAATTGGCTTTGCCAAGCTGAGCTTTCAGAGGCTGTCTGTGCCTATCAAGACCATGTTTCTAGAACTGAAATTATTTAAATTTAGATATAACGTATATCTTCTTGCTTTAAAACATATCCTTATACAATTTTTAAAAAACACTATCAGCTGGACAGTTGTGCACAGATATTTCAGTCTAACACTCAAAGGAAAACAGACTCGCCAACAGGAGAAAGGACAGAGCAGAAGCATATCCAAGTATGTCAACATAATTTCTCAATTACAGATGAGGAGATATAGGGAAAGTAAGTATATATTAGTAGTTTCTGCTTAAAACCATCTGGAATTCAAGATCACAAGGCCGTGTGTGTGGCTATCTTCACTGGATTGAGTTTTTTGAGAATAGATAAAGCCTTTGTGGCAAGAATACACCAAGATAAAAAACCAACTAAATCACCAGGCTGGGGTGTGTACTGGACTTGTCTGTTCAGCAGCATAATGCACTTGGGCGTGTTAACACAGTCTGAAAGGAAACTATGGTTAATAAAAAACTAATATATCTGAAAATTTGCCAGTGAATTCATTCATTTCCCCGTCTAGCTCTGTGCTGCAGGCAGGAGCCATCCAAACAAGCAGTCAGGTGCCAAAAGACAGCCATGAAAGCTTGCAATGTCAGCTGGCTTCCAGTTACGTTCCACAGTCTGAGAAGCCAGCAAGAGCAAGTCCCTGGGTTTCAATTGCATCTCCATCCCACCATCTGTCTCCTCAAATTTCAGGCACAAAGATCTGCTGCATAACACAAGAGCAGCAATGGGAGAATCAGCTTCAAAGCCAACTGTGCTCTCTAAAGTGCACTGATGCTGCAGCACGGATGGTTGGCAGTACTGGGGCAACAGAAGTGCTTTCACTGTCTCATGAAGGCACAAGCCACAAAAATATTTAACATTAATTAACAGCCTAGTAAGGCTCAGAAAGCAACTGATACCTGTAGCAACTCTTAAGTTACTTGGTGATGACTTATGGGACAGTTATCTTTTCCATTTCTGACCTCACTCCACCTGCAATCACTCCCCTCACATGAATTTTAGAGCACATTCACATACACTTTCCCTGTATCCCACGAAGTCAAGGAAAAGAAAGGGCTACAGACTACAACAGAAAATAGCTTAATGCTGTACAGCAGAAAATAAGCTTTATCCCTTTCATCTTTTTGATCCTTAACCTGTAAAACTGCTCTTTGTTCTGAAGATGCACCACAATAAAGCTAATTTCTTTTCTTCTTAATTCTTTTCTAATAATTCTGTATTACTGAAAAAGGAAGACACATTCAGGAAGGTTACACATCATGCTATAATGAAAGGGTTTGGTCTAGGATTCAACATTTTCCAAACATACCAGATTATACATAATGTATTCAACAAAGGGATGCACACTTATCTGACATTAACCAGTTACAAAAGAGAGAAAAACATACAAGCCTGTTCACTGAAGCATCTTGTTCTACTTTTGCACTAACCAATGCTTTCCCAGCCTTGCTAAAAGGGCTTTAGCTTTCCAGAAATCCATCCAAGACAAAATCTGAACATATGGCAAATATCAGTCTTCCTGACACACTGAAGTGTTAGAAAGGGTGTTTTTGAAGCCAAAAAAATAAGTAATATTGGGGTTTGCATGCATCCTGTATGTCCAGTTTCAACAAAGATTTACTTAAAAATTAATTACATTACACTACCAATGTCAGTACTCAGTACAGAAGTCTGATAGCTAAAAAAAATTATTCACTTCATCCACTTCAGCAATTAAATGCCTCCTAAAATCCTCTAAATTGAACTAATATGTTCAGTAAACTGCTGGAACACTACTACATATTGAGTTGTGCTACATTACCACTGGAACACAAAAATAAAAAGCGTCAAGGAACTACTTAATCTTACTTAAAGTGGCAAAAGCTTGCTATAAAAAAATGGTAAATTTGGCTGTTAGCCACTTCACATTTTACATAAACTTTTGAATATATATATGAAATCCTTGCTTTTCTGAAAGAAATTGTAATTTCCTAATCTGTAAAGAAAGTAGTCTGAGATCTACTGTAGCAGTAAACTTCCTGTTTTTCTACCCTACAAGGACATGCAAGTTCTTTCTATTAATGCATTACCCCCATGCATCATGAAAGCCTGGAATTTTTATTTAACTCATCTACTTTACCTAGAAGCAATCTATACTAATCCATGAGAAATCATATCACTAATTACTTTAAATTAACTTTCTTATGTACTGCATAATCTCATTACCTATTAAATAGAATAATCTCTATATGCCCCAATAACTTAATGTGAAGGAATAATCCAGATTGGAAGGGACCTCAGGACACCCCAGAATTGGACAGGGACCATGCTGAGCAGAGGGGGATGATCCCTTCCTTTGTTTCCTGGACATGCCCTGCTGACACTGTCCTCTGCCAGTGTGCAGGGCTGGCTCCTGCCCACTCACTGTGCCCAGCCCCAGCCTGTGGCACTGCATGGGAGACTCCTCCTCTAGTGCAGGACTAGGCACAGAATCACTGAATTGCTTATGTTGGAAAAAACCTCTGAGATCATCAGGTCCAACTGTTAACCCAGCACTGCCAGGCAGACCACAAAACCACGTCCCTAAGTGGTACATCACACGTCTTTTAAGTACCTCCAGGGATGGTGACTCAATCACTCCTCCGGGCAGATTCTTTTCAAGTTTGATAATTCTTTCTATGAAGAAACCTTTCCGAAGGTCCAATTTAAAGCTCCCCTGGTGCAATTTGAGGACATTTCTTCCCATCCCATCACTTGTTACCTGGGAGAAAAGACAGGCCCCACTTTGCTACAACCTCCTTTAGGTAGCTGTCGAGAGCAATAAGGTCTCTGCTGAGCCTCCTTTTCTGCAGGCTAAACAATCCCAGCTGGCTCCACTGCTCCTCCTAAGACTTGTGCTCCAGACCCTTGACCAGCCCTGCTCCCTTTCTCTGCACGTGCTGCAGCACCCCAGGGTCTTTCTTGCACTCAGGGGTCCAAAGTAGGACACAGGATTCAAGGTACGACCTCACCAGTGCCCAGTACAGGGGGGCGATCACTGCCCTGGTCCTGCTGGCCACACTTGATACAGGCCAGGATGTCACTGGCCTTCTTGGCCACCTGGGCACACGCACTGGCTCATGGTGAGCCCGGCTGCTGATTAACACCCTCAGGTCCTGGGGTTCTGGCTACACTGCACATGTCTCCTGGCAGCCTATTCCAAAAGTACTGCACTGAAAACATTGCTCACTGCCTAAACTAATGACATTAGGACATTTCTTCACAGCACACAGCCCTCTAACCACTAGGAGGTGCCACCACCAAAGGGCAGGTCCAGGTCAGCACCTGGGATCTGATAACAGCACCAAGTCAGGCACCCGCAAAAACAAAAAAGGTACTTTGTGCTGCCACTAGAATGCTTGTGGCAACCAAATTCGAGAATTAATAAGTTAAGAACAAAGCTTTACATTTGGCTATGAAAGACTAACACACTTTTCACCATGACTACTGATAGTTTACACTGTGAATTATGTTCTGTTTGCTAAGGGGAAGAAGTTAAATATGACACAGTGTCTCTAAACTCCATTATGCCCGTGCTGTGAGCACCAAATAACACTGTCCTGCCCAAATTGCACAATAAAACTTTACATGGGATTTATTTCAATCCCACGTAAAGAAAATCCAAGACACCTATTAAAGCACTGCCACAAAGTCCAGCTGTGGTAAATCCACAAGTGAGGAAAGACAAATGTTGCCTTTTCAGATTATTTTGCTGTAACACAGAGTTTAGTTCATAAACTGCATCTAAATACAACAAATAATGCAACAAAATAGTTAATTGATTATAATTTTTAATTATTAGTATTAACTCCAAATGACAGATACAAATTACAGCAATCAAATCCATAGCTCATGAATATGCAGTGAAATGTACTGTTTATAATGGCCCACAGTCTTGTATGTGGGGATTTAGAATTTGGGCAACAATGCTGAAGAAATGCAGAACATCTTAGGATTGCAGCTTGACAATTGAACCATGAATGAATCTGATGAAAGGAGTGCTTTCTGTTTCTTCCAAGAGTTTATTTACCTCCACCCATCATTTCAGTATTACTTGGATTTAAGCAGTTCATTGTTTTTTTCAACCACCACAACAGCTCTTCAACTACGCTACTAGATTTAGAGCAGACTGATGGGTTTTACTGGAATAACCAACCACATATACATGTGTGTACATACAGACATGTATGTTGTAGACCAACATGTGTTACTCCTGATAGTTGCTGATTAAACGAAACAAAAACAAAAAGTGATTCTGGTAAAATATTTTAAAGGCAAATTTAAGAGGGTAGAGTTGTCTACCTAAGTGACATCCAGCTTAAGAGAAATAGCCTAATTTATTTCAGAAATGTACTTGAAATAATATTTTCATTTGGAGGCCATTACTCTTAAGTACCATGAAAGACAGAAACAACTTGTTCTGATATATGTTCCCAAATGGGCACAGTCAATTAGTCGTGTAATATGTGAACTCTAAACAATGATTAATATACAGAGAGTTGCAAAATCATTATTACATACACTGCCTTACATTTCCAACACGCTGTAAATATAAAGTTAAGACAAAATATTAAATACCACTCTTGTCCTTATGGTTGTATTACTCCCCAGGGAACTTCAAATTCAAAGGTTCGTGGGTAGGACTTTGCAATATAAACAGCTTTGCTGAACCATGTGGAAGGAACGCACAAGTTATGTGAATCACAGAAAAAAATATCTCAATTTAGGTCAGCTATGCTATTGTATGTTTTTGATAGGATTTAGAGTTTTAGCATCCCTTGTGCTTTCCACCCTGTCAGCCATGCACTGGGGTACCCACAAGATCTCCCTGCCCCTCTGCAGCTGCTGTAAGCAGGGTGCATGTGGGAGGAGATCCCCCACATTCCCTGCACCAGGGTGCTTGGGCACTGCCTGCACAGCAATTCCCTGCCTGCTTCAGAGGAACAACGTGTCACCTATGGCTGTTGGATCAAGATGGTGAACAGAACAAATGAAGTGGCAAAATAATATATGCTGAAAAGCACCTATAAAGCAACACCTGAGTAGATATATGGAGCATTTCTACTGATTTGTGTTGTACGAAAACCTTGCTAATAGTGAAAGGTTCAGGAGTTTCCCCCGTGTTCTATAAAACTGTTTCCAAGACTATAACCATATTCCCTGTCTTTGTCCTCCTTTCCTGTGTGCACATTCTAGCTCATGGACAGAACTTTCTACACTTCCTAAGTAGGCTGACATGAGGCCAGGATTTCCACACACCACCCTTCCATCATCTAAGGGACACCCATGGAACAGTATCTGTGTTTAGCACACTTCTGGACACATGAGCAAGTACCTCCTGGTCAAACCCACCAAGAAAAACTGATTTCCAGTAAGCATCTACAAAAGCAATGTGGAAATAATCATGGTATCCTGTTAATTTATCTCTTAAATACTTTTCAAGTTACTTTAACCAAAACAGGCCTCATTTTCATCTCCAGGGAACAATTTGTAGCAAAAATATTTAGCTATTACTTTTCCAAATTGCTCTATCTTTTTTAAAGGAGTGTAATTTCAATTCCTTCCAGTGGCACTGATTTAAGTATGTAGAAACTCTTTTCTAAACATGCCTAATGCTTTTCTGGATCTTCAAGAACAATCACTATACAAATTCACCTACTATAATTATGTTTATGTTATAAGGTTAAATAAAACAGATCTGCAATTCTCTTTGAATTCAAGGTTCTGATTGCTGATAACCCAGGGCAGAAACTGCAATACAGTCAGTGTGAAGGAAATGCAATATCTTAAAACTAAACTTCTATAAATTGTACTTTGAAAGATTGTTTTGTTTTCAAATATATTAATTATTTCTGAAAAGAAATACTGTGTTGTTTTTTGGGGTTTTTTTAATTGACCCTAAGATTTACTATGGCTGTAGTCCTACTGAATGACCATGCTGTAGGGTATTCCCATGTTTAAAAAAAAAAAAAAAAATCTAGTACCATATCTGGCTGGAGACCTCACCAGGAAAATAAAGGCAGAACTAATGCTAACTGCTACCAACTCCACATTTTGTCTTTCCTGACATTTTAATTCACATCTATGTTTTGTTTAGAGATCACCAGTAACAGCTGAGCCTCACAAATGAGCAGTAATCCTCTTTTTCAAATCAATAACTAAGATTAGGTCTAAGCTTGAGGTTAGTCCCAGTACAATCTGAATCCCACTGCCACACTCTTGAGTAGTCAAAAGAGCCCATAACAAGAAAACCCTAATGAAGGAACCTTACTTATGACTTAATGAGGATTCTTCATTTTTAAACTCCTCCTTCGATCTCACTTCCAGTTGCAGAAATTGGTATAAACACAAAAAATCACCTGCCAGCTGTGGCTGCCATCTGCACCACAACCTCCCTTCTTCCTCTGGCTTCTCAAAACCCACTCTTCTCCTCCATCATCTACATTTGCTTATGACTTCCCATCCCTTCCATACCTGGCCAGCAGCAGAAAATACAAGGCATTACAAGAGGTTAAAACTAGATGACAGCTACTGGAAAACACTTATTTAAAAGCACACCCCTTCCATTTCCCACAGCAGATTCCTGCCAACCAGATAGTGCAATCCCCTCCCAGACCCAGCTGCATTAGCACCCATCAACATCAGCAAAGTTTAAGACCTGAGAATGAATCCACCAATGCAGGAAGATGGTGATCAGCACTAAAAAGCTCCTTTTACCTCTTTAGTTATCTTCTTCCTTGTCACCTCAGCAATTGGGAGCAGCTAACAGCAGTACACTGAACTCTAACCCATTACACATCTTTCAAAATCACTTAAATCTCCAACAGCATGTCTGCACTCGTCAAAATTCAAGCAGAAGACTTTATTAAGAGAGAAGCAAAACCAGCTAGTCTTCTTGACCAGAGAAGAAAGCAATAAAAAATAACTATTAAATCAGTGAAGCAATGCCAAGCCCTATTTTGAACAAGAGCTAAACCTTCAAGTTTTTTCAGCTGGGTTGTGAGTATATCATATATAAAACTGTAAAAACTATTTAATTTTTGGAGATCAGTGCACTTCACTTTGCATCTCCAGAAGTTTTGATTAAAATAAGAATGATATGACAGTGGTGTTTTCAGCCATAAGTGATACTGTGGTCTAAATTAGAAATTCTGATCTTTATAACATAGTCAATTTTGACAGAAAGTACAGAGAAATGACTGCAATTGTGTGCACTGGGACAATGTTAGAAATATACTCAAGCACACCATAATATTCCACCTAGAATTATACCTTCAAGCCTAGTAAAACCCAAGTAATTATCTTTCTTCTCTTCTGCTAGACAAATTAGTGAGTATCCTCTACTTAGTCAAACCTGAGTGTGAAACCTCCAGTGTCTAGTTCTTTATGTGCCTTCAGAGCCTTTTTGAAAACATTTTCAATGTAACCACCTAATTATATTGTATACATACACAGAATCAAAGAATTATTCATAACTCACAGCAAAAATAAGTTTCACACAGGATTGATTAAAAACTAAATAAAATACAAAATATTGATTATTCATTTAGGTGCAGCTCATTTGTTCACAGAAAAGCAGTATTTTTAAAAACACTGCAAATTCTATTTTCTGCAAGTAACTCCAATAAAACACATACAGTATGCTTGAAACTAAGAATAAGCAACAAACCCTGTCTAATAAGGTGTAGAGAAAAACAAGCAAAAAAAAAAAAATCCAAATAGGTTCTTAGAAACTGTGCAACTTTTCTGTCAGAAAACCTGTTTTTATTAAGCACCTGGGATCTCTCCAGCGGGTTTCCTACCCAAATGCAGATAGAAGGTGACTGTACTATCTCCTGCTAGTTTTGAATCATCAGAACATAAATAAGGCAGTAGATAGGTACATGGAGACAGTGTCCTGAACTCCACTACACAGAAAAATCTGCATGTTGTTCTGTAACGGAGCAGAGCAAAATGAAAATACTTTGACAAATAGAAAGAGATGAAAACATGGCATCTTTTTTTGATGGGTTTAGCATATGGTTTAGGTAGCATACACTAACAGCTCCCCAGCCAGAACTGTATCAAGCCAACCAAAGTTCTAAACCACTTCATCTAAACTTAAGGCTACATCCATGTATTCTTGCAAAACACTTCAAATAAATTAATTTAAATTTGCCTGTCTTCCTCTAGCAACCAACAGGCCTTTGTTTTGTCTCTTCTATATTAATAGCAACTGCATTGTTAAAAAAAAAAACCTCTCAATAACTGAAAGAATTTTTTTATAAACCACTCATACTTTTTTAAATATTAAGATGTCTGGACTGATAAAAGCTTGCAAGCAGCAAAATAACAACCTTGTGTGTATACATATATGTATATATATATATACATACACATACACACACACCCCCACTCTTGTATATGAAACCCACTGTCCTGTTCTTAAAGGCAAAAACACTGTTCTTGAAGAAGTCTACCTCCAAGTCTTTGCATTTGGATTCTCAGACTACTCTTCTACTCTGTGCCCTGTACTTTGATTCAGAAGAATAATTGTATACACTTACACAATTGAAAATATTCCATTAAATAACATATATTTTATTTTCCAGGAACGGGAGCTTTGTTATCTAGAGGAGAAATGCTCAGCTTGGCAAAGAGTCTTAGAGCTGCTTTCACAGGCTTTTTCCTAGAGAAACAAAACTCCCAGCCATGTAGAGATTAAAGCCCCAGCACACAACAGTGGGACAAACAACTGCACACACCAGTTGGATACACACAACACCTGCACCCGGGCACTGAGCTGCTCCTGGGCTGCTCCAGACAGACTGCTGGGAGAATTCCCAGGGAAGATCCTCTGTCTATACACAGTGAGCTATTCAGATACACAGAGGTCATGCACTTCAATCTGTTAAATCAGCTGCAAGAGACCAATAAAGCTGGCCAGTGCCTTTGCTGTCCTCCAAACAGGCAGCATTTCCAACAGACAGAACCCAACTTTTGTAAAACTAAAGGAGGGGAATCAAAGCTTTGCTGCATTTTCATGAACTAGAGATGAAGAAAAGGGAGAGGCAAGAAACATATTTATGTAGGCCTCAATTTAAAAACCAGACTGTTTATATGAGTAGATATAATAAATCCCATGACTATAAGGTAGGTGATGGGACACAAATGCAGAGCACACGGGGAGGGATTGGACTCTCCCAGCTGTTGGAGATCAGACACTGACTCACAGCAACACCCTCAGCTAGGCCAAATTTCTGTTCCAAGTCCACCTTCATCAGGAGGTTTGCATCATACAGTAAAATTTAGCCTTAATAACATTTTATTTCGCTGGATGACTCACACATCTACTCTTCTGATTTTGTGAAAGGCTGATGTCATTTTACTCTGTTCTTCTACACACCTTGCAGGTTGTTACACTAGCGATGCAGTTCTCTTTCATCAAAAAATACAAAGTAAAATGCAAAAATTAGCAATAAAGTAAAATTTTACCATCTGAAAAAAAGAAATATTTTAGCCAGCTTAGAGATACTGGAAATCTTCCTCACCTTGACGAGAAGCCTTTCTTAAATGCTAGCTTTGTACAAACCAAACTTGAAGTAAAAATGTCAGCTTACTCAAAGCTTTTCTTTGATCCAAAGCTTTTCTAGAAGAGAGTTCAGTGTCAGTGATTAAGACATCCAACATCTGTGTTGAAAAAGCTGCAGGTTTATGGAAAACTCTGCAGAATATGACCTTGCTGCCAGTCCTTCCTTCTCTTAGCTGAGCATCCCTGTCCCATGGAGACTCTTCCTCACTCTGAAACAGCCCCCACAGGGATTCTAGAAAGTATTTTTCACAAAAGCTATCCCTACCATTACAGTGTTGAGGGGGAAAAAAAAAAAAAACCCTTATTCTCACCCAACAAAAATGCGTTCCCTAGCTAGTTCTGTTACTTGAAACCATGGTTGTTTCAAAATTCATTTAGCTTTAGGAAAAAAAAAAGATAATTTAAACTGCCTTGGACTCAAAAACTTTTAGAATCATAAAGCTTGTATAAAGCATTATTTTTGGACTATCTACATCAGATGAGATCAAACATAATACTGTAATAGCCAAAAAATCTCCTAAAATACAAAGACAAGGAAAAAAAAAAACCACATTCTCTGGAACACTGGAGTTTTTCATGCTTCCTATGAGAAGTACAATCTTGTTGCACAATTCAGTAGAACATATTCAAGTGGTTCTCTCCACTGGTCTGTAAAGTAAGAGTAAAAGCAGACGTTTATGCTGATAATTCAGAACAAACCATATCTTCTAAATTAGATCAATTTAAATTTAGCATGCTGATGTTAAAGTGGTCATTCATAACCTCATATGATAACTGTAACAAAATGTCTTAAAATTTGAATTTTTCATCAGTCTTTTCCGGATAACTGATTTTAATTTCTAATTAATTTTTGAAATTTTCAGTAGTTTAGCACTTGTCCTTTGATAAGCTACAAGACACCTTCAAGATTCACAGGAAAAAGGTCATGTTTTCAAAACAGTTTTTCTTCCAAACACCAAACAACAAGCAAAAAAAAAGACTGTGCTTAAGCTTTCATTCTCACATGTGTTCAGAAGACAAATGTTCCACTGAAACAATTAAGTCAATATACAAATGACAGATATCAGAAATGGTCCCATAAATAATCACAACTGCATATATCACTCTGTACAGAGTTATATATTCAGGATGAAAAATCTGGACCTTGGTCGCAACCAAAAATGTGTATGCATTTCTATTCACACCACCATGGCGATCCAATAGGGTAAAAAAGAAAAGCTACATTTCTTTAGGAATTGCAGACCTCAAATATTAGACATGAAGATGCAAAGCTTTACTTTGAGCTCACCTTTTCTGTGAGCATCAAAGCCAGGTGAGGCTATAGGTACGTCCTGAAAAACATGAAGAGAAGCAGAGCTGGGTGGGGTGTGCAGAGCACGCCCAGCTCAGCACAGACACTGCTGGCAGCAGCTCTGCAGGTGAGCGGTGTGCGGTGACGCGGTGACACACAGGGGAAGCTCCTGCCATCTCCTCCACCCCACCTTATTACTGACATTACAGAAGCCAGACATTTCAGCAGGAACCAGAGTCCTGCTTTGCCAGAAATGGACCATCTGCTTCAGAAAACTTACAGCTCATAGTTGATCCAGTTGAAATTTTACTGATGTACCTCAGTGGATTTCCTAAAATTCATTTTATTATTCCCAGAAAAAAAGTGTGGACAGAGGTGTTCCACAAGTAGGAGGCAACCATAAGGTCCCAGTGCTAATTTAGCTACTTTTAAATTCTGGAACACTCAACCTATTTTGGTGCAAGTTCAATTAAATGAGATGCACTTTCCACTTCTCTGATAGGAGTGAGGTACAGCCTTCATGCCTGTTATTCTGCTTGCATTTTGTGGCAGAAGGGCAGTCTTTGCCTCTCTCAGCCTGGTTGCTTCTGAAGCCGAAAAAAGAAACAAATATAAAAAGGGGGCTTCTGACCAGAAATAAACTTTAGCATACTTTAATCAGCAGCAAAACAATCTTTGGGAAAATTACACAAATCCCTTAGAGACTCTGGAGCTTTGTTCCGCACCAAGGCTTAAGAGTCTAAATTATATGGATGAAGTATGGGTTAGCTGTGGCAAGCAGGAGGGAGGGACAGGATCAGTTCAGTGGGTGGTGTTCATCCATTTTTTGAAGATGTGCAGAAGAAGGTCTAAGGACAGAAATGTTACAGGAAAAAGATTTTAAAAAGAGGGCGTGGGGAGAACTCAGAATTTGTCATTTCCAACAGATCTCCATCCTCTAAAAGAAAAACTCACTATCATTTCAGCCAAACTCTGGAAAATACAGTCTGTCTTTGGACTACAACTTTCAACCACTACAAGTTTCAGTTTGCAGTTCAAACTTTTACAGGGCAGCCCAGAAACAGTGACATAATAAGCATTTTGTATGATTACCTTGTATTTAGCTTTAGATTATTTCTGCCTACATAGGTCTCTTGTTTCAGTCTTACAGGCAAAAGGAAAAGGTTATTTGAGACTTCTGTTTCTGACATTCTCTTTTGATTACAGACTAAAACCAAAAGAGACTACCCTGAAAGGCCAAGACAAACGTGCAACCGCATAATTGGTCTGGCTCAAATGGCACTGAAGTCAGGAGCAAGCATCCCTAACTCCAGAGAGATTCAGTCTGTGCTGAAAGCCACATTAAGCTCTGTTTACCATTTGCCTGAAAAGCCATATACATATGCTACAGGAACGTTTTGCCAAGGAGCTGTGATGGTAGATATACTATAAAAAGCCCTAGCCTTCTGCCAAGATGTGTACAGCACATCTGCATTGTTTTTCTTGCACACTCTCAGAAAGCTTTTTAACTTTGCATAGAGCATCACGTTTTACTCTAGTGAAATTCTTGCAAGAAGCACTTGGGAAGCAAAGCAAATAAATAAAGTTCAGAAATACATTTGATTCCTAACCCATGAAATGTGCAAAGAGGGAAATTGTCATTTTGCTATAAAGCAGGCACTGTGCTGTGACACAGGGAAGTTGGCATGTATGCATAAATAGTGAAAGTGTGTCATAATATGAAAGATGTCTATACAACAGCCAGCTCATTAGTTTATATGACCCCCTCCTTCAGCAGATGAGAGCAGATATGGTTTATATCAGAGAAGAACTAAAATAAGATTCTCTAACATACTGCACATGACTTCAAGGAAAGAAGGAATAAATAAAGGAATTTCAGTGTAATATTATTACTAGAAGTTTTGCTCAGCTACAACATGCAGGACAGAAACAACTGGAGGTCATATATTTCATTCCCCAGCACAACAGTACTTCCTGCCCCTGAAAAAACACCACTGCCAAGATCTGAGCCACCCATCCATTAAGGGTTTTTTTGTTGCTTATTCTGTTCCTGTTTATGTTGATAAAAGTGTTTTATTTACAGTAGTTACATTAATATTGGAAAATGTTTAATTTTCAAGAAGATAAAATCTAGACTAAAATTATTTTGCAATTCATGATATAGTTTGTTTTTTTTTCAGCTGCTTTCAGAAGGGAAAAGGGAGAACCAAGGCATGCTTAATAGTCTAGTGTTTACCTGTTCAGTCTTCAAAACAAAATTCTAATGCTGGCATTCTTGAGGAAAAGTTTAAGTTATGCAGCTTTTCCAAGCCCTCTGCCAAGCAAGGTTTACAACCACACCAACCAAAGAAAAGACACCATAGCAGAAATCATGGATATACACTATCTACCTCTGGGAGAGGAAAAAGTCCATATGCCACAGCCACCATAAACCAGGAAACCACAGATAACCAGGTCACAAACAGTCTTCAACATCCTCACAGACATACTGCCCAAACGCCAAGCAGCTGCTGAGCAGCCATTTCTGCACATTAAATCCCCACTGTTTATATCAGAAAACAAGAGGAGTTATTCCCAGCATAATGCAGTGCTGAGGCTTGTAGCATGTTCCAGCTCCTTACACATCATTACTGGAAGGCAGAAATGCAGAGGGGAAGGCAGTCCTCCTGTGACTCAAGGAACTTCACTCCACAGTCATGTGCACCCAGTTATTTCAATGATCCTTAAGACAAAGCATCCCCCAACCACTCGAGCTCTAAAATTCCCTCTACTGCACCCCAACACTGCTGCCCAAACGTTCACACCTGCAAGAGTCTCTTGCCATTCACCACATACATAGCAAAGGGCTCCAGCACCAGTGTCACTTCATATCACACCCTTCAAACACTCTGACCAGCTCCTGGGAAGCCTTGACCATCTGGCAAACAGGCATTACACCAAAAATACTATACATTTGGCAAGACTTCTTGCAGAAGAACACAAAGTTTCTCTGGTAACTTACTCATTTTGTTGATATTGAACCTTCTTAAATAGCAAGGAAAATTAAAATGCACAAAATCATAAATAGCAGCCACTTCCACAAAATTATGCATCTGTTTTCCAAGAAACACAGGAATCTTTTGTTGGTTTTGTTTTGGTTTTTTTTTTGTTGTTGTTGTTTTTGGTTTTGTTTTTTGTTTGTTTGTTTTTGGGTTTTTTGTTATTGTTGTTTTTAATTGTTTCTTTGAGGTTCTTTGGTAAAGATATTAGAAAGCAAGAAAATCAACTGTCAAATGACAATAATGGGAAGTCAATCTGTGGACAAAGCAAATAAAATATTTTGTCTGCTTTGCTTCAAATTTTAAGAGTATTACATGGCTTTCTCTGCATATGCAAGTTATAAAGCTAATTACACAAAATGCATAGCAAAAAATATCTGATTTATTGTAGTCTTTAAAATAGGAAAGGTTAGCTGGAGAAATAGCTATTGGTGTATTAAAATGTAGGTACTGCTGCACAGTGTAGATAGCTAGCTCCATACCCAAAAATGTAGCTGCTATATCATGTTGTACAGAAACCATAACAAAAATCAAAACAAATGCAAACCAGGTTCTTCGATTATCTGAGCTCACTGCTAAAAAAAATCCTATTCTATTGAAAAATGATCTTACATTCAGCTGTATTTAAGATTGCACTGCAGTCCAGTCACTCAAAACCAACAAGAAATCCAGCAGGGCCAAGGCACTGTTCCCCTCCTCGTGAAGCATTCATGAGCATCCAGTCTGCACTTTGGCTCCTGACACTACAGATGTCTAGTTTAAATAATCATCCTGCATATCTCATTTTCTTTGTAACACCCACAGTTGCTAGACTGTGAACACAAATACACCTCATTGTAAAGGCAGCTTGAAATATGGCAGCAAGGATGGGTAAAGGAAATTTAAACATGGGTGACAGTAAGTTGTTCTGTTCTTCCAAATCCCTTTGGTTCCCCCAGATGCTTTCTTTAGGATAAAATTATTCCTTTGATTAAAAATCTAGTGCATCCATACATCATAGCTACATTTATAAGCCTTCCACTACATCCTGACTCAGGTTTTTCACTAGCTTGAGTTCTAAACAAGCTCAGCTGTTTTGTTTTGTTAAAGCTTATGATTAAGCAATTCTTCTTGCAGGAATCAATGCTGTGCATTACACTTAAGTGGGCTCAAGTCTTCCCTTCCTGGTGTCCCTCAGTGTACATTTATACTTTCCAGAGTATTGTTTCCAGTGCAGATCTTTAGGAAAGGAAGTTCACTCTGAAACACAGACAGACTGTGCTCAGAACTGGTGCCAGAAACTTTCCACAATGCACTTCAAGAAGGACTTTGCAACAGCCACATACATTCTGCACTCTCTCCCATTTTCTGCATATTCCTGCCTCGCTTAATACATCATGCACTTCCTAACACACTAAAGTACATGCAAACCATTTGCTTTCTCAGTATTTTACTTTTTTTCATTTATTTAGACAGAAAGAAGTTCATACTTCTAACGAAAAAATTATGAGTAAGCCTTGCCCATCTTGTCTGGAAAGAATATGGTTCCTTCATGTGAGAGGGAAAATAAAATATGAGTACAGTGGGAACAGAGGGAGAGGGTATAAGCAATACGTGGTGGGGGGGGTGTTGGGGTTTCTACTGGGTGTTGGGGTTTTTTTTGTGCTTTTCTTTAACCTCCTGTTGCTGTTCTGTCAGAAAGATTTTTTAACTTCACAGCTATCCTGAAGTATCAGAAGATTTAGGAGCAAAACAGATTTTCTCTGAAAGAACAGTACTTGAACAGTAGACTTGGGAATACCTGCTTTTCATTTCAAAGTACATTTAGCATAATGCTATACTTATTTTTGTAGTAAGAATTGCCTCTCAAGAACTCTGGAGAGGTCTGTTCTATCAAAATGGGCAGGATGCTTAGTGTCTTCTGTGGTTACAGAGTGTGTTGGGAATACTGCTGCTGAAAAATTTGGAGCAATACTCTCACTTGTATGACCTCAAGTGAGAATCCTGCAATATAAGCAAAATATCACAAAGCAATTTTTCATTAAATCCTGTGCCTTTGATAAGCTTACAAAAGCTTCCATTCTTATAAAGAGTGTTTATCTTCTCTGTTAATGACATGGGCATGGTTACTAAAGAGATGGAGTACCAGCGCAGAAGCACAAGTGATGCTCACAACACACTACAAACTTTAAAAGGACACCAATGCCACCACAAATACCAATACTCTTCAGTGTTGTGGTGACTCCCAGCAGCACAGCCCAGCCAGCAGCTGCTCTGAGCACCAAGCATCAAACCCATCTGCAAATGCAGGTCAGGTGGCAACACTTTGAACAGCCCCAACACTCAGCTCAGGATGTTCCAGCAGGCAGATGGGGTCCAGTACAGGGCAAAAGGTAAGGGAGCATTGCTGGGGCTATGGCAGCACAACATGCACTGCCCAGGGAAGCTGGAGGGGCCACAGCCACAACTGGACCTACTGCAGGTGCACAGGACCTCAGAGAAGACAAGGCATCACTTACCAAGCCATGCCAGTGAACCTGAGTTTCTGCAAGCCTCTGTGTTGCAACACAGTTCTTTGTCAGTCACTGGGTGGTTATGAGAAACCCATGGTGCAGTGGGATCACTGGCACAGGACTCCCCATCAAGGTATCCATAACAAAGCAGTGAAGCACATGCAAGGGTAACCTTCACACTTTCATTATCTGCCCCCATGGCATGCAAATAAGCTTCTGTAATTGCCTGTAAATCTTGACATACAGTAAAATTTCTGGTAGAAAAAAACATATTACTCCATGTAAAGGATTTACCAGTTTTTATTTTTTCCTGGATAAAAAGAAAATTTTAAATATAGAAAACTGTCTCAAAGTTTATCAGTGGTTGAAATAGCAATCTCCTCCCAGCCTAAATTAACTGCAGATTCCGCTGGAAAAAAAAGTCACATCAGAAGTCTATTTACAACAGTTGATTTTACACTAAAATATTTTAGTAGCAAGATTTTGAAATTTTTCATGAACAGCAGAAACCCCTGCAGGTAACTGCATATAGTGAGACTGCCTCAAGGAAATTAAAAACTGAATGCAATTGTTTACACTTAAATGCCTCTGTCAATAAATAAAATAATAAATAAAGTTAATAAACACCTGAGTATTTATTACATGAGAGGAAGCCAAAGCATCACAGTTCCAGGCAGGATGGGGAAAAGCCCCACCTTTCAGATGCTGTGTCTATTTCAGTGGGACCATGTAACAAAACCCCATCTCCCCCTTTGAGAGGGGCAGTCACACTACCATGCACTGCTGAGAGATGGGCAACAACCACCTGGATAACAGCACAAAGCAAAACTAATTACAGATCCAGCATTGACACTTTTTGGTGTCATTTGTTGAGTTTGACAGGCAGCAGTATAAATAGTGGAAGAGAGGTTTCTGCAGCTGGATATCCTCTGCATTGTCCCTTCACTACTTCTTGCTTTTTCAGCTATATCATTTAGGTAACATAATAGCTGTAGCAAAATAAAACATTTTGTCTCTGTCCTTCATGAGTTTATTTTTAAATCAATTTACAAAGCAAGAAGAAGGGAACACGGAAGCTAAAGCCAATGCAGCAATGCAAAAGCAATGACATAGTCACCTCAGGGAAATTGCTTTCTACTGAAACAAGACACAAGCTTCTTCTTGTTGTCGTCAAAGAATTAACTAGAGAACATGCCAATAATTTATAAGGAAGTAGACATGAGCATAAATGATGGGAGGAGGGGAAGATCTACTAGCTTCTGTGCTGCAGAAAGATAGAAGACAGTGATGGACAAAAAGCAGAAATTTTTATTCCAATGTTTCTAAAAGAATTGCTGATAAGTAACACACAGCTTGGACTTGGACCTTAATATATTTTTATATATATTTATATATTCCTCCTGTTGATTTCACTGAAGTCTGTAGGTACACAGCATTTGAAGTAAGAGTCCCAGCATTCTGCTGTCCCAGTTTTTCCTTTGTGCAGAAAGAGGAATGTGAATATCAAGCATGCCTATTAACTAGGGGACAGGAAATAAGTGTGCAAGTGTTTAAAAATAGAAAAACGTTGCCAGCATGCATTAGGTGTTATTAATGCTTTCACTACCAGAATGTGAATCAAATGAAACCAAGAGGCGCCTGCAGGGAAGGACTTTCTTAATGGTAGTTTCTGGGTCGTGAATTTTTTTAACTACTCCCAGCAGCATCAGCATGGTAACCCCTTCAAAAGCTCATGGAGGACTTGAAATGACTGCATGTTGCCTTCAACAACAAGCTCATCCTGGTGTAAATAGTCAGGCAACTTTTGTTTTCCTCCAGCTCTCCCATGATTAGAAGCAAACTTGCAGTTTTCAAACATTTCCCTTGGTGGTTCCTATCTCTTTTTTCATACACAACACACATGCATCTTCAGTCCCACTCCTTAAAGACAGACTGTTCTCCCTTCCCCCAGCCCACTCCAGTGAATTCTAAAGCAAAAGCAAAAAGAAAAAACACATATTTCACAACTGTTTTTCTCACTAATTTTGTCCAAAGGCTACAGAAGTTTCTGGTCCACTTCAAAGTGTTGCTGGCAGGGCCAATACTGAATTTTCTTCCCTCTTCAGTGCAGGCATTACTGGGAGGATGATTATCCTTGGCCTTATTATTCCTTGCCTCTGGCTACCCTTCTCCATTTGGGAGCTAACCTACTTGCTCATCAGGTTCTTCCCCATTCTTGCCACTGCTGACATTTTCCAAAGCTTCTCCTAGAGGGACCACTTGCTTACCTCGCCCAAAAAAGTTCCATTTTGTCTCCAATGAATTCTCAGCAGAAGGCTCTTCATGCCCTTGCAGCAATGTCCCCACAGCCCTGGGGGACAGCCATGCACAAGCTCCCTCCCCATGTCCATTAAGGAGGGAAGCACTGCTGCTTCTACAAGAGTCAACACCTCAACCTGCAATAGGCTCTAAGCACAAGTGAAAAGTCAACATGTGTCTTGTTTAAGGATCAAAAAACATGCTTAGGACAAATGCATACAGCCTAAAATTGCTATTGATTTCACTATCAGTGATGGCATCATTAAAAAAAAAAAAACTGAGAATCCCTCACACTCCAGCTACCTACAGCTTCTGCAAGTTTACTCCATTTAACAAAGCAATGCCAGTTTTTAAAGCACTATTCAAAACCCTGACAACAAGGCTGAAAAGAGACAAGATCATTTCAAATAAAAAAAATGGTGGGAATGAGAAAGAAAAAACTTACTGGTCATTACAGGCAACTGTAAGCTAACCTCCCTGATGAAGTATGCAATTATTCCTAACAGTTTTTCAGAGTTTCCCCAAGTTGTTTTTTTCCCAAAAAAATCTTTTAAGTTGCAGTAGAATAAGCAACACCTGAAGGCAATGCAATTTAAAGAGATACAATTGAAAGAGATAATACATTTTCCCTGGAAGAATTCCTTTTTTTGACCAGTGTTGATACTGGCATATATCTTTACAATGCTAGATAGCCCTATTTCTTTCACTCAGATACCAGCACCTAATGAGCACAGATATTCTAAATAATTCATAGTAAAATCTATGTTGAAAACCTACCATGCACAACATAAAAGATTTTAGAGTAGTCTGGTTTAAGGCTGGGAGTTTCTAATTTGAATACTTCATTTCAAACCACTATTAACGTCAGTATATTCAAAGCCCACTTGTATCAGCTTGGCAATGTTGGCACAGCAGGACTTTCAAGAACCTCAGATTTGTGCAAATGTCTGAAGCAAATACTCTGACAAATTAAAAACTTCAAGGAAGGAAGTAATAAACTAGAAATTTTAGGACTTACCTGGTGTGAACTCTCACTCTAGCAAGGCCTGACCAGGCAAGCTTTGTGCACTGAAAAGGGTGATTGGTTTTTTTGTCCTGAATACCCAAGGCACCAACCAAGGCTTCACAGGTCACTGCAGGTGGCAAAGCATCTTCTACCTTTCCACAGAATTTGGCTGAACTGAGGAGCAGATTTGCCACAGTACCCACTCTCCTCCTGAGTGCCCAGTGCCCACCAGCACCCACCCTTCATCTGCCAACCCAACAAACACTCACTTAAATACTGCAGGGGAAAACACTGGGTAAGACCCACACTGGGAAAAACAGTAATACTAGCAATAATAAACCAACAAGACACAGCAGGCAATTACTAAGGATTACAGTGAGAAGCAGTGCAGAAACAAAAAGAAGGCTCCCTGGTTAGATATGAGTACCCAGTCCTGAGAAAGAAGCTGGATCTTGTGCAAGTTTCTCCTAACGCAAAAAAAAAAAAAAAAAAAAAAAGTATTTCTAAACAGATTTTATGATCACTAGGCTAAGAAACACCAGTTTGGAGAAGGGTTATTCGTTGCTCACGTAAATGAAGACACGATTTGCAAAGCAACCAAAATAAATGTATTTTCATATTCCATATGAATATTCCATATTCCTGTAACTTGAACAGAAAAGAGCTCTGGCAGTTAAAACCGTTTCAGCAGAAGAGTTAAGCTTGCAGCATTGAAATAATTCTCAGTATTTTGCTGAGCAATGGCAAGCCATAAATATTATAACAATAGGGATTACAAAAATCTCAGTTCAAGAACACCAGAAGTGATACAAAACTCCTGATGCCTGCCCATCCTGAACTGGAAATATTACCCTTCAAGACTGCAAATGAGCATTTCACCTCTCAGTACGTCTGCATCCAACATATTGCAACAACCTGTTTGTGTGTGATAGTGTTCATGCTATGAAAGGAACTGGAAAATGTTTTACTGCCAAATTTACCAACACTGGCAAGCTGTTAACATCAACTCTACTTCAAAACAGCACAAGTAACTGCCTTCAGATTTTAGACCAGCTTATCTTTGTAGCAGGCTGTCAGCAGATTAGGGTAACCTGACACTGACTACTTCCATAAAGGCATCCCACTACAAACTTCATTTTCTAAATTACATTATATTAAATTGCCAAACAATATACTTTGTTTTCCCCAACACACTATGTAACAACTCCCTACTTGCAGGAACAACTGTTTTGTGCTTATACTTTTCAATTAGAGTTACAAAATTTTTACAGTAGAAGGAATAATGGCCCTGATTTCTTTTCAAACAGCTTCTAGTTGTGCTGTAACATGCATATGTATCTGATTGACACCACTTTTCACTACACAGAAGTGGTGATACAACCCTGGTACTTCTCCTGCACTTTTTCCAGGGTTCCTAAGATTTATACCTCACTTCTCATCTCTAAGAGTAAGGCATGTGCAAAAAATATTTGCCTCTACGTGATCACCACTTAGCTGTCTGCTTACACAAAGTGTGAAGTTTTATACAACTAAGAAGCAGTAAGGGGGAAAAAATTATAGATATGAACTGGGTCTTATGTTCCTTTAAATCTGTGGGTTTGGAAAGATTATTATGAGCTTATTTAGAAAAATATATGTATGACTTTTCTAAACAATTTGAAGTTGCTGACCTTAAAAAAAAAATCATGAAATTATTGATAAGACTAGGAGTGAATGCCTTAAGTGGGAGAATCTGGACTGCACCAATTCCTCCTCCCAAGAACAGATACAAAGAAGCTTTTCTCAACATGGCTCAGCTCCATGGAGTTAAATAGTCCCCAGAGTAGAGAGATGCTTGTTCTTCAGGAATGAGTTAATAAACACAATCTCATACATTGTGTAGCCCTCACTACATCCCGCAAGGCATCAACATTTCTATCCCATGTAAAGACAGTATGACTTCCCTTTGGCCACACAGTGAGCTAGCAGCAATTTTCAGGGAGGTAGCTGTGGTTTTTCCACGCATATATTTACTTTTAACACACAGCAGCCACTCCGCAAGATTACACCCTAGAGTAAAAGTGGCCAGTTACAAATGGACACATCTAATGACATCCACCTGAGCCACCTGGACAGTCCACACTGGAAATGTGTGTGCCAAAGTGATTGCAGCATGCTGCAGCCAGCTCCCAAACTCTAAAAACAGAGCTATTTCACATGGCTACTTCAGGACGAGTGAATCACATCTTAAAGATATTTCTTTCTCTGCACCTGCTTCTGAACAGAGTGTATGTAGACTCCAATCTGGTAGGTTAACAATTAGGCTACATAAACTCTGCCCTACCCATCAAACTTAACGAAAGTGAAGGAGATGAAGATAACCTAAGTATGAGGATATCAAGTTTGTGGTATCAGTAAGAGCTGCAATTAGAGATCTGTGCATAGTCTCTGCGTAGAACAACAGCATTTAAGACAAGAAATTGTGCTACAAGTGTCTTAAACCATCCACAGGAAGCTGACAATTACACAGACCAACCTGGGTAAGTCTCTCAAACTGGGTTTTAATTCTCAGTATAGAATATTAAACAAAACCAAGGGTAAGGGTTTTGGAGATAGCAGCATACACATCTAGAAGCAACAGCTCTCACACACTCTGACATTAAACCTCATAGTGACAAACACTCTCTGTGGCTAAAACCTGACATGTACAAGCCTTTTCAATGAAAAATTCAACATCTTTATTCTCCTTGTTCATGCAAACGTGACCTTTGTATTCTTCCTCCTTGGTACACACCTCCACTTCAGCATGAGTATCTAAGTTCAGCATATTCTCTCAATACACACCTGAAGCTTCAATGCTGCCTTGCTGTGCTCAGAGTCCATGCACACATGAGCAGGGTGGCTGCCTGACTCAGCTGTCAGCCCAGCTGATTCACTATTCCTTTTATTGTTCCTTCCAAATGCAAAGAGACACCTTTAACCAGCAGTGCATGATAAAGCTCATGACAGTACTCAATTACAATAAATGCGATCAGAGCGTGTTCCATTACCTTTTCCAGCTTGTAAATGCTAAAAAAGCATCATTTCTTGTGTGAAAAATGATTGTTAAACAACAAAAGACATCACGCTCAGATTTTCTGTTATTTCTTTTGCCCTTGAAAATAGGTAACTGAATCACTAACACCATTCAACAGTGAATGGGCTACTCTCAAACAGTTTTAATATTTGTAAACCCTAAGCAACAAAGGCAAAGACACTTTAGAAAGCACATGCATTGCTCAGGAGCATGAACAGGGCTCAGCAGAACTACAGAAAACAAAACTGTGAAGATAAGTTACTGGTTTACATCACTGTGGTTTTCTTTTGCTAGAAAGGAATCCAGCAGATCCTTACATTCACGCAATTTATCAGCAACTGAAGAGCAGCCCCCTCACTTGGGAACCACATTGCCCAGAATGACAGACAGCTGAAATCCCAACCCTTGCCCATGAGGGGCACCAGGCTACCCAGAGCAACTGATGTCAGATCATTCCAAAATGAAACTTCATGCTCATCCCAAACTCCTACAGAGGGACTTCTGAATTACTGAGTACTTCCATGTACCCCCACCGAAGAGAAATGCTGCCCATGCAGAGGTTCTCTGACACAGGAAAGCATTTCAGGGGACTATTCCAAACACATTCTGAAAACCTTAGGTGTTTTTGAGGACAAAACTCAAATTCTTTCTTGAAAAAACAGCAACTAAACTCTACTTCTGAACAATCTGTGTGAGAGTGACAATAAAAGAAATACCAAAATAAATACAAACCCATATACGTTCCAACTCTGAACGAAAATTAAGCTAACTTAAATAACTCCTCAAAGTGTCAGTAACCTGGCTCTCAGGATACTCGCTTAACTACTTAATTATGGACTCTGCTTCTATAACTGAAATACAATGAAATTCAATCCTGTGGTTATCCAGAAGATAAACCATTGCAAGATCAAATGTAGTCTCTTACTACTTTACCCTTTTTCTCTTCCATTTTCCATATAAATTATTTTTTAGTTCAAAATATTTATCCAGAACAGGAAGGATGACTGTCATCAGAGAGCCTGCAATTATCCATAGGTAAAGAAGAATTTGATTCACAAAGATCTGAAATGCCACCAGAAAAGTTCAAAGGTATTCTACTCCTGAAAACCCAAGATCCTCCACAGCTTCAACATACAAGACCAAAAAATCACATTCTGTATTCAGACAAACTACAGTGCACATACTTAACAGCATGAGAACCACTCAGCAGGGCGTTCACCTGTAAGATACACTGGCATCAGCTTCACTTGAGCTCCTTCAAAGGCCAGCAGAGCCAGCTCTGGGAATCTCTTTGACAGGTGATCAGGAGGGGCTGTCACTCACTCATGGCAGCTTCGGGAAGGGCAATGACACAGTCAGGATAACACAGCAGTTCCTTCTGTCCCTGGATGTCACAATCACCCATGGAGCAATTTCCTCCACGAGTACTACAGCAGAGTGACCCAAGCAAGTGACACCAGTGGCATTCACCATTTCCAAAGAGCGGGTGTACAGACATGAACTACCCAACACAAACACACCCTTCTGCCTTCTCTCCTTCCTACCCCCATTGCCTGCTGTAATCCCCAGTGATCCAGTCAAACCAAAGCACCAGCCTCTTGGGAACAAGACCACCCCTGCTCATGCACTCAGCTGCACTGGCACAGATTTAATGACACTGTATGTATCCAGCTGCAGGGCTGCTACCCAAAAAAACTGCAAGTCACAAAATGCTAAATGGGCATCATGGAGATTTTAGCTCCAGAATTTTACAAGTAGCTGTACTGTCAGATCCCTTTGCCTGGATACAAAGTTCTGCTGATTTCAGGGTACTTCCACCAAAGTACCAAAGTTTCTAACCAAACCTGATCTCTTAGGACCCCACAACATCACCCAGAGCGGCGTGGCACCACACATGCTCATTCCAAGATTCAAAAAGATTTACTAAGCGTGGCATTACCACAGAGTACAGCAAAAGAAGGGTTGACATAATTTTCAGATTCTCTACCTTCCAGATTTCATACGTAAATATCAAATTCCAGACACACAGCAGACCATTTTATCCATTGATTAACACAGCTTACACACAAACTAGCTTATAAACAAACTATATATAGGATGCTTGCAAAATTGTTTTATGTTTCATAGATGAGATACAGAGGGAAACATGATTAAGCTTTTTAGAACAGAAAAGCAGATAAGGTATTTCAGTGGCCAGTAGAGCTGGGATGACTCCTGCTTATTCTTTTGTACAAATACAGCTGAATGCTAACAACTATGCCCATGCACTGTGCAAGTGTAATAAAAAGGAGGTAACGTAAAGAAATAGATTGAACAGTTTGCCCTGGACTGATAAAGCAGCAAGCAAACAGCACAATTGTATGGGAGCATGTTTGGTTTGTGAAAGCACAGTGCCCATTGCTACAATCAATCCCAGATGAGGGGGGAAAGCAAAAAGAGAGGACAAAGAAAAATGAGAACATTTCAGTTTCCACCTGGAAACGTAAGATACAAAAAAGAAATGTCCTTCGGGGTTTCTAATCCTCAGGATATGCTAGCTTCTCCTAGGAAAGAAATCCAGTTGACTCAGGTGACAGTCATGTTTGAGCAATCTGCAAATCAATGAACATACCTGATTTTACAGGTTTGTACTTCTGTGAAAAAGTATGTATCTATGTAACACAGACAATTATCAATATGCATTTTTAACTAAATTATTTCCTCTACTTCACATTGCTTGGTGCAGGGGTTTTTTTCTAATATTGATTCTGTATCCAGCTTGCTTGGCAATAAGCTCATCCAATGCATTTTCTGTCTGTTGTTGATGAAATGCTGACTCCCGCTTAATATTAAATAAAAGTGTTTGCATGAAAAAAGTATCACTAGCTTTTAAATAAATATTTTAAAGTTATTTAATGGTGTACAAATTCAATATAAATGCAACGTAGGAGAGAATAGAAACAGAAATAGCCTTTTAAGTCATTATCCAAACAATCTCCATTTGGAAACATATCCCAGTTACAAAGTACAGGGCAAACAAAAAAAGCAAGACCTGAACTGGCAGAGCCCTACCACTATACATCCATTCATCATCACTCATTGCAATTCAATTGCTTTCAGTAAAACTCAACTTTTTGTTAAAAGTCCTGACTCAGTAGCATTTGCAGGATTGCCATGATAGTATTGCTGGTAGCTTAAAAATCTGTCCATGTGAATCCTCCTCACAGGGCAAGCTCAGGCGTATGAGGACAGAGCAGGAGAGAGTCTGGAGCAAAAGCACTGCTGTGATCATTCCTGCACACCAGCCACCCCTTCTGTTTGCTATTGCATGCCTTAAGGAACAACTCTCTATGCAGTTAATCAGCAAGATTAATAGGACAGTACAGAATTCTTTGATTACTGCTCTGGTATAGGGAATGGCCAGAGGTTTAAAACAGCTAAAAAAGAAGAAGACAGCCTAAAAGACAGCTAGTGAACAGCCTAAAAATAAAATAAAATAAAAAATAAAATAAAAAATAAAATATATACAGTACTAGTTTCCAAAGTATCATTATTTCTTTCCATAGCATCATTATATAACTCAGAAATGCAGAAGACAAGGAAACCTTCTAAACAAGAATCTTTGACATACATGCAGTACATTCAAAAAAAGAGGACAACTGTTGTGCAAAAATCAATTGCAAGAATCAGAAACAAGATCAGAAGAAAACAATAGAGGCTAGAACGTAGTAGAACAGAATGAATTTTTTTGAAAAAAACAGGAACAGAGATACAATTGAACAGGTCAGGAATAGTTGTTTCTAAAGGCAGCAAAGGAAGCAAAGCATCAGCACTGTTACCTTCAGGACTGTTAAATCTAAATACAAGCAGCTTTTCTTTTCTCAGGGGCTTTCTACTGGAGAGAGCTGTCTAAAATAAGAGGGATATGTCCAAACAACAAGAAACACAAAATAATTCATGTAAATCATTAAGAGATACATTCTACAAGATTTCATGGAAATCTCTCAGGCTCTCCATGCCTAAGAACAGCATGTTTATCAAAGTTGTACAGAGTCACTTAAAAATACAGGTCCTAGAGGAAAAATAAGAAAAACAGTTATAATGTAATCTAAAATTATTTTGTAAACACCACCAAGTGCTTAATCCAACAAGCCATATTTTTGCAGAATGCTGGAGATAACACAATGACTATTACAACTGTTAATAAAACCTGAAGGCTTCAACAAAAACAGTATTAATAAATGGCAGTTGTGCTGTAGCAGGTTTTAAAAAAAAAAAAAAACTAAACCACTTGCTAAAATCAAACCAATCATTCTAAAAGAACTGGTTTAAGTTGGAAATATAATTTGTAAAACCCCAATTTTCAGGGTTTAGTACTATTATTATTTAATTTGTACTACAGCAAACACTCCTGTTTGCTGTCTCTGGCCCTACTGCAGCCCTGCACATTTCCTTATTCATAATACAGAGATCCTAATATGACATTATAATCATGAATGCTTACACCTAAGAAGGGGAAAATATGCTTTCTTCAGCACTGTATGCAGAAGAGATTAAAAAGTTTTGGTAGATTGAGTTCCTTTTAAATCAGCATCTGTAGCACAGCAGTCTACAAGCTGAGACCAAGGCAATTAACCCCATCAATCCAATTAAAAAATGCAGAAGCATGAAGACAGTTCTTTCTTACCAGCATCAGTTGAACACTATTAGAGCACTTACCATCTACCCAGATTTCATGGCCACATCCACCTTATTTACAACACTTCTGTACTAGAAGAGTATTACAGAACTTTAATGAGGAAAAAAAAATGAAAAACAGATTTAAGTTCTACTGTCATGGATTAATGTTCTCCCTTCTCTAATTTTCTCATATTTAAACCAAATACCTCACTAACAGAGCTCCTCTGGCTTCAGTGTGTCACTTTAAAAAAATCACTACTCATAAATCCCTTTAGATAGCTATACAGAAGTCAAACATAAGCATTTCCTTTACTTACATTCTAAGTTACAAACATTTAAATTATACTGGAATCAACATCCTACACTGTCAAGGATAGATACTATGTGAAAGTTTCAACCCAAGTAGAAAAAAAAATTACTTAAGAAACATACATTATTAAGCAGTTTAACATGACGGACTCCACACTTTTCTAAAACAGAGACTTTCTTTTCAACCTCCAGTTAGCACAAGCTGCTCTCTCTTCAGCTTGGAAAGCTTGGTGTATATTTCCATACAGTGTCTGAGCTACAGCACAGGAGCAGGACTAAGTACAGTAACATTTTACCACATCATTACTAGAGAGGAAAGAAAGTCTTGTGATTAAGGAATCAGGAGGTCAGCACTTTATCTCCAGCTTGGTTCTGAACAGCTTCTGTGGTCCTGGATCAGCCAGTGACCTCCTGTGCCTTCTTTCTCCATGCACCCTGCAGGGATAAAGCCATACTTGCCAATCTCATGCCATGACATTTGTTTGTCAATTTTGTTTTTGAAGGGAAAGATGGCAAAGCAAAGAAGAGAACTGCCCTGTTAAGAGGAGTAGGTGCTGAAGAGCCATCTCCTTGCAGATGGTTTGGGTATTGTGTGCTGTTACAACTGATGGGTGCATCATAGCTTTGCTGCAGCATAGGCAACCAGTACAACAAAGTACTTTTCTCTTTCCTAAGGTCAAAGAAAGACACCGTGAAAACCACAGAAGGACTTTATGCCAGTACTCACTTGCACCAATTAACATTGTGCTGTTGTGAAATGCAGTTAATGAGGTCTTTGCAGAGAATGAGCCACGAGAACACACAATACTGCTCCCAGGTGAGCAATCCCATACTCCACCACCTCTGTTTGGAATTAACTACACATCTTCCCAGTTAATGCAGGCCTGTCTTTGGCAGGCAGGGATAAAAAGGAGTCCATTTCTACTCTGTGCCGCCCCGGCACATCTGAAACAGCAGGGCATTGATACAAACATTTTCCTTCTCGAATCACAGCATCAGGGAAGCAAAACTAACCAGATATTTCCTGTGTCTTCACCACAAGATTCAGCCAATGCTTCTGAAAGGAACCAAAAGACACTGTAACTGTTTCTGAAATCTGAACCACAGCACTTTTAGCCTCTCCTGTTTACTTCTACTTATATCTCTTTCTATAACTCAAGCTGCTGTGCATCAGGAAACTTGCTAAAATGGTTTAATGGTAAGCAATCGTTTTCACAAAAAAGTACCTCTCATTTTTTACAATATATTACTGAAGTCACATTACATTTCTCTGAAGACACTCTGACTTCTGAATTAGAGCTGAGTTAGTGAATTTTTTACCTGTGTTGGGAAAAAAATGTTAGATCTTTTCTAATTTGCACAACCTGTATGCTTAACCTGCATGTTAAAAATTAGGCAATTAGAAGTAGTTTATTCTATAACAAAAGCAAGTTATAAAAATTATTCATCTACTAGTGAGGAATATACCATGGCAGCCCAACCACATAGCAAATCAGAGCTTCTGCTCACCTTGCAGTAACAGAGCTGGTGTCTGCAATGGGACACAGCAAGTGCAACCCAGCATCTGTGAGTCTGGATAGAGATGTGAAAATTCAACACCATGGCAATGACCAGGGCAACAGTGTAAGTCATGACACAGAAGGGAAAGTTTTATTCATGGAGTTCAATACCAAGCATAACATGTATTAAAATACATGCTTTAAAAAAGAAATAAAAAAGAAAAATAAAAAAGATTTTATTAGTTCACTATATCCTTCTGCATACTTATTTTCCTTTTTTTTTTCCCAAAACTACTCTGTTATTTTGTCTCTCCCTTGTTCCTTTAACAACATTCCCAAACCAGCAGAGCCTATCAAAGCTAAAAGCTTTGTCCTACTGCTGGTGTATCACCAACATATGTTAGGAGCACTTACATTGCAAGGCTGCAATCTGCTCTCTGAAGGAGGCTGGTAGCAGGTGTGATAGTCTGATCTGCAGAATTAACTATATATAAAGATGCAAGCAGTGGGGGGGAGGACTCCACAGCTTTGCTTTTACATATCATGCTGTATTTATGGTCCTACTTATTCAGAAAGAGGGAGAGGGGAGCCACAAAGTTAAAATGACAGACTTTGGCACCTTTGGGTTCACTGTTTGATGTCACAGCCCCTCCCTCTCAGCAAAACAAGTGAACAGCACCAGGCTGTGATTTGCTGTTCATGCTGAGAAATGCACAATTTGCAACTGCAAAGAACCAACCCTCTTATTTATTGCAGCTAGGCTCAGTGTACAAACACAAAGCCACGTGGTCTTCCCCAAAGGCTGGCTTCCCTAGCAGCCCATCAGGTGAAAGGCAAGCTGCAAAGAGCTGATGATTTACAAAGTGAGTTCAAATCTCTGCTTACTCTCGCAGCATCTACCTTACACTGAAGAGTAACACAAAACACAGTGTTACAAAGTGAATTGTCACATTTCACACTTAAGTTCAGAAGGAACAGCACACTTCTTGAAAAAAGTGACAGGAAAATTCTGAATGATAAACAACGTGTTTCTAAAACACTAATTAATTACAGAAAAACTTTTTTATTTCAGTATCACACATAGCTTTAATCCCCAAGAGCGATCAAGAAAAAGATGTGGACTCATTGTGTCTTAATTCTCTCTATTCACCATGTCTCTGGCATCCACCAACCTTTGGAAACAATTGGAAACAAGGTCTTTCAGAAGGCAACAAAACACTGGCTCACTGAATCAGAAGCAGCTTGTGAAGGCTGCTAGAGTTAAAGCAGTTTTTACACACTGTCTAATCACAGACATAACGCATGGTCTTATAAAGTGTAACACAGATCATCCATAAAACCCATAAAATCTGCAAGTCCTCTGCTGCCCAGAGAGGCTGCGGCTGCCCCATCCCTGGAAAGGTTCAAGGCCAGGCTGGATCAGGCTTTCAGTAACCTGGTCTAATGGAAGGTGGCCTTGCCAATGACAAAGGGATTGGAAGCAGGTGATCTTTAAGGTCCCTTCCAAACCACTCTATGATTCTATGAAAACAAAACATACATTTTACAAAATTAGCTATTGTGATTTCCAGATTCCAAACAGTTTAATAACTCACATAAAGCAAATTTTTAAAGTCTTCTTTTTATTTTGTTCTGATATGAGAGCAAGCAGTGGATGGCTATGGTAAATATTGGGACTTATTTTTAATTGAGAAGAGTAGTATGCATGCATAAGCATTTACAGCTCCACCTTGACAGCATTTTTAGAAAGGGGACAACCATGTGGATCTATCTGATGACCCTGAACAACCCACAGAACCACACTAGAGCAATGCCCAAACCTTTCCTTGACCATTTAGCTCAGCACTTCTCCCACACGTCACTGGCCACTGAGAAAATACCACCACAAAAAGCAGATTTAGTCAAGTCTAAAACACACATTTGTAAAAGAAATATTTTGGAAGAAGGTTTAGGATCCAATACCACTCAGCAGATTGTTTAGGCTTTTCCAGATGCTGAAAGGTAAACAATAGTACATTCAAGTTAATTACCTCATATTCAAATATCAAAGAATATTCAACTTGGCACAAATTAGCTTTTTGTACAAGCTAGCTCCCCTTCACTGCTGCTTCCATTCCTCAGCTAGGGAATTTCACCAGCAAAAGAAACTTATTACCTCCACAGAAACAAGGTAAGGCCCAGGAGCCTTTTCAGCTAAATATTTCATAAACACCAAAAGATACAATGCAGGATGTTCATTACCTGTGACTTCCAATTTAGCTGGGGCTTCAAGCTATCAACAGCTGTTTTATGGCAACACCAAAGCAACAAGACAGTCGTCAAGAATTTACTTCAAACAGCTACACTAATAAAGGAGAGACTTATAGGACACTGATTACAGTAATATTTCACACACATTAACATCTGGGTTTAGTTACCAAAGCATTGTGTTCCTGAGAGATCTCTGGCTACAGGGTGAGGAGACTACTCCATTGCCTAACATAACCACAAGTTAAATATGCTGCTTTACACACAGAGCATAACATTTTCTTTTAAGACCAGGTTAGTCAAGCCCAGAAAACATAGAAAGTTTTCTCTTCAAATGGAAGCTCTTAAACATACAAATATTTTGCATAGTGATAGTCATTTAAAATCACATTCATTGGCGTTTTTACAAAGAGAACCTATGCTAACACAGTATTCTGAATTTAAAAGCTCTACTTTATTTCAGACAGTCCACTTTTTCCTGATATTTCTTAGTTCAGACTTGAAAGTTTCCAGAATTATTACAGACAGCATTTATTTTATGCTATTTTGCATTTAAAGAAAAACTAGAAAGAGCAATTAAAGCTGCTGTTAAAAAAATCAGTGAGAGCAAAAACCATCAAACCTTATCTTCTCAAATTAGTATCCTTAATGACATTTTAAAAAAATGTTCAATACAGGATTTGGCAACTGTGCTCTGAACTTGTACCATGCCCAGAAGACAGGACTCAGTCTGACTGAGCGAGGGTGGAGGAATCTCTTGCGCTGGGTTTTCTCCTGTGCTGGTCACCTCGTTCCTACAGTGCCACAAGAGAAGCAGCAGCTTTGTCAGTATTTAGGATTAACCCAGGGCACACCCTCACCCCGATGCCAACCTGACCTGCTGCCTCACACGGAGCCCCTCGCACACACGCCCCTGCCAGGAGCTCTGCAAAGCCAGCTCCCAGGAAAGGCACAGCCATGGCTGGGCTACCTCCCCTCATCACCCTGCAAAAGCAACAGCATTTCTTCTCTTATCCAGCACTCATCTCTATAATAAAAACCAGAAACAGCCAGCAGAATAAGTGAGGTGTATAGAGATGACTACTGCTATTGTAATACTCTCCAAATTACTACAATTGCACAATACTTTCTAACTTTTAGCAAAGCCTAACACTTCAGGCTAGCAGTCTTCCAGCAGCCTGCTACTGCCAGAGACAAATTCAAGGTGAGTAAAATCCCTTCCTTCTTCAGGCTGCACACGGTGCTGAGGACAGAGCTCATTCAGCAGGAATGGATGGCCACCACAGCCCTGCTGCCTAAATTCTTCTTTTGGTACCTGGCAGCTGGCTGCTTTTCTGGTGCTCACAGCTGCAGGAACAGGGTCTTCACAGGAAGGCAGAGGGGCAGACTGACAGCACAAATGCACACTTAACACAAGATACAGTCCAACAGGTTCTCGGAGAGGTCAAATTAAATCAAGCCTTGTTATTTCACTTAACAGCTTATTAAAGAAGCAAAATGTTCTAAAGCTTCCAATTTATTGGGATTTTTCAACTGTCATTTAAGTTGTTACAGCAACAAAACTTTCAGCTGTGCAGTGTCTCAGAGACATTCCAGCATCCCCAGAAGTAATTTTTCCAATGTTTATTGAATTCAGCTCTTTCCTGTTCAGGTCTTCGAGAACTTGCAACAAAGCTTTTCATTACATGTGCAAAGAGGTGCATTGCTGAAAGGTTCTCACAAGTAAGATATTGCTTTTGACATTTAACAGAAGAGAAAAAAACATTATGTGGCCTTTGCCTAGGGGGAAGATAGAGCAACTCAACAACTTTGAAAGCACATGCAAAAAAGATGGTGTAAGGTGAAACTACTTTTCCATTTAGTAAATGTGGCTACATTTCTTCAAACAAATGAGAACACCTAAATGGGTGCACACATAAACATACAGGCACTCCCAGAAGTTCTATCTCCATTTAAAATACTTTATACCCACATAGCCTCTTTTTTTCTAGTAATACAACATCCACACCAGAAACATTTTAAATTGCCATTCTGAGTCTGTAAAGACATGCACACCCAGGAAAAAAAATCCTATAAATGTTGCCACTTGAAAAGAAAACTGCTAATGATACACCAGCTTGCTCCTCCTGCAACAAATTTATAATTTCACTGCATCAGCAGCAGGCTGAGCATGAGTGAATGTGGGGAGTATGGCCAAAAATGTGACATTGCTTTTCCAAATCAGAGTGTATTTTCCCTACCAAATCAGGGATACACTACTCTCACTAAGCTTATTGCCCAGAAAGAAAAGCTTCCTATAATAAATTCCACAAGTTTATTTTAAAAATAAAGTCTTTGGGTGACATCTGTTGTGCCACTGAGGTCAATTTTTCGTCCTCTTGCTAAATGGACCATTGCCTCCAGGGCACCAAGTTAACCCATTTATTCCCATCTTTGCCATTTTCTGTTTATCTGTACTTAATGTACTGCATTAGCATTGTGCTTCCACACAAACTCCCATTTCCCACTCATGTGAGAAAAAAGAAACAAAAAAGAAAAAAAAAAAGAAACAAACAAACAAAAAAAAATGCAAAGGGAGTCATATCAGTCTATCTATACTTCAAAAGCATTTCCTTTCACCAAACTCCAAGGATATAACACAGCAGCACCCCAAGGCCCAGCTCCAGGGGATGTTCATCTCTGCTCCTGGGCAGTAAGGATCGTCCCCTTGTACAGAAACTCTTTTGGTCTTCATTCCTATTCTCCTATACCAGAGAACCCAGCCTTGAGATGCAGTACAGTCCAAGAGTTTTATAAGGAAAGCAGGAATGCATTTCTCCTTTTGTTTTGGAATAAATAGGTGATTAATGTGCATCACTTTGCCACAGGGCACTGAAGTATAGAAAATAAGTGACCAACAAATACCTGCTACCTGATTCAGAAAAAAAAAAAAAGCAAATACCGCAACAAAATAATTATCAAAATTACTTCAAACTTAACAATTACCTGGGACCAACTTGAGAAAATAACTAGGGATACCCCTAGGAAAAAAAAACAAAACCTGACACTGCTGAGGTACTGTAACGTAAGTAATGTGATTCTCTCAAAAACAAAAAGGCGCTGATATTTGCTTTTACTTTAAAATTATTTTCCCCAATTTAAAATTTGACTCATTTCTCTTTCAGTAGTAATCTTAGTCATTTCCACAAGTATTATGTATGTCTGTGCTGCTGTTTTCTTTTTTTACTTTCTCGGTTTTTTAAACAACCCCACAGGATTATGTAACTTAGCTCAAAGGCAGTTTGGTTTTCGGTGTTTTTTTTATCCATTTTCCAGTACCAGACTTGCTGAGCATTACATCAAAATGACCTCAAAGAAACAAAAATATATAATGTATATTAAAAAGGAGGGGAAAAAAAACAAAGCACAGATGCCCTAAAGTATCTTCCAGAATTTTTTAATACTTTTTGCTTCACTTTTTATTTTCTTACTGCTCAGAAAATATTTCTGAGTGGGAACATCTGTGCTATATTCTGGATTGATGTTAGAAGAATTCCACTTTATTTTCAATATACATAAGCACTGGTTCAGCATTGTTGCATGTTTTATCCATTCAATTTATATTTGGATGAAATGGTTTGTTTTCCTTTGAAGAACCAGGAAATTGTTTTAAAGCTACATGAACCGTATTCTGTATAAATAAGATCACCAGCATTTCTCCCCATTTACTCCACATTATTTTACCAGATTAAATGTGCCACGACTAAAAGATGTCACAGTCTGGTACAACTGAGAAAGTGTTACTTCCAGTGATGTTTTTATAACAGAACTAAAACATCTGTGACTGTTATAAGTGAAGTTAAAGTGTAAAAAGCTATGAGAATCAGATGGCTTTCCACTGGTGGAAGGCTATTGCCCAGGAGAAGAAAGGCTGGCAACTCCCTAAACCCCAGCCTGCCTCCAGGAACTGCTCCCCAGATGTGCTGAGCTCTTTCACAGGCTCCTCCACAGTCCTCCCCTCAGAGCTACAGGAATCAGCAGCTGAATGATGCTTTGCTCAAAGGGAAATCACTCTCAAGCCACTCTACCACAAACACACACCTCACTTTGATCACTGTTAATTAACAGTGAGAAACCATATAACGCCAAACTGAAATCCATGATGCATCCCGTCCAGCTGGAGATAGGTGCTGCTCACACCAGACAGCCTCAGCAGTACCACACACATCCTCCACTGAAGGCACCTTCAAAGCTGAAGGGTTTACATGTTGTCCACCTCTCAAGAGCCTCTTTTTAAACACTGCAGAATTCAGTCTTTTTTATTAGCTTTGAATAATCCCAGGTGCCTGCTTGCTCACATCACAGGGGTACAGCCCCAGCGTGGCTCTCAGGCCTTCCTAAGATGAGCCTCCTCCCTCGTTCCACGGATGGCTGAACACAGGCAAGAGCTGGCAGAGGGCATGGCAGGGCTTGTGCAGCTCCCTGCCTTGCAAGCCACAGGTCCCCTGGAGCACAGCACTGCTGTACAGAAAAGTCCCCACGCAAGGGACCTCTGCAGCCACTGCCACGTTCGCTCCAAAGGTTCATTTCTACCTTCACCCTGCAACTTCTCTTGCAATGTGCAAGAGTCACCTGTATTTACAGGTGAGCCAATGACAGGAAAACATTGGTTTGGCTGAAAACACAGAGGGAAGTGGAGAGAAGAGGTTAAAAGAAAGTTTTCTATGATAAGCAGAGGGAATTTATCGCTCTAGCCTTGCATTTCCAGCACCAAACCTGCAGGATCACACAGCAGCTTTCTAAACATGAAGCATTTGTGACCCATTTCAGTACTTATCTTCCTTAAATTAGCATCTCTCCCCTGCTGTTCATCAAGCTCCAGGAGAATGCTGTTCCCTATCAGCTGGGTTTCACTGCCACTGTTGGGAGCCCAGCACCAGTGAAAACTGCCAGGAGCCAAAGAGAATCCTGGCTGACCTCAGGTAAATCACTGAAATATTACCCAACCAACACTGAATGCAGAGCCCGGACCCATCACCCTGGGGGGGTCAGCTAGAACTAAACTGATAGCCAGCTGAGCAGCAGGGGTTACAGGGATTTTTTTGGCATTTTGGTTCCTTTTTGGGGTTGAGAGGATTCCTGTGCATTCTGGAATTAGCCTGTAAGACTGCTTTCTACTTTAAAAGGCTTGAGACTTGCACATACAGAAAAATTAAAACCAAATCTAAAAAAAAAAAATACGTAAAATAAAACACACACAAAAAAAAGAACTTTAATTTTGTTTTATGCTAAATTTAGCCACTACTGCCCTTGAGTATTGCCAAAGGGGTCACTGAATGGGCATTGTGGCAGATCCATTTAAGCCTGTGGCAAAAACCTAGTGGTCAGGGTTGAGGAGGCAATGTGCCAAGTACAATACAAAGTCCAAGAAAAATCAGCAGATTTTCATACCAACCCACCCATGTATTAGGCTCTACAAACGATGCCCCAGTGACACAGTCATGAGGAGCTGTACAACTGTTTGCTCTACAGAACATAACTTGCATCAAAGCTGCCGTTGTGTACCTGGCAGAAAATCAGATGTCTGAGAACTGACTTTAAAGCAAATAATCCCCGTTAGCTGGCACTGGGGGGAATAAAATCAAAAACAGGAAAAAAAGCAAGCTTCACAAACACAGTCACTCAGGCTACAACCTTTCTCCCTCACAATTTCCTGCTGATGAATGTCAGACCTACCGAAGAGATGGAGCTTTAAGCTCTGGGTGGCCTAAGCCCCCAATGTACAAATTAAATGAGAATATGGTCATCTGACACCTGTTACCTTTGCTTACACTGCCAACTTTCCTGGAGTTCTGGTCTCTTATCAGCAACAGCCTCTAACACTATCAGAGTAGATTACCATTTCTTTTCACAAATATTAGTGCAGTGCAGTTTTCAAATTAACAATTGAAGTATTGTTCCATGCAACATTAAAACCCCCACAAAACTTTATTTCTGACATCATTTGGTAAGGGAGAGGGGAAAGGTGTCTCAAGACTTCTATTAAAATATTTTTGATTCAGCAGGTAAACTGTTAATTTACTTATTTTAACTGGAAAATGAAGGTTAGATGTAAGGTCTAGGAACTCCACTGCAATCTCATGATATGCAGGGCATCAGCCTGAACTATCATGGAGACCAAATAATCCCTCTAGGGACTGAACATGATACTGAACAACTCCAGCAATCTATTATTTGCTATTTCATATTCTTGCTTACCATGCTCATTTGCATCACATTAATTTTTTAAAAATTATATCTACCCATTGCTTATGCACACTATTTTTACTTGCAAGAAGAAAGAAGAAGATAAAAGTTAAAATGTTTACAATATCCTCCCCAAAAACCAAAGCATGAGAGATTATGCTGACAGTCACAAGTCAACAAAAAAGTTAGTCTGGCTACATCTAGAGCAAACCAAAGTTACAAGATGCACAATTACTAATTTTTGATAGTTCCTCAATACATCATTTTTATAGTAATTTTCCACCTTTTAATACTGATTCAATATTTGATAAGCCATGTTTCATCTCAACTGCCTGTCTGCTTTCTCCCTTTTGGTGTTGGACATTATCTCTTGCCATCAATGTTAAGTCACTCAGATGTGGCTGACCTCCGCTCTTAAACCACTGTTACCTTCTTGCAAGTTTTAACCATTAAATTAATTGCTAGAACTACACCAACTCACTAGGGCTGCACAACCCTCGACCAGCAGGGTCTGGAAAATGCATCTACCATTCCTCAAGCCAGCTGTCCCCTTCCCACATTGCACTCCTTTAAGACTCAGGCAGAGATTGTGCCAGAGGCTGCATCAGTCCATCCAGCCACACAAAAGTGCACCATTAGCGTGCCCCCATGAAAACTGGGTTTCATTAAATGTGATCGATTTTGCTGACTCCACTTGCCCTGAACAAGGTGGACACTTCAAACATCTCATATCATTTGCTTGTTCATTTCCCGCAAACACAACTTGCAGAGAGAACGCATCATGTTTCAGACACAAAGCTTCTTTTGGAATAAAAGAAAAATAACAGAAAACTTTATACACACTACATAGTCCAGCCTTTAAACACAGCCTGCAATACTAATAACTAACTCCACACACAATGACAGCAGTATTAATGCATAATTAACTTTTGGAGATTTTTGAATCCTGATCAAAGACACAGCACCCAGAACTAACTGCAGTTATCTATAGTTGTGTTATCTGTAGGTTTTGAACTCCTAAAATTTTATAGAGAGGAGAACTGTACTATTATGTGGATTGTTCTCCATAAGTACTTTTTCCATTCTCGACCTATCTCTTGAACCTATGTAAGCCATAACCAAGCCATAACACTGAGGTCAAATTCTGAAGTTATTCACTCCCAGCACTCTGCATGTTTTTGGGCTGCCTCACTACGACTGCACAGGAACATCATAAGTGCACTGTGCAGATCACTTACTGCTAATCACAGCTGGGAAACTGTGACAAAGTGGGAGGTAATCTGGGAAGGGCTGACAACTCAGTTCTCAAGGAGCTCTCCTGAAGGAACTTGCTGCACACAGTAGACACACACATTCTTGCAGGATGAGAAATGCTGGTTTTCCTGAAAGTATGAAAACCATAAGCTTCATTCAAATATTTTGAATAATCTTCCACCAGATATGCTTCTTACCATAAGAACATACTGGTGGTGAAGTAGATTTCAATGTCAGCTTGATACCAGCTGCCAGACTGTTAGTTCATATGGGCACATATAATTTTGATCCTCTCAGTTAGGGATTACTTCTTCCCCTTTCTTGTCTCTTTATGAACTCAAGATTTGCTAATCTGCTACACTATCACAAAAAAGAACAATTTAACTGCTACAAAAATACAGTCATCTAGAATTCTGGCATCCAAACCATAAAATTACTATGTTACTCTACTGAGAGCACAGCAAACAGCACTATACACCTACTTACAAAACCTACTTACTTTAAGATCCAGTTCCTTACCACCTAAACATCACCACAGAAAATGTTCAGCGAATTTAAGTTAAAAGTAAGGTTTGATGGTGACCATATAAAACACTCAGAGAAAGCCAGTGGACACTGCTATTGTTTTCAGCCACAGAACTTCCATATAAGAGAAACAATCTCAGTAATTGCAGCTACCTCAAGTCCATACCGGTGGCACTTAACATAACCACCATATAAATACTAATGAATAAAACCACTGTGTCATTTTAACCCAGGATGCAGAGCTTTTGATACCAGGGACCAGCCTGGTAGTAGTCTTGCTGCCCCTCTGTAAACGGTCTTTTTAATAAGTACATGGCCATATTCAGAGTTACTTTTTTCCCCTCACATGCATCCACAGATGGGCCACTTTTAAAAAAAAAAAAAAAAAAAGTAAAATTTGCAATGATGTAACCTTTTCCTAGTGACTGTTGCCTGTCTCCCTGGTACTGACAACTTCAATCCCTCCCAGGTTTAACACCATGTGCAGAACACAACTGCCACCCCTTAATGCCACTAGATAGCTGGAAGCCAGGATGCAGTCCACTGCCACAGGAGTTACGGGTGATAGTTTTGGAACAAAACACAGCAAAATAATTACTTTCATTAACTCTGCAACACTGATGAACAAATGCAAACACTTTTCATCTGAATGGCCCAAAGAGGCATTCAATGTCCCACTAAGAGTCTCACTCTACTGTTCACTGCTTTACCTTAACCAGAAATACTTTCAGCCTCAGTCTCCTATATGCAAATAGACTGCCATGTTCATTAACTGCTGTATATGAATGACAGCTGGTATGCAGCCACAGACATATCCTAGAAAATAATTTTTCTCTTTTTCTAGCCAGAATCAGAATATGTTTGCTGTCTTCAAAACCACGTTCTTCACGAATCAGGTGGGGAGGTGATGGGAAACTCAGTTACTTTTCTCCTCCCAGCATCTGGAATTCTCTTAAAAAAACTGAGTTTTAAAATTTTCTCGGGAATCAGTTCAAACCAATCAATGAACCTTTCACAATATTCCTTCCATTACATGTCTCAGGACAGCCTGGCAGTCTGCATTTGCCAAAACAAAACTTCCAGGATCAGAAGTGTGAAATGTCTCAGAAAGGCTAAGGGGGAAAAAGCACACTCAAACTTCTTGGATCGATAGTGCAGAGGAAAGGGGAAGGGCACTGCTGAAGTTATCAGCCAACGATGGTCATACTGTCCAACAAACCAGTTGATTAAAAAGAAGTTTGCAGCAAAAAGAAAGTACGGGGGGGGGTGGGGCGGGTGGAAGAGAAGGGAGGAGGGGACGAAAGAAATAAAAAAAATTAAAACAAGGAAAGGAAAAAACTCAAAGCCCGACAAGTTGCCCATGGAGGGAAAGCCAAGGCTGCAACTGCCTTCACACGCACAGTAAGGATTTCAACACGGGGCTGCCGGAGGCCGGAGCGAGCGGCTGTCGGGCTGAGCCCCGCCGCGGGCCGGGCCGGCGCTCCCCGCACCCCGGGGCACCGCGGACCGTCCCGCAGGAGCGCAGCTTCCCCGCGGCGCGGCGGGGCCGAGAGCGGCCGGGCTGCTGCGGGGCCCTCGGAGCCTCGCCCGGCGCGGGGGGCGGCCCGCGGGGCACTGCCGTGCGCCCCTGCGGCGGGGTCCCCTCGCACCGCCCTCCCCGCCGGGCCTGGAGGGCCGGGAAGCCTGGAGCTGGATTTCCAGCCCTCCGCGGCGAATCCCGCCCGGCCCGCGCCGCCTCGGCCCCGCCACCCGCCCCGGGGCAGACCCGGCACCGCCGGCCCCCGCGCCGCTCTGCCGGCCGGGTTCGGGTGGCTCCCGCACCGACACCCCCGGGGGCCGCCGCGCACCGGCGAACAAAGGGCCGAGGCCCGCCAGGAGCCCGCGGGGAGCCGCGGAGGGGCCGCGCTGGCCGCTGCGGAGGGGCCGAGCCCCCCCCGCTCCCCGCTCCCCGCGGCGGCGCTGGGCACACGCTCCCCGCTGGCTCCGCCGCCGCCGCCGGCCGCCCCCGGCCCCGCTCCCGCCGCTCCCTCCGGCGGGGCAGCCCGGACTTTCCCCCTCGCTTCCCTCCCCACTCCGGGAAGCGCCATATTGATCGCGGGCGCCGCTCCCCGCGCCCCTCACCTTGGCGATCGCCTTCTTGTACCGGGTCACCGCTTGCTGGATCAAGCTGAAAACTTTCATGTTCCCGTCCCCGCAGGGCACGACCACCCGCGTCCTCCCGAAGCACACCGTGACTTTCATCCTGCGCGGCCGGGGGGCTCTCGCGTCCCTCCGGCCCCGCACAGCCTTCCTCCTCCTCCTCCTCCTCCTCCTCTTCCCCTCCGCCCTCCGCCACGGCCGCCCCCCGGCGGGGCGCGGCGCTCAGCCCCCGGCCGCCGCCGGGCTGCCGCTGCGGGCGCCCTGCCTCCGCCCCGGCTCCGCGGCCGCCCGGCGAGGCGCGGGGAAGGGAGGGCAGCGCAGGACGGGGGCCGGTGCTGCCTTCCCCAGGGCCGGGGCCGCTCACATGCCGCGGCGCTGCCCGCGGCCACCTGCTCGGCTCCTGCCCCGGCGCGCAGCGGCGGCGGGCGGGGCGGCGGCGCTGGCTCCCGCTCCGGAGGCGTGGGGCGGTGCGGCGGGGCGGGGGCAGCCGGCGGGCCCCGCACACGGCCGGAGCGAGTGCCCCCACCGAGCCCGAGGGGGTGCGGCTGCCCCCGCCTCGCCAAGCCCCGCCGCGTACCGGGGATGTGGATCCGCGGTGGCACCGGCACAAGCAGCCCCGCGAAATCCTGGTGCCTCGGCCCCGGCCGCGGCAGCGAGGGGAGCGGGCACCGCTGCTGCTCCTTCTCGGGGCGCTGCCTGCTGCCGGCCTGCCTCAGGTACGCGGCTCCCGGGGAAGCAAGGCACGGCACCGCGGCGGGCTGCTGCTCCTCCGGCTGTCCGAGGGGCACAGCCACCGCGACGGCCGAAATCCGATGGTCTTCCTGGTATCTGTTAACGCAACAGGACAAACGCTGTGCAAAAACTGGTGCATCATCAGTAACACCAGCATCAATGGAACCGCTGAGCAATCTATCTGCTCCGCAAAGCCGTTAGAAGTCATAGGGGTTTACAGATATCGTTCACTTTTTTCCACTGATTGCATCGAGGACAATGGAATTGTACAGTTCATTGGTCATTCAGTGGCCTGACAATATATCTCTTTCGTGTAGAAATGGTAAAACAGTTTGACTAGAGTGAAAGCAGAGTTTGGAGGAAAGTAAGGTAGAGGAAAAAGACCTTTCTTCTTTTTTTCTTCTTTTTTTTTTTTTTTTTCCCCTGAACTTATACAAAGCACTAAAGATGTGAAATTCAAGTCAGTTTTGTAGCACATAACGTCAACACTCTTCTACAACACCGGACAACTCAGCATGTGTCCTCTGGTGCTCCCTGCCCAGCAGCTGTCCCAGCTGGCAATCTGTTCTCGTTCCCTTAGCAGTAGTATTAGTAACTTTAAGAACTTCAAACTTCGTACAAATGGCAAAGCTGTCTGCGGTTTAGTAGGTACAGGAGCTAAGGAGAAGGATTAATGATGTTTTTAAAACATCAAAGGTAAAATTATTGCCCAGTTAAGTCAAGGATGAGAATGGCATACCTAACCCTTTGCATTCTAGTTAGGAGTTTCCAGTATAGAAAACGGAGGAGTCAGTTTTTATTAATTTGGTTCTGTGCATATTGTCCAATTTCATTGAAATCCATAGAACCTTTCCTAATAAATGCAGTTTTAGAAAGCTTTCTTTGAAAGATCAAAGAATCCATTTGCTGACTTATAGGCAATTTTTAGCTTAGGTGTCAGTTTTATTACCATTACCCACCTGAGTTATCTGGACTAATGTATCTGAATTTTATATGAGAAATAGTCTGTCTTTTAAAGCAGGAAAAAACCACACCTGCCATGTTATATTTTGTCATATCCGCAGTGTCCACTTGTGTGGAATAAAGGCAGCATTCAGGAGTTCAGAGAGGCAGAAATGAAACTGGTGTAAACAGTTTACAGCTCATGACTGAGACAACTGAGTACACTGCAATTCTATGGCTGTAGCTCATCAAGTTTATTATTGGAAAAAGATGAAAATGTCCTCTAACCTGCTGCTTCTGTACTTTCCAGGTGATCATAAGAGCTGCTGGGAAAGGATAAAAGAGCTATAAATCCTTGGTTTAATATACATCACCTAAGAAACTTGCAGAAAGGACTGCGAAAATGTGAAGTCAGTAGAGGTTCTTCCCAGGTTGTTTTTAACAAGAATTTTACAATGTCATAGGCTTTGTAATGTTCCACATTATACTTCAGTTGTCATTTGCATTTATCTGCTAAACCATAATGTTGCATATTAGAAGCTTTACCATACTGCTCTAAAACTTGATATTGTTTTATTTATAAAGCTGAATACTTTTGCTGGTCGACAGTAACTATTTCACTGTTCAGACACAGCTACAGGTTTTTCATGTTTTTCTGTGATTTAATTCCTGCTCTTACTGTCTTTAACAAGTTTCTTGGCAGTTTTCCCAGCTGTTCTAACAGTCTCCTGGAAGAAAAACTCCAACAGTTTAGAAAGAAATATTGATAGTTTTTCCATTAAACGTGTGAAACAGGAAAATTTGGTAATGAAGTACAAGAAAACAAGTCTATCCTGGGATCTGATTTAAGGCCAAAACTTAAAGACTTGCACATGAGTAGTGATAGATCTAACAGGAATGAGAACCTCCAAGATGTGAGTTTCTTCCCCAACAGATATACACACACAGGTTATGTGTACATCATTTTGAAAACATTTTAAACAAAACTGACAAACACATATAGTGTTTGTTTTGTTCTTCCTTAAAAGGAAGAATGAACTTTAAAAAACAAATGTAACAAGGCTGTGAGATTGTATGAGGTCTAATTATATAAGATAAATGAAGTATAAAATATTATTATAAGAGATTATGAGAAAAGGATTATACTAATCAGGAGAAGAATTGGCAAGAGCTGCTGGTTTACAAAAATTACAACTACTATCCACGCTGCAGTATGGGTGGCACATATCTAGTTCTGGGTGTTGAGCTTTCCTCAGCTAACATACCACAGAACCTGTCAACTCATTTATTAATGGTACTTTGCTGGAGGATTTCCATCATCTGTCTTGCAGGAAGAAGTAGGTGGCATGGGATGGAGGGAATCAGAGTTTGGGACTATTAATGATTACTAGTTAAGTTCTGTTCAAAACAGCCAAATAGTTGAAAGCCCCTGCATAGACACTACAAACATGCAAGGAGTGAGAACCTCGCAATTAAATGCAGATTATCAAAAGCTTTTTTTTTGTGTGAACAACAAAATATTCAGACAGTGGAATGCTGCTGATTTCCAGAGCTACTTCAGAGTTTATCCCATCTTTATACTCTACATCAAAGAATTTTTATGGAATAATTCCGGATGTGTTCAGGTTTCGTGTCTGTTCACGGCATACAGATATTCCCTGGTTTCACAAGAAAACACCAATTCCATTGGCACAGTATGTTTTAAGTCCACTCTATTTTAAATATAGGTATTTCCTTAGGCAAAGTAAAGGTCATTCAGTACTGTACAAAGACCAGTGTCAAACTTGAAGAGCAAGAGTATTCCTTGAAGAATTACAGCTTTTTTTTAAAAGCGCCATTTGTGAAAATGCCTTAGGGATATACCAAACAGTACTAGATTTTAATGATTTGAAATAGCTACCTGCTGTAACATTTCTGCTGAATTATTAGGTAAAGCCTTAACTTCTTTTTCAAAAATCTGAATTGAAAGTTCTGAATCATGTACATTTTACACTGAGGTAGAAATCTAATCAAAGTAAACGTGTCTGTGACTGGTATTTCCATGGACAACCTTTCAGCTATAGGAGTGGGTTGACTTCTCAGCTGTTATATTTTGTGATATACTGCCATACTGATGGTTCTTCCACAAAGAAGTAAGGGAGTGTTTCCCATCATTTTCTTTTACGAATGAGAAAATCATTAAAGCTTATTAAGTAATTGTGGCTAGCCATGGTCTTGGGGGGGAAAAAAGATAATAAACTGAACAAAAATTTATTTTCTACAACTTCTCAAAAGTGTCTGGGATCTGGGGACTGAAGAGCCCTCAAATCAGTAAAAAGTAGTTACAGAATCACACATATTAATGTTAAACTTAGGGTATGCAGACACACAAATTTGGGAAGACAAGAACATTCTTTGCGGTAATAGAAGAAGGAAATTATAGCAAAGAACAATGTATGATTTTCAAGAAAAGCTACAAGACTGTTACCCTTTCCAGGGGCTCTAACCTGTGTCTCAGGCAACTTTGGGTAGTGGGAAGGTATTTAGGGCTAAAGAATGAGTATAGGTAAATTCACCACTCTCTTTTTCTGTATCTGTACAGGTCTTATACTGGTTTTAAAAGAATTATGTTCAAGGATTATGAATAGTTTTCTTGATAATGCTCTGGTGGTTTTCAGGCATTATGGAACTGTTTAAATGGAATTGCTTTCTCTAACTTATATCAACTAATGGCTTATTGAGCTGAGATCTGGGAAGGCTTTGCCTTATGTCGTAAGGAAAACATTCACACCAATTGCTTTAGCCTGCTCTCATACCATGTACTGTAGTTACACTACGGGCTGAACAGAATTATATCCACATAATGATATAGGTAGGGTTCTGAATGTCCCTGTACTGCAAAGCATGAATCTAAGTCACACGTTGGAGCTGGCCAACTCCTTTTATTTGCCCTTAGGGCTGTGGAGAGTTTGCAGGTCTGTGCCTGCCATGAGGGACACCCACCGCAGGGATTGTGCTGGGAGGAGAATGATCTGTCCCCTTCTCTCCTGCCACAGAGCTGCTCTGCAGTCACTGAGGCTGCTCTGCAGATTCCACCCACCCTAGGACTTGCTCTGGGGATCTGAGGCTAGTTATACCCAAAGTCCATCATCAGTTATAGTTTCAGCAAGCTTTACAGAGGAAAGGGAAAGGGGAAAGGGGAACACAGAATGTCAGCATCTGAGACTAGAAAACCCCTGCATAATTTCAGAGGACAAAGAAAAAGCACTTACACAGATTTGGAGTTTTATCCCTGACAGGGATAAAAGGGCAGCTCCAAGCATTCAGTCATCAAAGCTTCCTAACACCTAAAAAATTAAAAACCACACACAGTATTTTCCACCTTGGAAAATAGTAGATAATCTAAGTAGAAGAGTCATTGCTGCCTAGCCCTATAATATTTAACACGAACATATAAGCACATCATTAGTAAAATTAAATTTGTAGCAACTTTTTGATAACCAGCAACTATTAAAAATTGTAAAAATAAAGCTGTTTAAAATAGCAGAATTTGAGATATTTAAAAGCAGCATCAGAAATCTAGGTGAACTTATTTAATACAGAGAAAACTGAACTAAAGAGTACTTGTAGAATACATGATTTTAAGACTCTAGGATGTCAATTTCATTTTGTCTTGAAGCTTTTAGAAGCCTGGTACTTTCTTGAAAAGGCTGAAACCTTCTTGTCAGAGGTTATTTCACTTTTAAGCCTCACGTATAAAAGCTACTTGGAGACATTTCGTTTCTGATGAGAATTTATTGGATGTTTTCCTGTTTTCCTTCTCCTATTTTTTTTTTTCATTCTGCCTGTCCAGAAGTTTGCTCTTTGCTCTTCTTCCAGCCTTTCAGTTATTGATGAAGTTCTTGGCACAAATTTCCAAGCTCTGAAACACAGAATACAGAATTCCAGTGACTAAAAAAAGGTTTGTGGAGTCTTTTCACAGACTTCTGTGGGCTTTGGATCAAGCCCACCGGCCTTATCTAGTTTACCCAAATAACGAATAAACAACATCAACACAGAGCTACAGTACTGGGATCATTTGTCAAGTACTTGCCAGAGCTGGAAACAATTCAGATACTGACAGAGGAACTCATTTGCTGAAGAGAAGCTATGCCAAATTATTTGCCACTATCAGGTTTTATCTATTGATGAGCATTCCTGAAAAAATACCTTCCTGTGACATGAAGAGGAACACCCACAGGATATGTTAGTCAAAAGGCCTATCAAAACATGATAGAACATATATTCCAGCACACAAATTATTCATGTGGTTTATAAACATATTAAGAATATATTTCTCAGCTGGTGTTCCTCTTTAGGGATCTCTGTTTAATTTCATATCCTGTTCTCATCCTTGTTGGACTAAAAGTGAATGGGATAGTGTCATGGCTTTCAAAACATGTTATCATGATGTTTGCAGGAAAACATTGATAAAGCTTGAAGGGAAATACATCCTTTGCTCAGCTTCTCCCTGTGTTGATGGTAACAGGGAGGACTGCATGGGGTAAGGGTATTACAATAGAGCCTTTCCAATTTGCACAGGAATTTAGAGGGATAAAAATACAGACATGCAGTTGGAACACATTCATCTCTCTTACACATGGAGTTAATACACTCCTGATGCAAACACATGCTATCACTCCTGCATAAATATTTGCTCCCGAGCAAAGTCCCGTGGCACTTGCAGAAAGCCTTTTCTAGGGCACAGGCCAGCAGTCAAGTGTCACAGGATGAAGAACTAGCAGGGAATGAATTACATGTTTCCTTGCAGGGAGTGTGACCAGGATACACACGGTTGCCTTCACTGCTACTGCAGAACAACTCGCTGAAAACTTCCAAAAATTTCCAAATGCATGTTATGATCAGAGTCAAGTACTTGAAAAAGGAATGGGGCAAAAGCAGACAGTTGAAATTCAACACTGCTTTTGAGATAGTTCTTGACTAAGAGGAGAAAAAAATAAGAAAAAAAATCAGAAATATGTGATCACATGATCTGTTTCTCTCTATGATTTCTCTTATTTTCCTCTCATTAACCTCAAAATCTCCTTTCTTCCCCTCATCTTTCTCTATTTTATTCTCTTTTCCATACTCAGTCCCACTTCTCTTTCCATCTCACATCCTTTTATTGCCTTCCCTTCTTGTTGCCTTGCTTAAAAGTATTTGCAGCTGCTGAAATCAGTAAAAAGGAAGACTCGCATGAAATAGGAGAATCCTCAAGAGCTAAAATACATGACAGATTATGACATGCTACCACCAGTAATCTATTTAATTCAAGACTGAAAAGATTATGACAGTATATGGGTAGGTTTTCAAAAATTCAGTACAGTGTTATACAGCATAAAGAAGTTTAAATTCCTCACAGAAGTCAAACAACTTATATTGATCTGCAAAGATTCAAAATCTGTAATCAAAGCCAAGCTGTCTTCTCCAATACAAAGTCAACTAGCTAGCCCTGGCAGAGTAGGATATCAGACCCATCAAGGTGCAACAGGTAAGTAGAGCTGAAAGCAATGACAACAAAATCACTTGATAAGAACATCTTTTGGGTTTTAATCTGTGGCTGACTATGATAACACATATAGAACATGCTGCAGGAGTGTCTCTGTGGAGAGCAGCAGTAGAACAGCTTGAGAGCCACAGCTCAGTGCCAAAAAGAAGTCTTCACTCAGGTCTGATCTTGTTTCACTGGGCAAAAAGGCCCTTCTGCAACTGACATTCCAGGGCTCAAGGAAACGCTTAGGAGCCTCTTTAAAAACCAAGATTTCCCACACATCATAATTACAGAATGGTCTTCAGGACCACACTTGAGCACAGGTCCTGCTAACATCAGCAGGGGATGTGTGTTCAGATTCGAGAGAAGAATTCAAAGCAGATTAATTCATACATCCAAACCAAAACAGATCAGATGGACAAGATTAGCTCTACCAATCATCCTGCAGTCAAAATTAGCAACTCAGGAGCCTTCTAATTTGCCAGAAATTCACACTGTGGCTCCACACTAATCCAGCTGATGCTGCATCTCCATCTATCATGTCGTCTGTTCTAGGATGTCAGTTTACTCTAGGTTTAAAAACTCTTCCTTCATATGGAATAAGTGTGCATTATATATACCTCAGTAAGTTATCTAAAGTTTCTTTTCTCTTTTGGAAAAAAAATAAAATTTATTTAAAATAGATTACTAAGAAACTGAATATTGGCTCAGATTGATGAGTTGTAGTACATAGAATCACTTGTACAGGATACTGATTCATACAAAAAGGCAGTGGAAATAAAACAGATACTCATATGCAAGTGCATTATAACCAAAGAAGCTATAATTGCTCTCAAGGACTCAAAAATTGTCTTTCTCACACCACAGAAATTACAACTTCACCTGTTTCCAGCACAAATCCAAAACACAGACCCATAACAGCTGTTATTAAGAAGAAAATTAACTCTACCCCAGCCAAAACCAGCACACAAGGAAGCCAACAAAGAGTTTAGTTATGTATAGGTTGTTGTAAGAATTCAATTATTTAAATGTGCTGGGGTGAAACAACTATTTTCTATCAGGGAAATGATTTCTTCTTAAGCTGTTAAACTGGTAACATGGGGATTTGTTTGACAAAGGGTTTTGAAAATATGTTCTCTTTCTCTCAAGATTTATCAATACATGGCTGAAGTTTTTCAACTTCTTCCTGCAGAATCCAATACTTATCCAGTTCACAGCTTGAAATAAGAATGCAATGCATGCTGCTTTCTCTATACCTTTTTCCACCTGAAATAGATTTCAAAGTCTAAAGCTACTGAGCAGGGATGTGGAGGGAGCCCATGTTTTGCAGTTCTTACTGTGGCAGATGAGATGGACATGGGTACGTTGAAGTTGGAGAGGAACGGTTTATCCTGCCTGGGGATTTCTCCCCCTCACTCCTGCAGGTCACTGGGCTCACAGCCAGATGACACACTCTGAATCACAGCAGTGTCACTCACGGTGTATGAAGACACCTGAAATGGCCAATGCACAGTAAAATCCCAGTTACTAAACTGGAGCAGCTCAGGAGCAGCTTTTTGTCCATGTCCATGTCCCTGTCCTTGTCCATGGCAGGACACAGAGCAGTCACCAGTCACAGCTTTGGGCTGCCTGTTCCGTGAGCGTGTCCTTCCTGAGAGGGTGTCTGGTTTTGTCTTCCAAGATTAATAGCTCTGATATTTTGTCCTGCTTCTTTCAGCACTGTAGGGAGCCATTACAGACAGGCACTTTGTCCAGGACACAGCCTTGCACACCCTTTGATTTGGACAATTCAGACAAAAGAAAAGGTGTTAGCAATGCTTGAGGGTCATCTGTTCAAGTCTATGCATCCAAATTTTCTGAAACACTAAATATTCACCACTTAGCATCTGTAGATCTAGTAGGAATTTTTAGTATATTTAGTGTGTACTTGACTCCTGTTTTCACCTGTTCTCTTAGGTTTGCTTTATTTTTTTCCCAACTACAAGCAACATATGTGAACGTTTTTTTTTTTTCCTATTAGCAATGTTCTATAAATGTGTTATTATTTTACAGTGAATTAATTCTGGAAATGAACTGTCTCTGCATATGTTCATATACTTGGATCTCTACCTAGAGAGTTTGAAGCAGGTTGTATCAAAAAATTCAAAAAAGTGTATTATACAAATTTACCTTATAATTTGATGTTTTTTAGCTCAGTCACATAAGCATTGAAATTCACAGTAAAATGGCTGATTTTAATGCCTGTACATGGGCATATTTGAATGCCATGTACAGGGGCAAGCAAATTGGTAAAGGTAAGATAGTCAATGTGACTGCACATACACTATGTGACTTAGGTCAGTACTTAAACTCCTAATATTTGCTTAGGATTACACCCGTGCCACAAGGCCCACTGGTTAAATAACAGCCTCATCAGAAAGCTGTGTACAGGAAGTGATTTTTTCCTGAGAAATTTTTGGTTTGATCTCATCCTCTCCACCTTCAGTCAGATCCTTCTACTCATGCACCTGTTGAAGACTGGGGTTTTTTCAGACACGAAACATCTACTAGGTGTAGATCTCTTCCTTCTTCCATACTGCCTGGCACCCTGTTTTGCATATAACAATTACCTGAACTTGTTCTTCTCTTGTGATGACTGCGAATTTGGATTGATGCTGTTTATCATTAAAATATTTAATATATTTTGCCTATCTTTACAGGACAGCTTTGTATTCATGGCATCTTCTTGCATTTTTAAGTACTATGAATATACTTTCTTGTCTCTTATAATGTCTCGAGCTTTTAGGATATGGTGATTTTTTCTAACTTTTTCTAGTTGCATGTTTCTCTGTTTCATCAGATCATAACTTCACCTATTCCCTTTGACATTTTTTCAGCTTTTCTGTATTGCTTATGCAATATTGATATTCCTTTTTTCTATTTTTGTTTCCTCTTTATGTATACTGAACTATGATATATTCAATAATTCACAGCTGCTTACTAAAAAAAAACTTTTCATCCCCAATGCAAACACAAACACATGCTCAGCTGAGGGATGTGAGAACTGTGTACAAAAAGCCCTTGCAGGATCTTCTTTTTGCTAACATTGCAGCTCTGGTCTCCCATCACTACCGTGATTTCTCTTTCTGTTCATCTTTTTAAATGCAGCCTTCTTCTCTTTTGGCAGTTTCCTCCTCTCTAAATATTTCTTGCAGCTAATCATCAGCCCTGAGAAATAGCCATCCCTGCAGCAAACCACAGTCCTCTGTGGTCTCAAGTTTCTTCAGCTAATAAAGAAAAGGTAAAGTTCCCCTTTAATCACAGTACCCACAGAAGGGACACAAAACCAAATATCCGAACATATGGGCTGAGTGAGGCCTTTCCCTGAGGCTGCACAAGTGGAAGCAGGAAGGATCCAACCCTTGTCTCTGCAAATACAGACGGATAAACTCAGCTGTAGTTGTTGGCATGGTTAGGAGACTCTTCTCACTGGCACTTGTGGAACTAATTGTAAAGCCCTGTTTTAGTGCGTGGGAGGCTGGAGATAATTTTAGTGATGGTGAAAAGTGCCAGACTTATCAGACATGGAAGATGTTGCTCTAGATTTCGCTTGTGTAGTGCTTTATGTCTACTCTAACTCAGTGGAGCAAAACATTACTGGTTTGACTGGAGGGGGGTTGATTTAATAGTTGTTAGCACACTTGTTTTGCAGCGCTAATGACTAAGCCGAGTTTTCTCTTCACAGAACCAGTACTGTATAGGCAGAAGGATTAGGAGCATCATTTTGCTGGTGTCTGCCTATTCTGCTGTGGAGTCAGCACTTCCATGCATACAAAATTATTCAATATATCTTTGGTACCACAAGCAAGAAAATTAATAAGCTTTCCTATACATCAAACCAGGGAAGCCATTAACTTCTTATTGGAGGACACAAACTCAGCTCTGAACAATCTTCTGTTGTACTTTCCTGGAAACAAATAAACTTTTTTAGTATTTAAAAACTCTGGAAAGGCTTGGGGAAAAGTTCATATTGTGTTACCTTACTAACCAGAGACAGGATAGTTATTTGAAACATAATTTATTTCTTGGCTTGCCCCACAGTATTTTGATAATTGTAGTGAAAACTTTAAACAAATAGATGAAATGCAGTATATTTTTGTATCATTGAACTCTGGGGATTTTACTGAAGGGCAGAAGAAGAATATATTGGCTTTTGCACTGGAGCTTCCACTGGTCAAAGAACACCATCCAGCCATTGTCTCTGTTTGGAACTGTCAGTCAAAGCTTTTCTGATATAAAATATACGACATATCAGAGCTACCAGTTTTATCAGCCACAGCAGAGAGTGTTGGTGGTCATTTTCAGTAAAGGTGTCCCCATAATAAAACCTTCAGTCCAGCACCCTTCGCTTATAAGGCAGCACATTTCCAACTTATCTTTAGCATCCACAGTGGAGTGGAATGGATCCATCATGAGTCTGATTGCCTTCACACTGCAGGAAAATTTGGCTCACTGACATGAGGCTCAGGCTCATACTCATATTTGAATATCTGCTCTGAGGATTACACTGCCTGCCCAGGAGTAACTCACACATCCAGGTAGTCCTGCCCTCCCTGGGGGCAGATGTTCCTCTGGACTCCAGAGCTTTGTTCCAGAAGCTGCCTAATCCAGTTTACACTTCCATCTTCCACCAGTGCAGATATTCTCAGCAGTCATTTTATAGAAGCATTTCACCTGATGATGAAAGACACCTGGTAAAGCATCACTGTCCTCGAGAAAATACAGCTGAACACCTCCCTGCCCAAAACCCCAATCTATTATCTCAAGCATCTGCTTTTCCTCCTGCAACCCAGAGAACAACCAGTGATCTCTGAGGCTGATAGGACCAGTTTTCTTCTTCCTCTTGACATCTCTCTCTCTGGTGGAAATCTTCTCCTGCCAAAAGCAGCTTGGACACAGGCTTTGGAATATCTGCCCTACCTGCCTGTTCTCACCTCTCTGTAGGATGCAATGATTTCCCATCTGACCATGTTAATAACTATAATCAAGAGGGCTGAATAGGAAGAGGAGCTGCAACTCTCTTCCATTCCATATATCAGTACCCAAAATAGACACCCACGTTAAAAGACTAGTTTCTTTAGTGTTATTTTGCAGTGTTGGATGAAGAGGAATTGGAAGTTCACGAAGCTGAGAGAGCAAGCAAAAGCAGCATATAAGAATGTATGTACCTGAGAAAAAGCCTCACAAATAGGCTTGAGTGAGCCTGAAATAGGATTTAGATCTGAAAAACTGTTGCTGCTCAAGAGCTACCCTATAGTACTGGAAAACAAGGCTTTGATTATAAATAAACAGGACTGTGCCACAGACACACCTGATTTCATCACCAGTTTCTCATCAGACTGTGAAATAACCCACAGCACTGAACTTGACTGTTCATGTCAACCAGAAGAGTCCAGCATGTTTAAAAGATAGATAACTGCAAATAGTAAAGATCCTTAGCAGTAACCTGAATTCAGGCAGTTTTAGTAACTACTTCACTTAGCCTGTTTTTGGATACAAGCAGAGCTGGCAGAAGAGAAAAAAAAAATAGCTCTGGAAGCCAAGGGCAAAGAAACAATGTGGGGAACAAAATGAAAGTTAAGTCGTGAATGACAAGTTTTGGCTTGCTTCTAACTGCAGTAATAAGAAGGCAGTGATTCACTCTGGCAGAGTTTTCCAGATTGAGGAGTTTGAAATAAAAGGACTGCCCACCAAAACTTCTGCTTGTGAGCAAGCTCAGGGAGGGGGCCAAGGGCAGCCCAAGAGTATTCGGGTGATATGGGGAAGGTAGAAATGGAAAGTTCATCTTCAGCCAGGGTAGAGGCAAATGTTGGCCTGCTGGGGAGGAGGGAAGAGAGGTAGTAGCAATGGCATTGCATTCTTGTAAAAATAAAACTGAGTTCTGTGAAAGAAAAACTGTTCTGCTCTTTTACAGAGGTCAGGAGATGAATGTTCATGTGTGCCACATAGCACTGCACCTTAGAGGAATTGCCAGGTCACCATATGAAGTCTTCATTTTATTCATTTTGTCAGCTGCTGAGGGAAGGTGTGTGTGTGTATATATATATATATTAGAGGTGGGTAGGTGGGGTAGTGGCATGACCTACCCGTGGCAAGAGTAGTGACAAAATAAAGCTGATATTGATTTTCTGCCTGAAAGTGGTTAGTATTTATCTGGATCTTCAAACTGGATCAGGCTGCAGCTTATAAAAAGTTGGCCAATCACAGCAAGATTTTCCAACAAACCTGTTAACATTTTTCAAGCACAGACACGCTGATACAACTTAAAAGAAAGGTACAGAATTGCAAGTCTCATTACTGTCACTTAAATAAAACCTTCAAGACAATTAATTATGTGTGTATACTTTTAACTTTGCAAAAATGTATGCAACAGGTAATAAATTTTATTTTCTTAACCTATATTTAGGTGGGCACAGCAAAGGTTTTCTTTATTGTTATTATTATTATTACTTCCAAATCACTTATCACCAAAATCGTACTTTGTCCCCAGGCATTTTCCTCATTTCTTTCTATTCTGTAATTCAATGACCACAAAATTACATGAGGTTAACTACAGAAAGATTAATTTTAGGTTGTAACCATTTCATCTTGCTTGGGCGTTTCTCTCTGTGGGCCATCTGTGCTTGATAGCTTGATACCCACAGTCCATTTGCCATTCTTATGGGAACTTACATTTAGTGGTTTCAGTCCCTTTCAGTGTGTAGACCCCAGAAAACTACCACTGGGTCTTTTGAAGCTTCCATAAAAATTTAGAGCCTATTTAAAGGGAGTGGGGAGTTCTTTACCACTACTTCTTAGCAGGAGCACCTCAGATGTCTGTGGACCACAAACCCAAAGCTACTGAAAGCCTCTGTGACTTTCACAGTTACTCCACCTGTTTTGCAAAGGAGTGTGACTTTAACCTTGTATTAATGAACAACACTAAAGTGGTGGGCAATGTATGAACTGCATGGGACATGAAATGCATCAGCCATTTGAAATATGAGTCCAAAGTCGTATACAGGCTCTTGTATAATAGAGGTATGAAGAAATGCCAAGGTCTATGGTTGTATCCAAAACTCATGTTTCTAGTTCCTTCCTTCCTGTACATCTGTAGGAAGAAGTGCCCATATTTGGGCCTAAGAGTTCATTGAGAACCATTTCACAGCCTGGGTGTGTGAAACTTCAGTGCAGAGTGGTAGGACAAGCTCACAGAAGAGAGTCCTCCTCCTCCTGAAGACTGCCTAACCCTCCAGCCCTGGACAAGGGTTTTCTCCAAGGGTTGCTTGAGTCCCAGGAAGAGGGAACTCAGAATGAGCTGAACCCATGGATAATTGAATGAGCACAGACTCATCTGAAAAAAAAAAAAAATCGGCTTGAAAAACTCATGCTTTGAAAGGTCTTGGTCACTGGCATGGAAGTTTTTCTCCTCTGATGATGTTCCTCTCTGATTTGTTTTTGTAAGTTTAGGCAGCTCTCTGCTGGTACAGCTGCTGCCAGAATCCTGCCAGAGGAGCCATAATTTCTTAATAGCCTCCACCAATGAGCTGTCGTGTTAACAAAACAGAAGAGAAAACATAGATGTAGAGCAGGCAGATGTAACCTCAGGCTAAGGAGGCAGCCACTCATAGCACCTTCTCTAACATGGCCCCAGAGGAAACCTGGAACTGGTGCACCCAGGAGCAGGTGGGATGTGACCCTCCCTCCTGAAACCACCAAGTTTCTGTCCACCTACTTAGACATGTAAAGCCAAGCTTCAGCTGTGCACTGAGGCAGGCAAACAAACCCAGGAGGTTTCACATGTCTCATTCACTTCTGAAGAGGGGCCTGACAGTAACACATTGACAAGCCAGGCCAGCAGCTATTCAAGATGATCAAGAGCAGTGACATTTCCACATTTTCAGAGCTCTCAACAAACATAGCTAATTAAGTCTTGCATAATCTCTGCAGTTAAACACAAGTAAGTATTCATCTCCCTTTTTGACAGAGGAGGAAGCTGAAGTCTGGGGGGTATTTAGGGCCATGGAGTGAGTCACTGGCAGAGATAGAGATATTTTAAGAGCTGTAAGCTCCATGATCACTGCTTTTTCATTTAAGTTATTAGATTCAAAAATGCCAACTTCTCCATGTGAATTTGAAGGAAGATATTCTCCCATTATCAGTAAGAACTGATGACCTCTTCCTCAAGGTGACACCAACCCTGGAAGTATTGTGACTTATTGTGACACAGATTATTTCTCATTGCATGTACTATTCAGGTAGGAAAAACAAGAAGAGGTGATAGGAAGACCCTGGATCCCCTAGGTTGGCATATAAGACAGGAAGGTTCATAAAGTGCCCTGCTTTCCTGCCAGCCCCTTCTCTGGCTGCCTCCTGCCCTGCAGACAGTACCCTGTGGCTCACAATGACCAGCTGCACTGGGTGCATTTCATAGTCTATAGAAATAATTCCTGCCACGTAAGTGTTACAAGAAGACACAACAGGTGGATGAAAGAAAGAATTGTAGAAGTTATCAGTGAAATCAGCCTCTCTCAAGCCTTTTTTTCAACTTAAAAAAAAAACCAAGCCCATTTCCAAATATAACATGGACACACAATTTCATTTGAATTTACTAAATGTATGTCATAATTAGGATTCAGAATAATCTAACGTACATATAATTATTTACGGACAAAGCAGTAGGTGTGTGCATGGGCGTCTGAAGGCAATGACTTCTCAAACTGTTCTCTTAAGTGTTGCCTAAACTAACCTGCCCGAACTTGTAACCACGCTTTTTCCAAAGCGGAGCAGCGGGCCAGCTTGCTGGGTGTAGCACAATGGGAGAGTGCAAGTCAGAGATTGGAAAGGTGACATGAGGATCACTTTCCTATCACTCTAATCTTGAGGTTATTTTCTGAATCTCCTTTTTCCTTTGGCTCTGGGAATGTCTCATTGCTATAAACCCAAAAGGTGCTCAGGAGCAGCATCCCAGGAAGGCATCTCCCTGAGCAGCTCTGAGTATCTCTACTCCATCTCCCTGACTTGGTCAGGAGTAGCAGGTAACAAGAATCAACAGTACTCAGAACCAAAATTCCTACATGACATTCTTCCCAAAGAAGAGTCTTTCCAGGAGCAAATAAATCAACTTTGTGGAGAAATAGAACAGCTATATTTTATTAGATTACATGGTTTAATGTCAGTTGAGAGATATCACTTCAGATAATTTTTTCCCTCCTTTATTTCCTGGGGAAATAAAAAGTACACAGGAAATTCTGAAAAACTGGTCAGCATACTTGCTAGAAAGCCATAACATAAATTGACATTTTTGCTTTAATAAAGTACTATAAACTTTTGGAACTACTAAATATTATAGAAAAATGCATGCGTTGACAGTTATGTTTCTGTATTTAGAACACTTATGTATGCTGGGCATCTTTTTCATTAGCTGAATTTTGTCAATGGCTGTGATCTGGTATGTTATTAGTTCTAAGCTTGCCAATTCTAAAGTAACTCTGGATGCAATTCTGTTCCCAGCAGCACCATCTCTATATCTGTACTGCAATTAGAATCCTTGTTTACCAGGTTAATACCAGGAGTGCAAGCAGAACGTGGCCCAGGCCACAAGAACACATAATACACGATTCTATGAGTAACGCCTAGATTCAAATACAATAAACAGTAAAATAATATTTCTTGGTCAAAAGACACCTTTGACTACCAAGTTATATTCATTAATGTGTTGCACACATCCTTTCCATTAACAATTAAATAGCAATTTTATGCTGGATCCTCATCCTCCAACCCACATGTTTTGCTCACTCCTCCTTTGTTAACTCACTTTGGAAATGCACTGCTACCACAAGCCAGACTAAGCCAACGCTTATGTATAAGGACATAAAACCTGCCATACTGTGTCAAGAGTCACAATCCATCTATTGTAAACTCAGAACTAGGAGCAGATGTTTTTGGGAAGACTACAGAAGACAGACTATTTCTAGTGTGACTCTCCACATGGCGTTTCTTCACAGCTTCCAGCACCACATTAAATATTTGTATGACTGATGTAATATTACATGTTTCCATGTTTCCAGATTCCCCAGTGCTAGAGGATAAAAAGAAACTTCTAGTGCAGACTTAAAACCTCCAGGCTAATCAGAATTAGCCCATCTACTGTCATTCTCATCACCAAACTCTGCACTGTCACACTCATTTTCTTTAGTCCATTAAAGTGATTTGTTTAAGACACTGGAAAAGCATCTGTAAAACACTGGGAAAACCATAGTAAAGAGGGCATGGTCACAGTTAGTGCATTATTTATACATACAAACCTCCCAGCTAACACTGCACATAGCCATCTCTCCAAGTATCAGCCCAGTGACCTTCTGCTCAAGGGCCCCAGAGGTGAAATCCTTGGCTGGTTTTTTATTCAGTCCTTTCTCAAAGTTTGTGTTTCTGTCTCAGAGCACTGAAGTTTAGCCTATAGGCATAAAGCCGTTTTGAATTCAAGAAAATACTGTCAACCCCATGGAGGAAAACAAAGGAACTGGGCCAGTGGTATTACCATGCATTTGTTTGCAATGAGACATTTTAGGAACGCACTGGCTTACTGCAGCACATCCCAAATCCCAGTAATTAAAAGAGCTACATTGAAGGGGAATTGCAAATCACATTTTCCAAGCCCCCTGGTTTTCTTTGTGGGAGCAATGCTTCCAGCTCCACCCAGCAGCAAAGTGCAAGCACATGACACAGTGACAACTTCGTTGCCACCAGATGCTGGGACAAAAGCTTGATACTACCAGAACAGCTCAGCTCCCTCAGGGCAAGGGGGACATCCCATGCCTTCCTATTCCATAAAAGCAGACACTGAAATTATCTCCTAAAGAAATTAAAGCATGAAATGAAGCAGTTCCTGTCTTCTGAGCTGACAGTCTAAAATTTTCTAACATTGCCCATACTTTATAAAATCTCTGGCAGACCCTGGCTGAATGTCAATGATTTGTTGTATATGAAAATGTTAAAAGTTTTTTTAAGTTTTAAAATCAGACTGAAACAAATACTTTTCTGAAACTAACAGCAATTCCTACCTTTCTGTGGGGATTTGTCTCTAAAGGAGGATGCCATGTGCACACTTTTCTGTGTACAGATGGTCAGGTGGTTTCTTTACCCAGCTGGGTTTTCTTTCTTACTGTTTCTCATATTTCACCACCCTCTCTACTGCCTGTCTTCCATTTCAATAAATGGACTTTCTTAAAAGGATTTTCTCCTTTGAAAAGAGTTCCATCATGCTGCTAATATCCCATCTCACTTGAGATCTTCTAAAAGATGATTTTCCCCCTCTGTCTCACACAGCAGGATCTATTGTCTCCTCTGTCACTATTACTCGTCACACCTTACTGCACACTCTGCTGTAAATCATACTCTTTTAAAAGAATTTAAAGAAATACAAAAATATTCCTTCATCTCTAGATTTTCTGTGCTCCTACTTTTTATTATCAGTTTTCTTATTTTTCCTGTAAAATTGCATGTTTTCCCTTGTTTTGTCATGCAGCCCTGCACTCCCAAGGCAGGACACATCAATTTCCCAGCCACATAGCACGGAGTTTCTGCTGGCACACAAACACATGGCAAGGGCCTTAGGGGTGATGAATGACAACCTTTGACTGTTTCTCCACCAAAACCTCCCTTGAATTGGACAGGACTGTGTCTTTATAATATTCTCATGTAGTCAGTACCAGTAGCAACAGCAGACACTGGGAGGAATCTGGAGTGGACTAACAAGCCCTAGCAGTTCTGGTTTAAAAGAAACAAGAGCAGCTTGGGTGGACACCGTGGCAGCCCAAGGCCAGGACAGTACCCAGGAGCTGCCAAAGCTGCTCCCCAGCCCCACTCTGCCCAGGGTTGACTCAGAACACTGGGAGCAGAGGAAATGAAGGGACTTGGCACAGAATAGTTGTGAATACACAAGTTCCATGTATTCTCAGCTGCATCTGTCCTGCCAAGCACAGTGTCTGATGATCATTGACCAAAAACAGTCAGGAACTTCTTTTTAAAAATTACAGCTTTTTGTTAATATTGTGAAGGTTTAAAAAAGCCTTATAAAAGCAGAGCACAGATATTACAGTTGTCTTTTTCCAGACTATAAGAAATTGCTAGGTTCCTTTTAGGAACAAACTTGCCAAAATGAAAAAAAAAAAAAAATCTACTCCATCAGGCTGTTGTTGCACTGTTTGAGAATAGAACAATGTAGGTGGTGGTAAGGAACACTGTAGAAAGGAGATTAAGTCTATGGCTTTGTGGGCATGTTCTGGGCAAAGCAAAAGAGGCAGTAAAAAGGCCAAAATGAAACAAAATTGAAGCTGTTTACTTAGAACATAAAAAAGGCAACAGAAGTTCATATTGACCAGAGGTTGGGAGGACAAATACTGAGGCTGTGAAAAGGAACCTCCTCCTGTTGTCTCATCACTAGTGTCTTCCAGATAACATACTTTTAATAATATAATATTATTTATGGAAATAATTAACATTATTTCCATAAACAAAAAATAGTATCACAAATTTACATAGTGTGTTTTACTTCTCAATAAAAGTAATGAGACTAAGTAAATACAGAATATATTTATAGCATATATAAAATATATGAAAATATAATATAGATCCATAAATATATATATAAATATAAAACATACAAATATTTAAAAAGAAACAAAAGTAATAAAACTAAAGATCTGGGTATTGATTATGAACTTCATGGGCTGCTAAATAAATTAAGCTGATCTCCCCCTTGTCCCCTGGGAATAAACCCCAAATTCCACATAGTAGTAAAAATATCACTAATCAATACAATCTGAAACAAAATTCTTGATTAGGTCATGTAATTTCAGGCAGGTTTGCAGCCAGACTGTGAGCTCAGTGACATTAACGTACATCTGGAGAACCCCATTAGAAGAGACAGATTTCTCTGTTTCACATCTCTAACGTCCTGGTGGTTATTGTTTGTTGGATTTGGGGATTTTTTGCCCATAAAGCCACAGCAGATAGAAATTAACCCCCTAGGCCCTTTTACTTGGGTAAAAGACACCCTTCAAAGAACTTGCATTATTCTCAAAATGCTGCACTGTCCTTCTTCCAAGGCCAGCTCCTGCATTAGTTTGACCCTGTCCATCCTTGGCTGCTGATGAAATCTTCTGCCCATCCACATCTCTATACATCACCACCAGATGACATAGTTATATGTATCACAAAGAAAACAAACACTGACACAGACAAACATTTCTGCTGCTAGGATTTGATGGTTTCACTTAGCTCATCTGAGCAATAATTCATAGTCTTATGGTTTAATCTTTTATTTGTTTTTATTAGCTTGAACTTATTTCAACTCCAAACCAAAGTGTCTACATTTCCTTCTCTAATATCTCTTTTCTGATGAAGAAGTGTCTTGGGACAGCCCATTGAGTGTATATGCTATATCAGGTACAAATGGTAGCTACAGTGATAAATTTGTAAAAAGCAAGTTCAGGAACTTAATGAATAGGAAAGTTATTTTGTCTTTCCCAATTAATGAATCTGATTGAAAAGCCCTAAAATATATAACTACAAATTGTGTGGCTTATATGCACTGCTTTAGGTTTTTCCTCAAAGTTACCTCATCAACAGTTGCAGATTGGGATGGAAGTGCTCACTGAGGCAGCATGACTTACCCACTGTAAGAATCACAGGAGCCTGCTCTTAGGGCAATCTCTTGTGACTTGATAGTGGAATCAAATTAATCACAGATACATTAAGCACAAATTTTGCCTGTTGGTTTGGATTTTTTTTTTTTTTTGGTGTCTGTATAACCTCACAGTTTTGCACTGAGCTGCCCAGCTCACTCATTATGATTTACAAAAAAAGCCTGCACAGATGTGTCCAGAACCCATGTCTTAAAAAGATAAAATAATTAAATGCCAAGTAATTACTATACTGCATTATCACTTCTATGCTATGTCCTCACCACAAAGAACTTGTGTTTTCCTGTCAAGCTACCACTGCTGTTACAAAACACTAATGCAGCCCCAATGTGACACGTTCCAGTGACCAGTTCCAGTTGCCCCAGATACACTAGGCATCTCTTGTGGCTTCTACCCCAAGTCTGATATCTCAGTATGAAGACACACCTGATCTGAAAGACACAGCTGAAGGACAGAGGTTGATCTGGTGCTGCTGCAGAGTGAACTCCATGCCATCCTTTCATGGCAGGAGACTCAGTACTGATCCTCATATATATTAGATATAAGCCGTTTAATTAATTTCAGGGGACAAATAATTATTTGATTAAAATAAACATGGAAAACCTACAGTAATTTGACATTAAGACAATCTTCTATATGGACACAAATATTTTCCTATTTCTTTCTACAAGAAGCATCACAGTCAGCTATGGAGTTTTTGGAACAAAACGTCTGCATGAAACTTACTTTCCACTGCTACTCCCTTGCTAATAAATTTTACAGGGACCTCAGCAAGAACCAGCTGCTCCCTTCAACTATGTTACAAATATACTCTCCAGTGGTGAATAAGCAACATCGTCATCCTGCATTCCAGAAACAGACCCCATGGAATGACCTTGGTGAGCACAGCAACAGCAGGAAAACTGCTTGCAGTGCCTCACCAGGCTGAGTTTTGCTGCTGCCTGCTGCTTTGACAGGCCAGCTGCTGCTTGGAGAGCAGCACAAGACCCCCCTCAGAGTTTAAAAATACAAGAAATACTTCTAAATGCTTGTGTAGACATAGGTGAGATACTAAAGCGAACTGCTGGTTAGTTTGTTACATGAGCCTCATGCCTTGATTAAACAAGAGTTGTTTTGGTTTGCCATGAAAAAAAAAAAAAGTAGATGTAGATTTATGGAAAGAGCTTTTCTGCCTCTAGCAACTGCGATCCCTGGAGCTGTGTCCAAGGAACCTGGTGGAGCAAGGATAGCTACACCACCTGTCCATGGTGAGACAGGTGCTGCCACTGCCTCCTCCAGGCTCCGGGCTCTGCTTGCTGCTTCCAGCCATCATTTCACAGTGAGTTCAGCCAAGCACAGACAGGTGAACTGGAGCATGACAGCTCTCTGAGACAGATAAGCAGATCAATTATTCAGTGATTCTCTCCTGAAAGGCTTCACTCAGCCTAAAATACCACGTTGCATTGGAAGTCTGCTTCAATCTCTGTAAGGTTTGACTACATGAGCACTATGCATACACATCTTTAGTAACCAAAAAGTCAGAGAGAAGAAACTGTCACTATGTGGCACAACATGGAAATACTTATTTTAAATATGTATATTTTTAAATACAAACTAGAAACACTGCCCAAAACACTAGACAACTATTAGAAAACTTGAAAATTTTTAATTATTAATAGCAACATCTTGTGCTACTATTAATGAGACTACTAACTGGAATTATTATTAATGCCAACATCTTGTAACTACAGTACAAAAAGACAACCTTTAATCTTGAGATACTTATAGTTTATGTCTAAATTCTTTGTGTTTTGCATTTTATTTTACTTAGCAATTAAAATTGACTCACTTTTGAATTTGGTCCATTCTTATCAAGCCAGTTTCATGCTCTGAGCAGAATCAGCAGTAGTGTCTGAGATGAAAGTTTAAAATGATTTTGCTAAAGCTTCACCAAAAAATGTGAAAAGGAAACATTTTTACTGTACAGTCAGTGAAATTCATCCCCAACATAAATCCACCAGCATTATTAGCAAAATATATGGAAGGAAATACAGACTGTCAATGCTAGCTCATAAGAAACTAAGAGCATCACACACAACAGTGTGGAATCAGACTTTTCCCTCTCAAGCCTGTAATTCCTCATCTTGTATGTACTTAATATTCCCTCCTTCTAGCTTGCTATTTCCTGAAATTTGAAAAGAGAGAGAGAGAATCATAGCTATTTTTGCTACATGCTTTAAGAAGGAATAAGGATTGAATCTAGTTAGATAGTTTGCTATGTTTTTCACAGCAATACATGTGTTTCTTACTGCTCTACCATGCTTTAACCACTTGCTTGAGCTTCTAGAGCTTTCTTTCATGGTGAAAGACACACTTCTATTTGCAATATGTATCCCATATTAATATAAATGAAGTTTAAAAACCCCTTTGAAAGGATACACATGCCACATTTAACACAGTGATCTTCTGTGCACTATGATTATTATTTCAAATTGTTTCTCTTCATCTTGGTTTTGCTCAGGTTGAGATGAGGGGTTCCTTATCCCAAAGCAGACCCAGTGCCCTGGCCATGGGCAGCCAGGGCTGGGCTGGAATTTTTAATGAAGCTCTTAATGCAGAGAGGGTTGGGGCTCTGTAAATAAGTGCTGGGAGGCAGCATTTTAGAAAAATAAAATTGTCTTGATCAAATTAAGGAAACCATGAAGGCAGAAAATTTTATAGACAAGGTGAGAGCTGGGGATGCCATAAAGCTCAAGGGGGTGAAGAGGAATTAGGAAGGGCTCCCACCACTAGGCACAATGGCTTAAAACCACTACAAGAACTTTTCTTTCTGCAGTGAACAAAGTTTTTTTTCCTTCTAATCCTTCAGGCTCCCGGTCAGATGTGGTGACAGCTGCTCATGCTATGATGCAGGGTCAAAAGAATTTTAAATATGTCTTTTTTTTAACTCTTAAAAAAGCCCCTGCTCTTGAAGGAGCTTTCTTTCTGGACCCCTGAAACGGTTGGTTGCTGCACAATTTGCACAGCTGTGAAGGTCTCAGTTTTAGACATGGTTTAGATAACTACCCACTCTGAGGGGGCAGAAATAGAGGAAGCAAAGAATTTTGAAGAAAAAAAATGATGTTAAACGTCAGCTTCTACTTTTCGCCTCTTCTTACACCAACACTTTGGCTTAAACACCACTAAAGCTGATAGGCATAAATGCTACCTTCACATCAGAGCATAAGGAATATAAGAAGTAATTAGGCTCATTCTCTAGCAGACACCACATACAATAAGAAAACTCCCATTAACAAGACACTTCTGTTTGTCACATATTGCCTCAAACTGACAATCACATGGAAGAGAAATACAGGCTATTGGGGAAGAAAGGCATCCTTGACAGATCTTTCTCCAGAATCTAATCTCAGAGCTTTCAAGCACTCAACCTTTCAGACAAAAAAAAAAAAAAAAAAAAAAAAAGGAAAGGATCAGAGGGCTGAATACAACCACATCTTGCCAGAATCAGAAATGCAAAAGCTACCAGCCTGCCCCCAGAAGGTCTACAAGAAATACTCTTAATTCCTCAGCCATCAGACTTTACAGCCATCATGTGATGCACATCATGCAGCCTGCCAGAGCTCCTTGGAGAGCATACAGGGGTGAAACTTGTCTACCTCTACCTACTAATACAAACTCATGAGAATTAAAAATAAAGAGCAGAGTTATCATTTACCCCTCCCCAAGACATATTGCAAAACAGTAACTCCGTCTCACATCTCACTCTGAAGGGACACTTGCAAAACATTTAGGTTTAAATATGACTATAACACGATGCAGTATTGAGTAGTACAGAAAAAATAGGGACATCAAGTTTATGTTCATTGTGATTTTCTCAGCATCTCATCTCCTGCTTCCTTGTTCCTGTTTAAAAAAAAAAAAAGGCTGCAAATGCTTTTTTTTTATTATTTCAATCTGTCAGCTCTCTTGGTACTGAAACTCTCTGGTAACATCACTTCTCCTACGAATGGACTATTTCATTAACATAATTACAGATTACTTTTTCTTTTGTTTGGTTACTGCAAAATTACTTCACTGGCTCTACACTGTAGTCCCATTCTGAGAGAACAGTCAATGCAGGGATGGGGTGAGGAGTGAAAAGCTCTAAAAGGGTGAAGGATTCCTAGATCTGTTTTACTGCTCCAACAGATATATCAGCAGCCTGGGAATAATGGTTTTCCAGCGTTATCTGCATCAGACTTGCTGAAATGCACGCAAACTGGAAAGCTTGACCACATTTTATATCAGCTGATCTATTCACACATATTTCTTGCAGTTACAAACCTTCCTCCTTTTACAAGCCTAACTATGAGAGTCACAACAGAAGTGGTATAAAATAGTGAAAAATAAAAAGTACATTCCACAGGCACCAGAAAATAAATAATGGGCTCTATTGGTGAGGTTTCAGGGAGAATAGAAAAGAGAGTCCCTGCTGGGCAGCTGTCTGCTGGCACTCTATTCCTACCTTGTTCAGAGAAAGAAGCTGATGGATATTCTGAAATATTTGACCTCACACACACTCAATTACCCAGTGAAAGTCATACAAAAGGCCCCTGCTGCTAGACAGTGCATACTACAGTACACTGGGATATACAGAAGACAGCCATGGAATTTAGCCAACTGATTGAGGTGACCCAGTCCCTGCTCAGAAGCACTGACAGCCTCAGAGATGAGCATTATGAATGGAAGCTTCCATACTTCAACTTCTGCCCATATTTCTGCTGCTGTGTCCCTCATGAAGGCCAGATCAAATCTGAATTTACCTGAATGCTGTCCATCTTTGCTTTTGTACTTGTACTGCTTCTTTTCAAAACTCTCAACAAATTATTTTCAAAATTTTTGACAACCACCCATGCTTTGATCTGTGATACACACTAAAAAATGTATTTTATATAACAAGTAATGGAACAAGGCATCAGTGAAGGGTTTCTTTGACAACCACCACCTCTCCTAAATGAGAAGCTGAAGATACTCTCCAGAGCATTGCCAACAAAGGCCACATTGTGAGTAGGGTGACAGCTGGAATTCCTGTGGCAGTTCTATTTTGAAAACTTGTCTGATGGGAATGCCTCTGCTGCTGCCAGCACAGGCTGCTGCTGCTGCCTAGGTTAGGCAAAAAAAAAACAAAAAACAAACCAAACAACAAAAACAAACAAATAAACAAACAAACAAAAAGAAAATACAAAAAAAAAAGGACAAAAAAAACCCAATAAAATGCAAAATAATTTTTCAGAAAAGCCAAACCTCAAAAAACACATTCAATGATTTTCTGTTTTCAAGCACTGAAGAGAGAGGTAATTTTATTTTACTTTCTTCATTTATATTTGTTTTTACAAAATATTTCTGCTTGGGTACAAGCATCAGTCAGGTCCCTACTGTGTAATGGGCCCAAAAAATACAAGCAATATACAAGCCCTGTTGCACAAAATTGACTCTTTAAGATAAAAGAGATTTGAGGAGAGTGACTTAATATTTAAACTAAATAAGCATTACTTCCTTTACCATCCAAACCATAAAAAGTAGCTTCTTTCATTTGTCCTACATTATGGTAATTAGTTATTTTCATACAAAGATGCATAGTTTGGGAAGAGGGTTTTCATCTTGCTGATGAACTGGGGAAGGGATCTTTGCATATATAGGCAAACATGAAACAAATATGCATATATATACACATAAACACATCTCTATATAACAAAAAAAAAGGCGGGTGGGTGGAAAATACAAGTATCATTGGTAAAATGAAGGTTATGGGTTAGGACAGGAGAAGGTAACAGAGAGGAGCAGAACTCTGAAGGCATTCGAGGTGAAGACAAGAATTTTAAACTTTATATGCTGAAATAAGAAAGAAACATTAAGAAGGAATGTACCTAAAGTGACAGGCAAAGAGCCAAGCTTAGAAACTACACACCATGAGGACTGTGCAAGGCCTCCATCAGTCAGTGGAGGTTGAAGGTAAAGTTCAACAGCAGAGCTCTAGCTGGGCTCCTAATCCTCAGTCTGAAAACATTCTTCCAGTTTACACATTCTCATTCCTTGCTGCTGCCCCTTGCTTTGCCTTGGCTCTAGAGTTTGTTGGACCCCATGCTCAGAATATTCAACTCACTAAACAGGCAGAAAACTAATCCAGCAACAAGCAGTAGAGAACTTTCTGTCAGGCTGAACCCAGGGTCTGGCAGGTGGCAGAATGGGTCAAGGAAGGGGAAGGAATCAAGGTGGGAGCAGGTAGGATAAAAACTTCCCCATTTTGGTGCTGAAGAGATGCAAGACTAACTTAGCAGTCAGACATAACTCCATCCTGAGGGGAGGAAGGTTACAGAACTTAAGACAAGGTGCTCAGATAAAGATTTTGGCAGTATGGGCACAAAGAAAAGAAATTTGGAAACAAAGAAATTTGTACATATCCACCAAATTAATTGATACGTGATTGGTGTATACCTTCAAAAACAGCAAGAAGACAAAAATCACACCTAGTTTTAGACTCCTGAAACAAAGCTGACAGCAGAGTTGACAGAGATGCCAACAGGAACAGCTTAGTTTTGACTCTCAAATTTCAGTAAGAGATTACGAAAATAAACCAGAGGGAGAACTTGGGGTAACTGAAAAAAGATGACTAGTGAAAGTCATGATTAGTGTAGGGAAAAGAAAGATGACCATGGGACAATCAGGAACTGGTTTTTCTAACTGCTTTTACATTGTCTGTCATTTCAATACCTCAGCTGGGAATCAGAGCAGGGCTGGGTCATGAAACCACAGTGGACAAGATTCCTACTTCCATGGGTTGCAGCACCACACAGAAGTGGGTGGGTTTTAAAAGTATGAACCTCATATATATCAACTGAATGTAGTCCTATAACTTTAGATAATCTGGAGCAAAGGAGGTGTGCACCTGGATATTTGTTTACTACTTCTTCTGAAGTGTGGGTGCACCAGTGTAGACCAAAATCATTAGCTGTGTTACTGTTGATCAATCAGAGCAGGTTGTGACAAACTCAAGCCCATAGCCAGCTGCCACCTGCAACAACACCTTGCTGCTATTTTGTCTCTTACTGCCAGGCAGCACCAAGTACCCAAAACTGTGTGGCCCTTGAATTTAAACAGACTTCAGCTACCAAGTGTAGTTTCAGGAGTGTCCCCTAGAGAAGTCCAGTTCCAAAATCTAGTTTCCCTTGACTTATACCCTGCACACAGCAACTGGTGAACCACAGCTCTCAGTTAGCCACACACAGTGCATGGCAGACCAAGAAAAAAAATCAGTCTAGAGACAGAATGATACAAATTACATGAAAATAAATGTTCTGGCTGACAACATGCTTACCTTCAAAGTAATCACTAATCTACATTTGAGTATTTTGAACAAATCTTTTCAGCATATCAGGATCATCAGATGAGCTGAATGGCAGCTCCAGGATCACTGCTGAGGAATTCCAGACTATTTCATGGAGCATGACTGCAGGGGCAGCAGGTGAATTACAGCATTCTCTGCTTTCCATTTGTATTTGATATCAGATCTTTTTATGACTTCTGAGACTACAGTGTTGCATAAGCAGAATTACACCAGCAGAGAGAATTCAGAAACCAAATATTTTTGAGTAATCACTGAACCTGTACTGCCAAACTGCAGACAGGTTTTATGGTTTATTTGGTTGTTTGTGTGACTATATCCTGAAAGTCTCATCTCCCACAAGAGCATTGCCCTCCTACCCCTTATCTACTGTAAGTTTTTCTTGTTTGTTTACTGTAGTGCTTTCAGGGGTTGTTCTTCTGTTCTTTTGTTTTTCAAACACAGAGAACATCTTGGTTTGCCTTTGAATACAGCTCACTTTCCTCTGCATAAAAACAGACAACAGTCACTTTTCTCAAAGAATGGATTATCTGATGCTGCTAATCCGAATTGCCTCTGAAGGGTCAGTCCCAGATGCTCCTGGTGCCAAACATGTCCTGCTCCTGGTGCTTGTGCTTCCCTGTCAGTGAGCAGGATGCACTCCAGATAGAAATACTTCTGACAGCAAGATATAGATTGGAAACCCCATGTCCCTCCACCAGATTGCATCACTTCAGCCTAGAGTAAAATCTGACAGCTCAGTGATAATCCTGAGATTTTAAGGGCCTGCTTAAGCAGGTTTGTGAGGGTTTTCTTAGGAATGTCTAACTCATGGGTTTTTCTTTTGTTTGTTCTGTTTGTTGGGTGTCTTTTTTTGTTTGTTTTTCTTTTGTTTTTTTGTTTTTTTAAATTATTTGGACAAAGCATGAACCTCAGCTTGTGGCAATGCAGCAAAACAAGAAAATAAGGCAAGGAGTAGCAGGTCGGTGAGGAGGAAGAATGAAAGCAATGGTTCAGCAGACTGAGCAATCTCATTTCTTGGCCTTAAATTTGGTTTTGTTATATCAACCTGTCTGATATAATTGCATGAAGAATAACCAACTCTGTGAGAAAGCAAGAGCTCCGCAGGTTACAAAAGTCTCACAGGGTGATTTACCATGGCATCTGTTAAATCTCTGGGTAGCAAGTCCATGCACTTTCCATGAGCCTCAGAGGAAAAGAATATGGAGTGGAATCTATACTATACATGGCATCTATAACAGTCTCACTGATTGCTACTTCAAAACCAGGAAAAACAGCAGTCAAAAACCATTAAGATGAATAGAAACTTTTTACCACATTGATTCAAACTGCTGTTGCTGGAGCATCAATTTGGAAAAAAAAGGGTAATTTTCTCACTCATCTTCAAAAATTTGGAATAATTCTAATCCTTTCAGTAATACATTCAGCTGACTTTAAAACTATGCATCATGTCTATTTTTGGCAGCCAAAAAGACAATCCAGATCTTCTGAAAAGTTATTTTCAGGAATTTAGAGTTAATTGGCTCAGTACTCACAAACTAAATAATGTGCAAGAGCAAATAGCACTAATGAGAGGCTTAAACATAGAGATTTGAAGTTCAGTCTGAATAAATGCCTCAGCCTGCATCACCTGGGGGTCTGCATTTCTACAGGGAGGAGCAACAGTACTGGGAGCAGGCTCCTGCAACACACACCAGCACAGCACTGCAGGGACTAACCTCAATTTTCATCCTGGCTTTCTGCTGTCACACCAAAGGCATTTTACTCTGAAGATTAGTCAGCTCAGCCTACACATTCCTTGCTAATTTTGCTACTGATCAGGCAGAAAGCGTTCTCCACCAGGAAAAGGAGAAATAAACATTTGCTTTCCAGGACAGCAGGTTGGTCTTTATTTCTTGCCTGATTTCCAGACTGAGTAATGTAACACTGCCTGTGGGAGTGAGAGCTGAGGAGTACCAGCAGGTTGTGACAACAGTTCAGTGCACACACTCTGCTGAAACCTTCCTTACACAGGGTAATTTTCCCAGGTATCAGTCACCACTGGTATGTTATTACCTGCTGCCACCAAGGACAAAAGCTTGTTGCACTCTTTGAGGATAGCTCTTAACTCATGACAAATATGGGTTTGATTTGGCTTCTTATGGTTTACTTCTTTCTGACTTGGGTATATTACACTGCCTATGCATTTATACAGCTCCCCTTACTGCTAAAATCAGCACCTTTCCATTGCAACAGTATGAGCACCATCACTCCCATAAAAGAGGTATTTTAAATCCCTAAAGGCTTCACTGAGAAAAGCCCTCTGTGTATCCATACCCATAGGAAGGACAGTGCTTTTCTCAAGGTGCCATTTTCAAATGCCTGTGCAATCTTCATTTCTGAAAGGTGGCAGAGTGAATAAAATGTAACTGTATTGTCACAAAAAAAGGACAGATGCAAGTAGAACTGAGATTGCACACCCACATGCTGATCTTGTCAGAGGACTCCTGAGGCACCAAATGCTTATTACCTCATTAAAGAGACATTCACTGCAGAGTCCCAAGCCTTCCTTACACTGCTCTAGGAGTCTTTGCACCAGGTATGGTATTAGCTAATTATTTAGAAAAACTTTGTGAGTACTGGCTTTTCTTCTCAATAACCTCTGCTGAGCAGGTAACATTACCCATTTCTAAGTGAGTCTGTGAAGCAGAAGGTGACAAAGGCCAAAACTGCTGAGACTATGCTGATTTTTAGATTCCCAACCAGAAATTCAAGCATCTCACTTGAATTTTGCACTTCATAGAGGATTTAGCCATCCAAAACAGACATTCCAGGGAATGCAATGCTCTGTGTGAGTACCCAGCATCTCTGTTACAAGGGTTCAAATCTGGACCCTTTCGTTTTGAGACAACTGCCTGGGATTTTACAACTGTAGTTGCATAACAACAATTACAAACCATATTCAAAATATTAAAAACAGATCTTTCAATTCAGCTCTTCCCATTGTGAAAACAGATTAATGATACAGATTTGACAGATTTTTCCTTCATCCTGGGAAGTGTGCTGTAGCCATGCTATCAGTCCTCACCTTCCACAAATTTATGCCTATCTCTACACTCTACCACCCTGTTTTCCCCATGGAGATAGCAATAGGAGTCTCAGTAGGCAGGACAGAAAGCTGAAGGCTGTCGATGCACCCATTGCTTTGAAACAATAATGTAAACAGCTCTTTGTAGCTTATTTTGGAAAACAAGATGAAAGTCTGACCTCAGCAAGTTAAATTTACTTTTTCATCTTCTAAAGTACAATAACAGATCTCCCAGAAGTACTTTGGCATGAATAAGGCTTTTTTTTAAATGAGTTTTGTTCCCCTGAGATGAATATCTCCTTTTAAAAATAAATATAAGTAAAGCCAACAAAACAAATCCTTATTTTAACATGACAGGAAAAGAAAGCATGGTTCTATGGTATGAAGAACATGCAAAATTGCTCTGGAAAAAAAAGTTACCAACTTAAGGAAGACTAAATAATTTTCTGGAGGTGAGAGAACACTTAAGAGTGGTTGCACAAGTCAGCACTAAGGTCCCTCTACAACCCAGTACCTTTACTCCTTAAGCACTAGCCCAGATTGGAGCACATGTACTTCTGTCAATACTCTCCCTGTCTCCAGGCCCTTTCAGGGATTTCTTGGCTAGATGTGGCTTCTTTGGTATTAGTAGCCCTTCATAGAGTTCCATAAACTTGTCTGGTCTCCTCCTGAGCCACAAGAACTTTCAGCAGTCACAACATCCTTTAGGCAAAGTGTCTAACCACTCAATTACCCATCCTATGAAAATCCACTTTACTATTTATTGCTTTTAGCCTGGCTCCTGCTAGCTTAATTTGGTGTCCCATAGTTTTTGTTGAAAATAACTTAATCCCTGCTCATAATTTCCACACTATTTCCATACTATGACCTTCATGAAGTTTCTCTTCTGCTTCCACCTCTTCCCTAATTCCTGTCTACAGACCTGTCCTTCCCACTCCAGAGCCATGGGCAGGTACAACATGGTGTCTTCAGCACAGGAAGGCTTGGTCAGGCAGGTTCTGTACCTGGCATGGCAGGTGTTTCTTTTTCATTATCAACCAGCACTTTAAAGGATAAGAGTTTATGAGCAGTGCCTTGTCCTAATTGCATTATTCCATTAGCTCAAAGAACAGAGCTTTATCTCACAGTAATCGAGGCAGCAGCAGCAGCAGCCTGAGCTTCATGAAGGATTACTGCCTTGAGCTCTGGGAGGAGCAGGCTACATCTGCCAGCTCATGTCCTCTTCTACATGTCCAACCCCTACAACCAAAGCCAATCACAACAAGCCCCCTCTTCTTACATCATTCTGATACTTGATTTCCCACAGCTGCTCCTGGGTCTTGTTCCAACCCTAAACATTTCCAAATTCTCAGAGAAATTGCAAGGTCTTTTCCAAGTTTTGAGCCCAGCCTTGTTTTTGCCCTTATAGCATTCCTTGTGGCCAAGCTTTCGGCACAGCATTCATCTACATAAATGTAGGTATCTATGTATTACCTATTCATCCAGCCTTCCTCTCACCGTGGTAGAAATCCACTCAGTAGCATCTCTGGAGCATTTATTCTCTGAAAGGAGCCAGAACAGCTCAGAGGAAACCATGAAGTACCTACTTTTTCCTATTGGCTATATAAGAATAGAAGATGAGTAACTCAGGTGCAAACCTTTACAATCTAGACTTCTGAAGTTAGACATCTCTTGACATCAAAAAAGCATTAGACATGCTGCTTAAATGATGGAATTCTTTTCCTAGATAAAAGGACATATTAATTTAACAAACACAAATTTTAACAATTCCTACACACCGAGTTTCAAAGTTTGTTATTAAATGCAAAACTGTTTATGATTATAAACTGTCTACTCAATAAAACAAAACCTAAACAATTAAAGAAGAGGTTTTGCTTTCAATAGAGATTTAGAGAATAATTGAGTTCTCTGAAATAAATGCAATTATTCTGCAACCCATTTAGAAAGATACAAACAAGGGTAATTTTATTTAAGACAATGAATCTAATTTCTTTTTGATCTTGCATGTAATATCTGCAAAGGACAAAGAATAAAGCTTCTCAGAGCTCTGTGAATGTTCTCCCGGAGCACCTCAGTCAAAATACATCAGAAATGGTAGAGGCCTAGTTCATTGAACTCTGCCAAATGCCTCTCTTGAGTTACATTCTTACTATTTGTTACATTCAAGGTCTAAGTATGCAAAATGTTGGTATGCTGTTGCATAGTTAGAAATCATGGTAAGGAAGGTTTTCCTCGTGTTCAGCTTGAAATTTTCTTTTCGTTCACCCAATCATCCCTTAGTGCAGCTTTTTTATGTCCTCAGATTGTTTATATGGTGTTTGTGCTCCCCCCCTCCTCCTTGTTCATATTTATCCTTCAAATATTTTGAAATCAAAGTATATCCCTCAGAACCCTGAGGTGCTCAAGGAGACTCTGCAGTCCTACAGCTCTTCTACCAAGCAGGTCAGAGCTCAGGAACCAGCCTCTCACGTTCTCATTACAGTTACAGCAGCAGAGCCATGAGGCTCTCTTCCTGGCAAGGCTGCACCAAAGGAGAAGTCCAACCCACAGTAAGCCAGGGAGAGAGCTTTGGCTCACATTAAAGGTATGTTACCAGTGGTTCCAAAACCAGGATGGGCTCTTCATCCACAGTAAGAACTAACATACTCATTGCCTGGGGTTTTTGCATGCTGGCAGCAGATCCAAGAGGCCAAGCCTGACTCATGGCCACCTTCTCCAACTGGGCTGCCACACCATGGCTTCCTTCTGCTCCTGGAAACATCCAGAGGAGTAAAGACACTCAGGGATTGCCACCATGCTCCAAGCCACCAGCAGGTATGTGGCAGAGCAAGGTCATTCATTATGGCAGTACCAGATGGATATTTCTTATCGAATCTTCATCATTTGCCTAACAAGTTTTGGATTAAAGCCTGGAGGCCAAATTCTCTCCTTTCCCTATCCATTTCCTTTTGGGAAAGAGAATGCATATGAACCTGGCCTGGCAAATCTAAAGGTATTCATTCTGCTATTCAGCTTCTTTCTCTCTATTTTCCCTTTAGCTCCTCTCACCTAGAATTTAATATTCTCATGCAATTTTATGCATGTTTATTTCATTACATTTCATCTTCTGAGTATCATCACTGGCCTTAGCCTCATACTAGATTCAATTTACACAAAATTAAAGTAATTCTTCACCTGTAGGGTTCCATACAGCACAGTGGAGAGTAACATTAATGGGAACAGCCCACGTAAACTACGCAGTTCATCCCACCATGTGTTCTCAGACAGCTTCATACAACTTCAGCAATCCAGTCTCCCACTGTGGAACCAACTATTATTAATGTTACCATTTTTGTTGCAAAGGGATGCAGGTGCCTTTGAACAGCTGCTAAAGAAAGAAGCCAGAAAATAAGGTTGTACTCCTAAAGACTGTTTTATTCTGTTTCTAAAAGTCTGTAGTAATGCTAGCGAGACTGGTGAAGATGCACATACTGATGTCTCTTGGTAATGCTAAAAGCATGTGTGCACAGAAGGCCAGTGCAAGCAAGGAACATGGTCAAGAGAGAATGCTAATCCTATGGAATCCATAGGGCAGACACGGATGCAATTGGAGATGACAAAGGATATTTGTGTGGAAAGACCAAGAAATTCATCTCATGAGGGTTCAGAAAAAATGAGCATGAGGTTTCCTAATAACCTGAAGGGAAGAAAGACTGGATAGTATGATGGAGAGGGGTAGTGACAAGAGCTGGAAGGTAGCTGGGATCAGCTGTGGAAGGAGGAAGGGGCCAATAGACTCATGGTCAGCTCCCCCACAGACACCTTCAAGCAGTCCTGGGATAATTACTTTGTTACAGCTTCCATCTAATATCAAAAAAAGCTTCCAACTAGAACAGGCTGTTCTCTTGCCAGTTCCCTGTGGCACCCAGTCTAAGACTTTGCTGGTTTCATGCATGTGTGTGTGTTTGTTTAAATAATCATATAAGAGGATTTCAGATATTTTCCCCCTGATGCTTTCACTCCATTTAGCATTGTGAAAATCTCCTCTGCTTTGTAGTTCAGCTCTAGCTCTACCTAGGGTTTGTGTTTTGCACACTCTGACTGAATGAGGGCACTAATCCAACAATGGGGTTGCCCATAAAAATTTGTTCAATCTTCGCTTCAAGTTATAAAAGAAAAAAAAAAAAATCTCTGCTTCTCACAGAGATGGAAATTGATTTTTCTAGGTCAAGGTTTATTCAAAATTAAAACATTGAACCACATTATCAAGCTAAACCCAATAGTGACAAAATCTGTGATCCTGGAATTTCACACACAGAGGCACCTTACTGTTTTTGCTTTTCAGACGTTCCAGATAGGTGATGTCTCACCTCTGTGCATGCCCAGAACTGCCTCAGTCTCAGCAGGGCTGAACAGCTCAGCATTGCAGCCTGAGCAGGCTCCAGAACCTCACGTCCCCTAAGGGGCTCTATCTGAAGGGTGTTTTCAGAACACACAACAAGATTAGGCGCCCCATGAAATGCACTGATGGCAGATACTTCCTTTTAAAATAGAGCCAAAGGAAGCCAACAACCTTCTCACCTATCCCTTCTATTTAATAGCCTGGGGATGAGAGTCCACACCCAGGAAGGAGAAGACCCAGGCTCAGTTCCCTACACTGAGCCCGAGGTAATCCAAAGCAGCCTCTTAGGGGCACCTTGCTAAAGGTTCACCTGGGAGTGAGGCCTCTCCAATCTTGCTACTGAAGCTGCCAAACACAAGGGAATTCAGGACCCCACCAGGTCAGACTGGAAGCACACTCTCATGTCCTGGCTACCTGGGGCAAATTTTGGCTTCTGCTCCCAGATGAGTCCTCACATTTCTTCATATCCACAGCACCGCCTACCACAGTGATGAATCTATGAAGACGAATATTCTGTAATATAAAAGGTTAAAATCTCTAAATCTTCTTACTATCAGGTTGCCCTTTATATTCCAACCAGATTACGATATCCAGGCCTCTAAAAATCCTTTTTTAATATTTGTTTATGCCACCAAAAACAGAAAAAAAAAAATCACAAACCCATAAAGAAAAAAAAACAAAACAAAACAACTTTCAGACAGAAATCTCAAAACAATAAGGAGGCACTAAGTGGTGCAGGACCAGCCTTCAAATAACAGGGTTGATTATACCCATTTTCTACTGTCACGCCTCCCCCCCTCCCCAGTTAGCTGCAGCCTGTTTCAAATGGTTAAGACAAATATAGATTTCTGGCTCCATTCCAAATCAATTTCTCTGTTTCAGGGCTTCTCCCATTCTCTCCTGCTCACTGAGAACTCACGTAACAGCATTGCTAAGCCATTTCAAAATGTTGGAAAAGAAAGCTTGGTATCTGCACCTGTAACTCTCATTACTTTCATTACTTCCAGCTTCTTCCTTAAGCCAAGTTTAGATCTCCCATGTAACTCATATGCAACATCCTCAGATGAGGAGCCCTTTACTTTCATTAAGGCTTCAAAAACTCACACCATCAGATAATCCACACAAAACTCAAAGAAAGAAGGTTTGGGATTGAGGAAACAGCTAACAGGAACACAAGGAATGAGGATATTAAGAAAGGAGGAAATTACAGTGAATCAGACATTGAGTCGCTCATCAGTTACTACCTGTGCTTTAAAACTGCCCAGCTGGTCAATTGTAGGTTAAGGATTTTTCCTGCCCGAGACAAAATTGTGCACTACACATCAAAACACACAAGATATTTCTGCACTGTTATCTCTGCATCTGCCTATTCCTCCATTTTCATACACTCTTAAACCCCAAAACTGTTGCCTTTCCCCACCTTTCTAGGGCCCTTCTACTCTAACAGTGTTTTGTCTGTGAATAGCTTCACACTTATATTGCTTCTTAGCCCTTCTCTCTTTCTCTGGTCTTGGCAAGAGGATGGTCAACACCTTTCAAAAGCTGCAGTGCTCCCCCAGCCTCTCCTTTCTAAAACAACAAATGGTTGCCTTTACCCAGGATTCCAATAGAAAAGCAAAGCACATTTTTCTCCAAGATGTGTTGTCCTTGCACGGAGGAAGCACTTGATTCACATGTAAAGCACCCTTCCCTTTTACCCCTTCCACCCAAATTTGCTAAAAGGTTGCAGTTGTCTCAACAGAAATGCATCACAATAGGTCCTAATATTCATTAGGAACATTGAAATAACACAGAAATCACAGAATCATCAAAGTCCAGTTTCTGGCCTTGCACACAACAGGCACAAGAATGTCAATCCCACTATCCAAAGTCTTAAGAGCATGGCAGCAGCAGGACTCTGTCTATCCAGCTTCCAATCGTGTGCGCACAAGTTTCACTCCGTTCGTGTCCTGAGCCCTCCAAGCTCTCCTTGCTAGGCCCAGGACAGCTCACCTTGCTGCAGCAAGTGCTAAATTCTGAGTCCAGGGTGGAGAGCGTTTCCTCTCCTAGAGCACAGGTAGAAGAGCTGGCTGCTGCTGTGGGAAGCTGCCGCTGAGACCCGCAGGACAGAGCGAGGCTCGCCCTGCCCAGCTCAGCTGCCGCAGCTACCTCTGCTGGCAGGAGGCTGCAGCAGGGCTCCGCTCCACCAACATGCTCGGGCGCCTCGAACGCCTCAATCTGACCAGGGAGAAGCAACACAATTCCATTTCTGCATTATTTGTCTTCCCAATATTCGATCTTTTCAGCAGAATGTATGGCCACACTGGTCCCCCATCCTAGCCACTACGGTTGGAAAGTCCTTAAACCAGCAGAGATTCTGCTGTAACACTTTGAGGAAAGCACCCACGTTTCCTACAGCCACAACTAATTCTGCTGGTCGGAGATAGCAGGGGAATCACTTTGCAGTACTGGCTCCAGGGAAGATGAGAACTGCTACAAGCAGGTTTGATAACTTTCTGTCACCCTTCCCAAATTTTTCCAATCAGCCAATTTTCCTGTTGAGTAAAGAACAATCTCATTGTGCAAAACCAAAACAGTGGAAGGGTATTTCCTCTCCATGCTGCAACATAACCCAAAAATAATGATTTTAGAGCAACTGACACCAAATGCAACTGCTCTAAAATTCCTGAAAGCCTTTGTAGCCTCCAGCAGTGTCTGAATACAGAACTGTTCTGTCACAATTGCATCCTCCATTACCGTAGGCGATAGCTTGAAAAGGAGTTTGCAGTTATGTTGTCCATATGTTGACTTTCACATAGCTAAGTGGAAGTTTTCACAGGAATTTTCTATACTCAAAAATGAGCAATATATCCCCCAAAGGATTTCTAAGGACAACAAAAAAATAAAAATACTGCTCTCTAGCACATGAAGCACTAAATGCTCGTTTTCAGTGCTCTGTAGAAGTGGTATCAAAACTTTAGTCTGTATGGACAGAGTTCAGGAATTTTAGTTTCATAATTAAAAATCTGACACAACCATAGCAAATTTCTGTAAAAAACCTGGTTCAAGAATCCGAGAGCTCACATAAGTACCACAGTAATAAAATCACATTCTAAGGCAGTCTAGGCCAAACCACTTGTTACAGAAGCAGACAGCGGAGGAGAAACTTGTGACATACCTTTACAGGCACAGATTAAATAAAAAAGAAAAAAAAAGTGCTAAGGTGCTATGTACAAGTGTCATATACAAAAAGTACTATGTAGCACTAGAGCCTAGAAGGTACAGCATGAAAGGAACTGGCCACAGTGAGGAGGTGGATGCAGCAAGAACAGCCCCTGCAAAGAGAAACAACTTTCCTGTGCCTGGAGCTCAGCCAGCCAACCAACCACTGCTGCAGATGTGCAACAGCACATGGCCCATTTTAGCCTGGAAGGGAATTCTGAAGGATGCAAAGCCCAGAGTGCACATCGACAGGAAATGAGGATTAAATATTCCACATACACAAAAAAAAAAAAACCCTTTCAAATCAAATTTCTTGAAGATCTGCTTTTCAAAAGCCTGTATCTTATTTATCTTATATACAAAAGGAAAAACAAAAAGTCAAAGGCAAATCTGAGCATAAAACAGCTATTTTGCCTGCCATATTTTCACCTTTGTCATTGTAAATGACCCACATAACCTACAGTTTCCTGAGCCAACTCAGCTAATACACGATTAAGAAGTTTATCCCATACTTCCTGGTGTTTTTCTGTAGAGTTTCTGATCTTTGTCCCTATATTAAAATTAAGTCCATGCAGATCACAGGCTCCTTTGCCACCTGCAAATCCCCAGGGTCGTGTCCCAGCCAGCCCTGCGCCTTCCCCCGCTGCCAAAAGGGTGACGGCGCTGCCGTTCTCTATGGGTTCTGTTGGCAAAGCAAGGCTTGTCCCGACACGCGGCCCTTACGCGCACGGGAGCTGCACCAGGAAGGGAAGGAGCAGATATTCCAGCTCTGCCTGTCAAGTCTGCATTTCAAAGGTTGTGCCTGGGTGTGGGAAAGAATAAAGAGGGTCTGCCAGTCCACACGCAAAACTCCACATTCTGCTGCCCCAAATGCCAGGCTGTGGCTCAGGACTGGAGCGCGTCCCCACGTGTTCCTCGCCACTGAGTTAATACCAGTCATGCTCAGTGTCACAAGCTCTATTTCCTTCCCATCTTATCTGCCAAACTACACACATCCTTTAAAATACACTTCTAAAAAAACTGAATGCCCAGTACTCTGAGAGAGCATCCAAAACAGGTAAGGCTACTGCCTTGAGGAAAGAGGGTTGAGGAGTAGCTAGTGCAGTTTCTCAATTACATCACTCAAAAATAATAGAATGGTTTTGGTTGGAAAAGTCCTTAAAGATCACCCAGTTCAAATACCACTGCCGTGGGCAGGGACGCCTTCAACTACACCAGGCTGCTCAGAGCCCCATCCAGGCTGGCCTTGAACTCTTCCAGGATGGACAACAGGTATTAATTTATGGGGTCTTCTCCATGGATAGAGGTTTTTAAGTGCTAGAGCATAATTTCATGCAGATGGATGGTTTCCTTAGCCCAAAATCAGACTACGGTTGCTCCCAAGAGGAATGTTACATTTTCCCAAATCTCTTTCCCCAGCTGCAACGGGCACATCTCTGATTCACAGCCATGACTCAGATTTAAAGCAGGGAATATTTTGTGGGTGTACATCTATTCTCTTCAGTTTGTGGCTACAGTAAGGCTTAGATACACCATTACCAATACCAGTATGCTAAAACATGTGCCAGCAGACACCCACTTGGGGGAAGGGAGAATTTCACTTGGAATCACTGAGATAAGGCTACAGATGAGGTTCACATGACTCCCTTTCATGGCTTCAGATGGCAATCAGGCAGAACATACAGACAAACCCATAAATACAGTTTTGAAACCCCAATTTCCAAGTCTTTTTGAGTCACCAGATGGTGAAATGACCCCTAAGCCTGAATGTTCAAATATTCATTACTGCCATCTAAATTACTAGCTATCACTTAAGTTTATTATGAACACCAACCAGCACAGAGGATGCAGATTTATAACAGAACTCCAGCTACTGCCACTTTCCCTCAGCACTGAGAAGCAGATGGCTCCTCAGTTACCAACCCACTGATGGGAACCTACACCCCTAGCCCCAGCTCCCACAGGAATATATTAATGACTAAATTACAGGTCCCTTGCCTAAATTATTGTTTTCTAGTCTCTCAAACATTGCAATGAATAATACATAAAAAACCATGCGAAGCAGGTAAGAGCTCACCCTTTTTTGATTTACCTTCAGGACAGTTTAAGTTTTACACATTCAAGAGGGGTGACAGGCCTTGCTTGCCTTAAGGATTAAGACTGGGGCACTCTACTGGTCAAGGAAAGAATGAGAACAGACTCAAAAAGGCCAAGTTTCACATTTCTTGAATGGCCACTGGCATCACTTCTTGTGCCTCTCTTAAAAAGGGAACAAAACCTGAAGAGAGCATGTGATGTGCTGGATTCTGTGCACTACATCAACTTCCAAAGTGTAAGGATCAGCAGATCATTCATACCCTCCCACTGACAGCTTCCTTTTGATCAGCTCCAGGCAGCACCCCACCCCATGTAGCTCACCACTCTGAAGGAGCCAAATGCCTGGCATTTTTTAAAACAAACCTCATAAAGCATCCTGAACTGGCTTCAAATATACAGATGAGTACAGAGCATCGTGAGTTTCAACCTCTTTTTTTTATTCTCTCAAACTCAGGTACTCATGATGACAAATTCTATTAAGCTGTGACTGGAAAGAAGAAATGAAAATGGACCCATGAGTAGAATTTTTTTAAGAAAACAGACCAAGTACATTTTATGAAACTCAACTGAAACTGTTCAATGTAATGTGAAATACTACCAGAGAAGTACTGCACTTTTTATCATTTATACCTAGCAGGTTATAGATTATATAACCAACATTAAAAGACAGGCAATAGCAATCTGCCAAGTTCCAAGACTGCCCTCAAATCACTGTTTTTTACTAAGTGTTGACAGCAACAGTGCTACTGTTCTCAGCTGCTGGAAAAAGCCAGTTTGACACACATCAGAACCACCAGCTTCCACCAAAATGTGATAATTACAGTGTTTGCTGTTCAGTGATTATGTTAAGAACAAGGCCTCTTTCAGGTGAGAACATGCCAATCAATCTCCTTACGTACCCCTGGCTCCTGTAAACACCAATATATTGAACGTTTGGTTGGATGAGAGTCAGACTTAAAGAACTGATGCCTTAGCTATACAGACATTGGCAAGTATTTTGTCCTACATTACTTTCTGTAAGTCCTAAAATACATGACTTTCTGTTCATAGTATAAAATTGCATCAAAGATTTGGAGAGATTGTTTTACAGAACACCAGTGTGTGATTTTATTTATCTCAGTGGAAAAGTAGAAGAAGGACACACAAATAGCCCTCCTCTGTAAAATATCAAATATTTCCAGCTAGTACAGAAGCTCTAGAAAATGGTTCAGATACACCAAGTTCACCAGTGGTTCAAGTGTACTTTGTACCTGATACTGTAACAGACTAGTAATGCATACACCCAGCACTGTACCCAGATGAGAGGGAAGAATTTATAGCGGTGTTAATGTCAGCTGCTTGTTACTCCAGCCAAAACAACCAAACAAGAGTGTTTCAGTTTTGCTTAAATCACCACTCAGCTTTCAGTCAAAGGGTCCTAAAAAGAGTGTAGACATGAATGGTGGAAGTAATTCCTTAAATTACTAAAACTGTTTTACAAATGACCAACAATACCTTTAGGCTTGCTCTGTACTACTTCTGAGGCCTAGTCCTTCACCTCCCAGATACATATGCAAGGCTGAGCTTACTAGGGAGACTAAGGGAGCTTTTGTGTCTTATGCTGTACTCCTGGGACAGCTGGTGGGAGCAGCACCAGCACGACTGCCAGGTGCCAAACAGCCAGCCTCATCTAGCTCTCTACTTTTGCTGCCTGTTATGTTCTTCCCTTATTGATGCAATTGTGAATTCCACAGAATGGAGACAATAACAAACGCACATCCAAGCATCCACTATGTATATGGATGTTTGGTTACTTCTACCATCATATTTATTCACACCCCCCCCCCCCTTTTAAACCACACACGTGTTTACTGAAGTATTGCACAGTTTTAAAATTATACTCAAACACTTTTTTGACCCTTCCTCTTCTTTCCCCTGACAAAATTGAAAAATGCTGTTTTCTTATCAGCTCAGAAGAAGAGTACAACTTACCATAAACAAGCCAAATTCAGATTTGTAATAAGAGAAAATAATCAGTGCAAGAACAATTGTTCCCAGAGAACGCGTTTTCATACATTGTGATACCTTAGATTAATTAAATCTAAGTACTTACCATATTTGTAAAGCATGGACAGTCCTAAAATATCTGAGGTAGAAAGAATTTATGTTCAGTATCAATACTCTGTTGCAGTACTTGTTTTTAAATTTAACTTTTTTAAGGATAAGAAATGTCTTTCTAAGCACAACTGAAAGATATCAGTTTATAAAATTTATTTCTCCACTGACCAATTTTTATACTCTGCTTATTTGGAAAGGTGATGTACTCATTGAAAGTAATGATACTCACTGCTTTGCAAACAATTTATGTTATGGTGATTAAGTATCTTTCACAGCCCTATCTGCCTTGTGTGTATGAACACACTAAAATGCAGGCACACACTTTTCTTTCTTAGAACCGGACAATTAGTCTCAAGACAAATTAGAACATCACAGAAACACCTTTTCAGTTAGTGTAAGAATGACCAGTAGTACTCAATACCAGAAATAAAATGCATTTAGATATTAGGGATGTATGAGATGTATGAAACCATTATGTTTCCACTCAGCTCTATGGCTTCCTATACGCTAGCGGGTCATACATGTCAATAGGCAAATGACAAACAAACAAAAAAAGTAGGACAGTTATACCAGTTTCTTCTAGTAAAAAATTAAAACTGTATGACATTTTTGGCTATCTTCTCTTTTTTACAATTTGCCCCTTCTGTTAATACCCATCAGCACTTTATATTTTGAAAGTACACTTGCCAAAGGTATTGGTTGCCAGGCTGAAGCTCCACACTGTAAACTGCAACCCTGTGTGCCAGCAATGATTTCAGTGACATAACCCAGCTACAGGGCTCTGAATTTTGTACTACTTTTTTTCCTGAGGGGGAAGGTGTGATTTATAAAGTGAAAATCAAAATGTTTCCCAGATGTAACAATATTTCCTAAGAGGCACCAAAAAGATTGAGTTTGTGTGAAATTATGAAAGACATCATCTGGGGATGCCAACTACACTGAAATAGATGAATGTTTTTAACTCACTAAACATGTCTCAACTCAGCAGCATGCTTACCTAAAACCCAAAATGATGGTTTAGGTATGCAAAAATTGAGAGATAAGGTAATGTTAAAACCTTGCACGTTTGGGCTAGAGCAGTGAAGTTCTTGTGTTGCCTATGAAATTATTCTGAAAATAAATTGGCAAAGCCTTCTTTAAACTCGACCTTAAAATTTTGCTACTGGAATCTATATTTAAATAAAGCTTTTATTAACCCTTTTATGAACAAACTTAACATCTGTTGACTCAAATACAAGATAAAGCACATTTTTTTCCAGAAACTTTGGTGTCAGTGTTAGTTTGTTTTCTGGAGAAAGGATCTGCTAATTCTGCATTCAGACAATATTTTTTTCCTTTTTAAAAATTTTATTATGTAACAGAAAATTGCCCCTATTTTTTGCCATAAGACATAAGAAATTAATTTTTTTATAAAGCACAGAAATGCTTCACACTGAAATAGATTAGAAGTCACTCCAGTCAAAATCTATGCTGATGTGTTTCCTGTTTTTTACACCTGGTGATGGTGTAAGCACCTGTGCTGTCTCTCACCACATAAGAGAAAACTCTAAACTAACACTTGAGACAATGATCTACAGCACCATATTACATTTAGTTAAAAAACCTCGCTTCTTGAAGACATAAATCCATGTAAAAAAATCTAGATCTTAGCATAGTGGGATAAAACACTATAAATATGGAAGGAATCTTTACTGCCCTTTATGTTTTTTTGCCCTTTATTCATCCTTAGCAAAATCCGCATCAGAAAAACATAGCATCACTTCTTGATGCATTTCCTAGTTAACCATAGAAAGTTTCCTATACCCTTTAGATAGTATATGAATGCAATATCACTTAAGAAATAAGAGACAGCAACAACCCGAGAGTTGTGAGAGAAGCCTTTCATACACAGAAGAACTAGAAAAAAGAAAAAAAGAGTAAAAAGCTCCCTCCAAAGGTTTTTTTTTTCTTTAAAATTAGTTCTTGATGTGTGGATTTTGAGTAGGTGATACTATGCAACCTAAAAAAATACTGCAAATAGTATATATCTAGGTATGTATTTTTATATGCACATAAGTAAATCTGGCAAAAATAGAATATTTAAACTTAATATTTATCCTGTCAATTATAATTGCCCACATAGCCATAAGGAAACTCTTCTGCAGCAGGCATTCAGTGCATTCAAGTTCTCAGTGCTCTTAAATTCCATTTACTTCCAGTGGTAGAGTTAGTATCTTTTAAAATTATAGTTTGCTTGTTTGAGAGTGAACAGTCACCATGTCAACCCTGATGAACAACACAGGACACGAAGTAGCCTGTGGATTTCTTGTCTCACCCTAACAGCTGGAAATCTAACTGGGGCAAAGGAAAACAAAACATGATAAAAACAACCCTAGTAGTGAGGAGGAAAACCAAGAAATACGCAGTATGAGTTTATGTGGAAACAAACAGATACCCATCCATGTAGTGTTTCTACCCAATACATTAAAGAAAAAACATTTTTCAGTTACTAGTCTGCTATATGCTTTCCCATTAAGAAGGTTCACAAGCCACTGAACTCTATCTTTGATGCTCATTATTATTATTCCCAAGTGTTTGTGAACTGTACCACTTAAATCCCCTCAAACATCAGTTTATTTTCTCTTGTAACATATTCCTATAGTGTGGGATTAACAAACACAGGGGAGGCCTTCAGGCACTGAGAATGTAAATTAGCCTAATCTCAAGAAAACAAGATGTGCAGTTAACCATAAATATTTTTATAATCACATCAAACATGACATACCTGGTATTCAGTTTTGTATAAATTAGTTGTTATGTCAGACCTACTTCTGAGGTTATCCAAAATCCAAACACGTAACATTATTTCTACTCTTCAGGCCTGAATAATATTTACAGACATTAATGCTATATCCAGCTCTACAATCATTCAAGACACATTATATAACTTTATTTTTTTTATTTGACAAGCAGCAGTATCATGTTCGTCATTTTTTTTACATTTTAATGTAGATACAATTATTAGGTTATCTGTCATATTACAATATTTAGGGGTTTTGTGTGATTTTTTTTTTTTTACTTTGTCTTAAGATACATTAAAAAACATCAACTGCAAACGTGAAAGGGGAGGGGGTGGGAAAAAAAAAAGCATGGTACCCAACCAAGTCTCCACATTTCAGCAATACTTCACTCATTCTTTTAGTAAAGTTTTAAGAAATGTCGTAATGACATGAGCTTGAAATATCTATAGGCATTTTCATTGACGCTCATGACATGGCACTGGTGATGTTGTAAACAGCAGAAAAACAGGGGCTGCCAAGTGACCAATTATGGAGGCACAGGCCTGCCTCTTCCCACAGGAACACACCAAACAGTGACAGCAATGATCTCCTCACAATCATACCTGCAGGATAGCAACATCATGCTACATAACTGTATTCGTCTGCAGAGGCCTGGCTTCTCTCTATGTACTGTTTGTCTATCAGGACTTCAATACACTTCTTAATCATGCTGATACTTGGGTTAAACCTAGCTCTTGATTGGCTAATTACCTGCAAAAGAAAGACACATTTTCTGCATTATATTTACTTTACACAGTTATAAATGCTATCTAAATATTTGCTAAAGATTTAAGGCAAATTCAGTATATTCTTCTTTTAAAGATAGGATTAAATAACCCTGGAATAGGTAATTTATAACAACCAAGAAAGTATCTCTATGTATTAGTGTGAGGACAGTGAAACTGACTGGTCAGCTCACTGGTTACTTTGGCCACATGTTCCCCTGATCTCTCAATTCTTCTTGCCTGCTTCATTTGTCACAGTACAAATGAAGACAAATATCCATGTTAAAAATTAATCTAATATTAACACATTTCTTCACTACTATCACAGTGGAGTTCCCCTACCACAACTGGAGAAAATCAGGATGAACTTCTCTTTCTTCAGTCATTGAAGACAGACCTACAGTTTCCTGAGTTCCATCTGGCTATGCTGGAACTTTTTAATATATGCAGCAAGAAGTTATTTAAAAAACAAATCTATATTTGCATTGTGAAAGAAATTGCTACTCCAGGCAAAACTTCAGATGTCTCTTTCTCAGTTTTGCCCATTCTCTTGTAGAGAAGGGGAAGAAATTGTGTGTAATAACAGAACATGCAAATAAAAAAGCAGGAAAATTTTTCAAACAAAAGATCTTACTCCTCAAGTGTCACAGTATATTTTGCCTGTAGTTTCTTATTTCTTCTATAAAGAAAATTATTTTTATTTCAGCTGAATTTTCAGTTTTCTTTACAGCTCCTCGTGGCTGGCTTTGTCCCAGCTCTCGAATTAGCTGGGGCCCTCTGTGAGCCAACAGAACTCACCAGGTGGAACTCACCCAGCAAAGCAAACAAAAAGCTCAAAGTTTTGTTGGGCTAACAGCCAAGGGTCTGGTATGTTCCACAGCAGTACAAGTGAGGAGAAACTGGGTGCTAACAAGCTGATTGATCTGCTTGGATTTCACCTAACAGCCCTCCACTGAAGCTGATTGTCACCACTACACATCATGTATTTACTTAAGACAGAAAGAACAAAACAGAATTTTGTATTGGTATGGGTTGTCTTGTTGTTGTTACTCTTTTAATCAAAGATAGCACAGGCAAGAAGGATAGATAGAAATACCTCATGGCCAGAATAAAAATTTTCTGGGAATGACTGCTCTGATGTCTCCCCTCCACTACTCTTCCAGACTTACTCATTTCATAGGAACAGCTACCTCATCCTGCAGGCAACTGCAACACTGAGCTAGAATTGAAATTATTAGGGCATATGGAACACAATTAACAATTCCACAAAGACCACATCCTGACACGTAGGGATCTACCAAGGGCCTGGCGTATTTTCTTCGACACCTCACCCTAAATGGAATGTGTGGTGCTGCAGTCTAAGTGTTAGAATCAGAGCGAACTACATTATGGTTAGGAGTCTCTCAAATATCTCTCTAGAACTATAATCTTGCCCTTATAGCTAAGAAAAAAAATATTAACGAGGTGAGAAAATATTAACTATTCATAGTAAACAGACTTCCTTCCAGGAAGATTTGTTCTTACTCAAGAAGTCAAACAAAACATTTTAATTGATACATTATATATAAGAATATAAACAGCATAACAAAAACAACAATGGAACCAGAATTAGTAGCAATATCATAACTATACTCTCTACTTAGTTTTTAACTGAGTAACCATAAAAATATCCACCTTTCTTGCAAAGCTGAAGAAAAATGTCCTAATGTTACCATTCTGCTAGAGCCCTGAAAGAGCAAAAGCTCAGGAATTTATGTGGCCCTTCAGTTACAAAGGAAGAAGCAACCAGAAAGGATTTGTTTCCAGGACAGAAAGATTTGTAATCTATTTCATCCTTATAAACTGGTGCCAAGCAAAGTACATTTCAAAAATTTTTTCTAATAATTTGACAGTGGGCAGAAAAAGGTATTTTTGAAGATGAGAGGGCTTGCCTGTCATTGTGTAATTTTAATGGCAAATTCTTACATGATTTCATCATAACTGCATGCGTGATTTAAATAATGGGAAACCAAATAAGCAAAGATTTTTGAGAAAAATCAAGACCTATGCTGCCTCATCTTTTAGATATGCAAAATCAGATTTCTCAAATTAAGCTTGATTTCAGACTATTTGTGTATAAACACTTCTTCAATATCCAAAACATTTAAGAGGTCTCACACTGCATCTTCTGGGCTTACAAACTCCCTGTTCTGCTAGGTTATTTTTAAGAAATAAAAATTAAGTAGTGGGTGTGGTAAACTGTTTCCTCCACCACCACAAATTATTCAATGTCTCTCCATCTCTATGTTCAAAGTGGTTCAATCTTTATTTCCCCTCCCACAAGTCTTCTCTGAGGCCATCCAGCAAGGCTCAGAGACGCAAGAATGAACTAAACTAGAGAGCGAGTTTTGGAAGTTTGAGAAAAGTAAAACTGGGAACTGGTTGGAAGGAGCAAATGTTAGGCTGGAATGAGAAATACAATTAGGCAGGAAACCAGCAGATGGGAAAGTGGGAGAAAAACAAAAGAAATAGCACTTCCTTCCAAGCCAGCCTGTGACAGTTCACAGGTCATTAATCTGGAATCTAAAAAATCTATAGAACTGTACCACTTTGTGGAAAAGGGAGATTAAAAAGCACATGTCTCCATACTCAGACAACTTTTAAAATTTAAACCATGATTTATAATAAAATAATGATTGGAGCACAAAATTGGCTAAGTGCTTCTGTGGAAACTCCATACTAGAATACCCCATTCAGGTTTTCGACTGATCCTGTAGCTCTGGCAATGATTTTTATAAGATACAACATCTCCTGGCATAGAACCAGCTAACAGGAAAGAGCAAGAACTTAATGTTGTGGTGCTAAGACACATTTACAAGATTGAGGGATCCCAGCTAGTACTGCAGTTCAAAATAAACCCCAGGGAAGTTCTCACTAATTTCTTACTAACTGGAATACTGGTTTCCACATGGTTGAGTTTTGTAGTCAGATGTTTTACCCTACTATACAGAAGATTTTCATGAAATCAAAGCCCAAGGACTTTTTCTTACCTCCTGAATAAGAGCATTATGTCGCAGCACTTTACGTGCTTTCATGATACGGACAATAGCAGCTTGAAGATACATTTTCCTGTCTTCATCCACAGCACTTCGGGTCTGCTCCATCTCCTGCAATACAGGAACACCAATAATGCTCAAAATACAGTAAGACCAATTAAAAAAAAAAGTATAAAAGTATGTTTAATAAAGTAAAAAGTATACTTTTTACTTTACTAAAAGTGGTGAACTAATACAAAAATGCAGGTGTAGTTCAATTCCAGGAAAAGCATGCCCATAAATTAAGGATACCAGGTTTCATGCAAGTCAGTAAGAAGATAGGAGAGAGGCATCTAAACCAACATTTTTGCTAGGGAGAAAAGCAAGCAGAATTTACCATAATGTATCGAGTTTGGCAGCAAATGCCTATCTTGTACAAAATCCCGTGTCTCAGAAGATACACTGAGAACATGGATTAACAAGACAGGAGTTGATTTTAGTTGCCAAAGGACACAAAACCATAGGAAAACAGTTGCTTTTATAAACATCAGCAACAAAGAAGTCTCACGATATAGATTAAACATCAATACCTTTGGTATTACCATTTTGTTTATCTTTTTCTTCTACTTTCTTGTTCTCTATTTCATCTTCTCTAGTCCTTATTTGAAGTCATAAAAACCTGTGCTGCTTAAGCTTTAAACCCATACAATTTCTTCTGTAAATCTTAGGCAATCTGATAGCTGCTTACTACACCAAACTAACACAGTAAATTCCATTTTAGAAAAATAAGCTTTCTAAGCTATTCAGGCTAGAAACACTAAAGAATGCTTGCCTGTGGTGTGTCTTTCTGCATTGATGTGGTAATTTTAAACTTCGTTCGTTTACTGCTGAAGTTCATATTTAATGAAAACGTAGACTCTGTCTCTATATCTTCCTGCAATAGAGAATAATTTTTAAAAATCAGGAATGGTACTGGGAAATACTAACAATTTACTTTGAAAAGTCACAATTAGGGTCATACATACACAGAAAAAAATTCAGATTTGTAGCTGGAAATTCTAAAATGCCACTTGAACTGGGTCAATTTTTAAAGCTAGTTTAACACTATGAAGAACTCTGAAATACAGGAATTTTGTTAATAAGCAATTTCTCTTGTAATACTTTGATAGCTTATCTTAGTTGCAAACACTCTCCATTTGAAGTCATTTTCTCCCTGCAAAAAAAGTAGGATTTGCACTTACTTAGGACAGGATCTCAAAGGGGAGCTGCGCTTTCATAATTTTTACAAAAGTTGTCTTCCAAAATTTAAGGAAAAGCATCTAAGCATTTTCGATGTTATAGCAGAAACAGCTGACAAACTGCAACTTCTACAGTGCACATCCATCTGCACATTAATCTCAATTCTTTTCCATATATATATGTATGTGTGTGTGTGTATATATATATATATCTATATGTCTTTTTTCCCCTGCAGTAAAAACACCTTTACATTCAAAACAGCATGACTGGACAGATCTCTGCAGTTTCCAGGCAAAAGTCTGTACAAGTATTACCAATTTCCAGCAGAATAAAGTCACTTGGATTCTGAGACCTTGGAATCTTGCCAAACTGTCTGAAGCACAAGCATTTTAGTAAACACAGAAAATATTTATCTCAATATGCACTCAAACCAATATTAATTCTAGTTTTATATCTTGTGACAAACAGTCTTGGCTACAATATATATCAAAACCAGGATACCAGGCACAGTACAGAAAATATGACATGAAAGGGGAAAGACCAAGAGTTTTAAGAATAAGCTAAAAAAAAATAGGCTAACATTAACTTTTAGCATTATTCTGCTGACATAATTGAATATAAACCAAAATAACTTGTATATTGAGCATGAACCAATGAAGATTTTACCCAAAGCTTCTCTTGCTCTTTCCCCCAAACCTGTTCAAAAAATGAACAAACAAGCAAAAGCAAACGACAACATTTATTACACTGTACTTTTCTGTTTGGCTTAGATACAGGTAAAGAGAAGTTTGTGTATTGAATTCCACTGCTTAAGCCACTAAAGCTCACTTGTTTATTTAATAAGTAAGCTGATAGACTGTCTACAGATCTACTATCACATTGGAGTGCAATGAAAACAGAAACAGAGACACTTGAATACAATAGTCTGGAGGGTAAAGAACTGGAAAATGCAGTGGTAAATATTAAAAAGTGAAAGGGTCATAAAGCTGTATTATTCCTTCTTCTATGATATAAGCTTTAAGAAACTGGGTGAACTTTATACAATGGACATAAATAAATGTAAATCCTTTAAATAACAGGCAACATTCTAAGATTATCAGAGATCTCATTGTATCCTGTAATAGCACAGGCACTTCTACAGTGCTTCTTACTTAACAGAGTAAAGTCTGTGCCCTTTGCTGTATGGAAAAAAAGGTTTCAGATAGGCTATACATGAGACAGAGTCAGAAAAAGAAGTATCAACCATTGCCTTAATCACAAATAAAGCTCAGATATTACTGGAATTCCAAGAAACTCATGGAATGATAAGTCTGGCAAATTGCAGCAAAAATCCTCTCACAGAAGTTCTCCTTGCTCTCCTTCTTGCTCCTGTAAACTGTCAGCAAGACAGAACATGATTGCTGTTGCTTTCAGTCTCTTAATCCCACAAATACTTTTTTAGGATTACTGCAAGACCCTCAGGTTTACTACTCAGTCTCCTTCTCATGATTCAGTACAACTTTGAAAGCAAGGAAACAGAAACAATAGAGTCCCTGCATTATTAACTTTTCATGCTGATATAGGCATAGAAAGCCTGTATGACAGGTGCTTTACTTTCTCCTGTCTCTTTCCTTATAAGCTTACAATTTTTCACAAGGATCAAAAAAAAAAAGCAAGCCTACAAAAATACAAGTAAACAATGAATATTAAAAAAAGTCATCAACAAATATCAGAATGACAAGACTGAAACTTTTTCATATCATTATGGCATACCTTGTCTGAGTCATGGTTGATCATTTTGACATCAAGCAAAGATTTGATGGTTTTTGTCAGTTCCTTCTCATTCATTTGTGTACTGTCCTGAAGCTCCTTGTAGCTGACAGTCTCACTGTTGTTGAAGGCAAGCAACACTGCCATTTGGTATGTTGTGACCATGGCTACATAAGGTTTGCACAAATAATTCATTTTTACTTCACCTGTAAAGATACAAGTAGTATTTTATAAACTGGTGAAAGGTGCTGAAAAGTCATCTGAAGCCTAACTACTAGAGCTCCTCCTACATTTCCAGACATTCAACCCAAATCTGTATTTAACACTTGAAATGTGACAATGACAACTGATGCTGTGAATTTACTATATATAATGTGACCTACAACACTCCCCTCACCCATATTAACTATGAATACTATACAAATAGTGCAATATAATATATCATAATTATAAATATGTAACTATTATAATATATAATAACTAAAAAAACAAAACAAGTAGCCTTAATACATTGCAATGCATAAACTTCAATTAACAGCAAAGTTTTTTAAAGGAAAGATTTAAAAACAAAGTAAAATACGTGTCCATCAAAACTTTTGCATATTCTTAGCTTTTTTAAATTCCCATGAAAAACAAAAAGCACTGAGGAAATCTACCTGAACGCAGATTTAGCTTTTCTGTGCAAAGGTGAGTGTGAGTTTACAGCAACCTCCTATTACCAGAACTAGATTTTCATTACATTACATTGTTGTAGACTAGTATGGTTTCCACCTCCATGTGGTATGGTGCAATGCTCAGTTGTTAAAGCCTGATACTGAAAGCACTTAAAATAAAACATGATTGACTGACACTTAGCAAAATAAACTATTATTTAATATACATCTTCTAAGGTATTTTTAATTATTATTATTACTATTATTACTATTTTTATATAGTAAATATAACTATGTATTTATGCAGATACTCACATACCTGAGTAAATTAGTATAATATGCATTCTTAAAATTATTTAGCATTTATGTAAGGAACATCTACACTACAGAAACAATTCCAGGGAATTGTTATTAGCTTAGCAGTTCTGCAGTGCTTTTTTTGCAATTAAGAACATACAATTCTAGTTTTACTAGGATTTAATAAATCACAGGCATGCAAGTTTACAAAACATAGATTTTGGAGATTTTAAGTACTAAATATTAATGTATCACACAAAATATGTTGACTTAAAATGCAAGATAATGTTCCAACTCTTAAGTCTTTTGACATTTGAAAAGAACTTTCAGCAAGTAACAGTAAGATAATAAGTTTAGCAAAGCACTTATTTTTACCTGTACAAAGATAATGTAACCAAGTAAGCTTCCTTCCACTAAAATGCTGGCTGTAAAATAATTCAAACTGCAAAACAAAATTAACATCAATTAGTCACACATATAACTACTCACAATAGTTTATCATCACTCTACCAACCTAATGAAGAAATACTGGTTTTATGTCCATCATACTGGATGCAAACATTGCAGATGAATTCATGACAACATTTTCCTTTAGAAGATGATTGATGATGCAATCCTAATTAAAGGTCAACCTTTGGTAAGGAGAAAAACTTAAGCAGATTCAAAGAATCTTGCCCTAGAACAGGATCAAACTCCCTAAACCCCACAATGCCAACACTGTGTACACACACCAATTTGTCTTACTCTGGTTTGGTCTGGCAACTCCGATTAACATTGAAAGAAAAAATAAAAACAGGGACTTTTGACCACTTTAGGAATTAGGTGTTTCTCCATCCACAAGCTCACACGGTATAAAAACCAGTATTTGTACACCACTCAGATAAATATACATTTACAGGAAACTCCAGCGGTTTCAGAAAAAGCTGCTGAAGAAAAACCTGCTGAAGAGGTTGCCCAGTCACAGAAGTACTCACATACTTTGGAGTGCAAATGCAAAACTTTTTTTCTTTCTAAACCCTTGCCAGAATCCTAAGAGAGCTCTCTCCATGAGTCAAATGATCAAACTGGGTATTAAATAAAGACATTGTCACACAATTTTCAAAGACTCCCCCCTCAAGGTCATGTTCTGTTTTTAAGGCACTGATCTCTGGCTAGGTGACATATGAATAACTCTGCTCCTTTAAAATGGCAAAATGGTGAAATTAGGCAAGCAGCCGAGACTCTGAGCTACTTCTGATCACAATTCTGTACCAATTTTCCAAGAGGCACAACTGACAATACTCCTATTTTAAGCCCACAAAGACAGCAAAATCTCATCAGTCACCTGGTAATCCTGTAGTGTAGGTGGGAAACTATTATATTGCTAAAACCAAGTGCCACTTAAGTGGAATTTAAAGCTGAATAAATAGTCCTAATACTCAGTAGTAATTCAAGAAAAAGATCTTTCACTACAGAAAAAGACATTTACCATTATAACTGATATCAAGTAACAATTTAAGGTATAAAACCAGCTTTAAAAATCTCTTACGTCAAATAATACAAAATATGCATTGCCTAAATTGTACTTCATCAATAAATACACCTTAACAAAGATCAACACAAATATTTTGTATTTTAACAAACTTTGTACACGTATCATTTAGAATACAATACTATAATAGAAAGCAACAAAATACCTCTACAAAGCAGAAATAATCACATAAGAAAATACTTGGCTGTGGTAAAACCTTTACTGCTTTCAGAAATCATAAAATGAGCTTTAGAGAAGTTTGCACAAAGCTTGACTTTGAACAGCTTCTATGAAACAGGGAACAAGAAACCTGCATTTGCATCTTAATTGCTGTTAAGATGGTTCAGATTTAATATTAGAAATAGAAACTTCTTTTATATAAATATTAGGAGTTGGTTTTGAAGCTAAGAACCAACTCAGTTAATTTGATTGCATTTGTTAGCATCTCTCTCAGCAATCAAAAAGTGTAGAAGAGAGATGTGAAAAAGCTGTGCAAATACATAGATAAATTCAGTAAGATATTTGTGTGACCCTTCCACATTGCATATGGACTGGAAACATGATAGCCATAATTTACAATCAAAATGTAGCAGCTCAAGTTTTGCTCTGTTAGAGTGATGATTTTTCATTTGGAGTTATTTTACATTTTCCACACATTTACACCTACTAACCTACCATCTGTACACTTTTTTCCAGTTCCTGAGGAATTGCAAATGTAGAAGAAGGAGCCTGAGTTAGAGGCCATGCACCAGCCTAAAAGTAATGGGAAAAAAAAAGCATTAACATTTTCACACAACATATATATATATGTTTAAAAAAATAACACTCTTTAGTGGATGTATAGTGTACATTATGTCATAAGACACTCAATTGACTCAGGAAGTTTTACTGACCTTTTTTTACTGCACCTTCTGGATAGCCCACTGAGGTATTAATTGAGATTGAAATTTTCTATCACTATTGTTTAGGGATCTAGTTGGTTGATTTTACAAAGAAACACTAGGAAAGTAAGCAATTCTACCATGACCATAAGCCATTGGTTTCCATATAAAGAAGTGGTCATAATTAGAAAAATTGTATATTTGTTATCAGAACATAAAAAAAATAAGTACAAGTAACTCAGCAGCAATAAACATACATTAGTACCTGTAGAACATATATCTGAAAACTAATTCCCAAATCAATGATTGTGTCCTGGTTTTTGATGAAGTTGTTGAATTTGTTGTTGAGATCAGCACTAACACTCATGTCTGTATACATTCGATGGAGCTTGCTGGTAAATTCATAACCACAGGCTTGCTGTGAAGAAATATTATAACAGTTTCAAAGTGAAAACAGTATTCATCATATCAATTATGTTCTTCACTGATATAATACAAAAATCAGTCAGCAGAAGTGGTTTATACTTACAGAAAACACTAGCTACAATAAAAAACAAACACCGTAAAATAAAATTATGACATTTACCTTAGTTTCACCTTACATACATTAATCTATATAAAAACATTGTTTTATATAATCAAAAGATAGATATGTTTATGAAAGTCCTTGGTACTTTTTTAATATTAACATGAATTACTTGAACAAAGCTAATAAAATTATCCAAAACCTCCTAAAAATCTCAGATGCCTAGGTGATACTTAGCCTTTTATCTTTCATAGACTACCAAAAATCTAGCTTTTGCTTTCAGCTTTTGGAAACAGATTTACTGATTGCTAAGTTATCTCTGGCACCCTCTGCTGCTCCCTCTCAATACTACATATTCCTATATTTATTTATTCTGTATTAGAAGAATATTTACCTTACCTTTAGTTTATTTATCATTGCTTCTTCAGAATCCATAGACATAGACAAACCATGAATTAATCTTTTTGCCAACATTCTGGCATAGAACTGCATTAAAAATACAGAGATAAGGATTTTAAGAAGCATAACCACATTCTTCAAGTATGCTTAAAATGTGACATTTTGACCATTACTGAACAGGAAAAATTACCTTTTGGAATACATCTTTGTCATCAATGTATTTGAAAACAGTAATGAAACTTGTAAGCTTGTCTTCTACTTCATTCTCTGTCATTCCTTTTGCTGATTTCTTTAACAAGTTGTCACAGTATTTGGCCAGCTCAAATTAAAAAAAAGAAAAATCAAACCCAAAGCTATTTGTCAAGTGTGAGAACAATTGCATGCCAAGGTACTTCCACATTTCTACAATAGTTCAAACAGTAAATAAGTCACAGTCTAAAGTCTCACATTCTATACAAGGGCTGTATTCATGGGCAAATGATACATTCTACATCCACAGAAAATACAGTTTACATCAAAAATGAGAACCACAGCAATTCTGCACACTCACAAAATGCGTGTGCATCTTAAGCTGTTAGTGCTGAAATACACACCTGAGTGTGACCCAGTGTAAGAGCTGGATATGCATGTGAAGGACCCTATGGCAATTCATTTGATGGCTTTATACAAGAATTATTACTTCCTGTGTGCATCACTTACCAACTCAGGTGCTTTGCAGATTGACTTGGGCTCCCGATAGTTAACTACTGATGTCAAAGCCTACACAAAAACATGGAGCAAAGAGAAAAATTGTCAATGACTTAAAACACTTTTCTTCATGAAATTTGAAGAAATCAAAACCATCCTCAGGGCAAAGACCATCTGAGATCCTATAAAACTGAACTACACAACAGGGGATAAAAACCCCCCAACTAATATAAAAGTTTAAATTACTGCTCTATGAGAATTTGGTTGTTAAATATTTTTAAGTTGAGAATTACGTAAAAATGGAAAGAATAGAGGAAGAAAAATAATAACCAAATAAAACCAAAGCGTAAGTTAAGTTCTGATTAGAAACTTAACAAAAGTATGATGATTTTGGTATACAGCAATATTATGGTCCAAAAGAATGGATGGAAAGAAACTTAGGAATAAGTGCAGATAAAGTTGATTTGAGCAGCAGCACATCAACAGCATGTATGTTGAGCTGAAAAACTTATATGATGTGTTCACAACAGTAAGAAATGAAAGCACTTTTGGTTGTTGGATTTTTTCCATACACTGAAGAGGAGAAAAAATATTGTTGAAAGTGGAAATCTGAAGCAGTACGAACAATATGGTGGCTGAAGAAAACCTGAAGAAGATGAAAAAGGAAGGAGATAATGGCAGTTGAGAAATGAAAAAAAATGGAGTTTCTAAACTACACATCACATTTAAATTGGAATTGTAAACTAAGAGCGAACCAAAAATACTGCATGACCACAGTTCCTGGGAATTATAGTTCCTCTGTAGAAGGAAAAAAAACAAAGCACTCTTCTGTACAATACCCCAAGATTCCAAAATTCCTAGAATTCCTCTGAGAAAAGAATGCATGACTTGACAAGAAACAGGAAACTCTTTAAATTTGGAGTGCTCTTTTGCAATAATACTAGAGGCAGCAATAGCAATTTTGATATCCACAATCAAAAATTAATAGCAAATCAATATTTTAAGTATTTATTGTAAGAAAGATCAATGAAGAATTGATGTATTTAAGAAAAAGTATATTGCCTATGTGCCAGCAAATGAAGTTGTCAGTCTCATGTTACTCCACCTTCTGGTACATGACATTTATTGCAATGGAGAGAGAAATGTATTTGGTACTGAAGTATTTGTTTTAAAATACTAAATCATTATTTTATCAATGTCATAAATACAGATGAGTAACTACTATTGGTACCATCATTGGTAGCTTCTCTATTATAACTTTTCAGGTTAACCTTGACTGAAATTCAACAAAGCTTTGACTTCAATGTCAACACTGACATTAACTAAACTGTAACTACTGCACACACCACAAAAGAGCAATGAACTGTATGTGTGCATCTTGTGACAGGAAATGGAAGAAAGGAAAGATATTTATTAGTTATAATTAATAATGATTAAAATTTATGATAATTAGAACTGTGATCTTGAATACCTGCATGGGTATGCATTTCAAAAAAAAAAGAGCAGCAAGCCTCTCTCCCTATATTTATTATTTGAATCCAAGTGCAGCTGTCTTCTGGAAAAAGTTACCTATTGTGGCAGTGATTGAAGTAATGTAAGTTTCCAGATATTCTTTGTAGCCAACTTGAAAAATCTAAGCAAACATTCTGTGGAAGTAATACTAAGATCATTCAGAGACAAACATTATTTCAGCATGCAAATTCAAGTTCAAATGCGTGTAAGAATTACCAAACCTCCCAAACCCCACCACTTACCTTCTATTACCTGCATTTATATTTACACTGAATGGATCAGCACCATTCTTGTGCTTTGAAATATGATGAAAGGTCTTTCTTTCAGGAAATAGTAAAGTGGTCTCCTTTAATGTATCTTTTCCCTTACACTGGACTGTCTTTTTCTCCATTGTAGCTCCAAACTAGAAGGACTGTATATCAACTATCACTGAACATATGTTGATGCCATGACGAGTTTTGGTGAGCCTGAATCAGGGTCCTGGATTTTGTTTTCCAATGCTTTGTTTACTTAAGTAAGAATTACCTTGTCAAGGGCACTCATAAAGTGTTGATCACCATTCAAAACAGTGTTGATCAGTTGAACAAATTTACTATGTACTTCCAAAACTGACTCCACAAACTGAGTTGGCATCTAAAGACAGATAAAACAGAAAGCAAGTTAGTGGGAAAACTAGTAGTATCTAACACAAACATATCTACGTTAGTTGTAGATTTTTTACTAATTACTCTTTTTTGAGAAAGTTAATACCACAGTAGTTTTTGAGAGGATGGATTCTGCATTGCTGCACACTCGCAATATGGTGCTAGAGAATGTTTTGGAAATAAAAAGTCTAGGCTACACTTACAGTCCTACTATGCAACCTAGATTTGAGTCTATACTGCTCTCACGCCATCTAATTTTCCCCTAAAATCCTTTATTAGCCTTTTCAAAAATCATTAATGTTAGCATAAATACAGCAATCAAGCAACTGATATCATAAGATGCTGCTTTCCCACACAGTGACTTCAGAGACAGAAAATCTGGATAATCCCTTTACATTTTCCTACACAGGGCAGTTACCAAATGAATTTCGTGCACTACATTCCAGCATCACATTCTGCATAGAAATGACTGACATGAGGTGGAGGAGTCCCTACACAGAGAAGCTAGCAGGCACAAGTGCAACAGTGTGCAAGGAACTGGCTCTGTAGCATAATTCTTCAAATACATTCTCAGGGCACATATTAAAAATATTTCAAAGTACATAATTTAGACAATAGAATGAGTATTTCACACTTTGAAATTATCTACATAAGGTTGTGAATTGTCACCATTCTCATAAGTCTGTAGTTATTTTTCTGTGTAGACATTCTTAGTTTGAAAGAATAAGTTCAATAAACCTAAAAATAATCTGAAAGCGAACTATACTTCTAAAGACTTCAGTCCTTTTTCAGTATGCACACAGGAGTCAAAGAATAGTAAACATTCCTGTGCAGTCAGTAACAGAGTGAATGTATAACAGCTTGTGTTTATGCATTATGACAGACAGAAACACTGGATAGCTAAAGTCACCATCCTTAAGTAAGCACAGATCTAAACAGCAAGATGTATACATGCACAAATACAATGTCAAATGAAAGCTCTTGTTGTTTGCCTCTCAGTAGCAATGCTGGAGAAACAAAGACAGAATGGAGTAATTTAAACAGACATAAACAGAAAAAAAGTTTAACACGCTTTAGTAAAATAAGTCAGATAATAATATTTTCAGAAATTACACGACAATGTAAGGCAAAATGACTACAAAGCTATTATGAAAACCACCACAGTGAAATCAGAACAGGATGTTAAGTCTTTGCAAAATGGAATCATTGGCTCCTAATATACCAGAAAAGCAAATGCCACTGACTTAAGAGAAATTCAAGGAAAAAATGCATACGTGGAACAAAGGGACCTACTTGCCCTGACATTATTAAGCAAACAACAATGAGAAATATCTAGCTGCAGTTGTTTCTGGTTAAATCACGATCACAACAATCAGCTCTCAGGACACATAAATGTGGCACAGATAACCATGATGATGAGAAGTTACAACTAATCCATCACATTTCAAACCAATTTTACGTGGGCAAAATTGGAAAACAAAACAGGATACACTAACAGGAAAAGGGCAAACACTTAATCAAGAATATTAATCAAATAGTCATTTCAGCTGCCTGAGGAAACTCACATTTTCCTGAGAAAGATTGCTGGTTGCTCTAAGGCCCTCATCATGGATATGGTTTTGTAGTTCCTGAATCATATGAGGTAAACCACTTGACACAGCACGAAGCAGAGTATACATATTTGCCATGTCTGCAACAGAGATACATTTTTATAGAGTACACTTAGAAACACTAAAAATTAACACTTAATATAGTATCATAATCTCACACAGAACTTTATTTAAAGACTGAAACAAGATCAACTGTTTTGAAAGAATAAAACTAACATACACTGGATCACTGAGAAAAGAAAAAAAATCAAAGAGTAGGCCTACTATCAGTATTTACTGAGTCCTGCCACTGTGACTACCTCACTCTTGCAATACAGCTTCTTCAGGAGAGACTGTAAGAAGACAGGTGGGCTAGTGTGAAGAAATAGCATGCCAGTTTATTTTAAACCTTGGCCTCCCTAAATCCCCATTAGCAGCAGCTGACTAAAATCAGTTTAGATATCTTCTTGACTTTTTATTTGCCTCCAGTGGTAGCTTGAAATTTTTCTCAAGTGAGAAAAACTCTGAACTGTTATTTTTATTATATTTTACCTCCCTGCACCCCCAAAAAAGAAACAAAACAAAACAAATACAAACTCTGATCAAACTTGAAAAAATCCTTGGAAACCAAACACACCATTATTAGATACAATTTGAGTTTTACTGCAAAAAATAATTTGTTTCACATAAGAGACACCATCTTCCATGCAAGAATAAGCATTCTTTCAAAGATAAGAGGCATGTAGTCATTGAGAAGCATGGTTTTTTTTCAGTCAAGTAGGGAATATAACTACAAGAGCATCTCCTTCTGTAAAAAGGATGTGGGATGAGAAGTCACACAATATTCAGTACAATAAAAAATGGTCATGAAAAGAAGCCAAAATATTTCATAAGCCTGACCTGTTAAGTGATGATGAAGAAATCTGTTAAGACAGAGCCATTGGTTTTCACAAATGAAAACACAAGCATAAAATATGATCAATTATACAGGAAACAGGATTACAGTGTGTTTTTAAGATGACTAAGACGAGGAAAGAGAAAGAGCATTAGTTTAAAGAACAGCTGTTAACAGTAAAAAGAAGGTTTTGACTATATATTTGCAAGAATGAAAATTAGTTACATGCTAAAAGAAAAATGTCCTTCAGGGTTTAATGGGGATTTCTAGGTAAGTAATATTAGTTGAAAATGTTTATGTGCACAGAAGGTCATTGAAAAAAGATAGGAAACTGCAATGCTAAGTGAATAAAACAAAAATATTTTCTGTCTTCTTGTGACCAGTGAGACTTACCACTTCTTTTCTCTTGTCTGATAATATTGTGACATTCTGCATGTAGAAACTGCAAGTGATCAGCTACCATTCTCTGTTGGCATTCATGAGTGACTTTGCCATATGAGCTGGGATTCAAGTACTTCCGACATCGCATTTCTTCATCTTTTAATCTACCTAAAACCTGCAGACAAGAGTTTAAACTGCGAGCTGAAGAAATACTGACAAACAATATAATAACAGAATATATAACAGTGTATGTATGTAGGATGAAAAACAACAATAAGTAAAAAAGTTACAAAATAACTTGTGCAGGACGCTGAAAAATTAAATTTATTCTTCTGAATCTGGCTGCTACTGAATGAGTATAATCTAGTCTGATCACTATCTAGGCTTGGTCACTATTAGATGTCTACAAGCATTCCACAGTTTTCATCTTGAAATTTCTTGTTCTCTTTAACTGTGTGACCAGTCTTCCCCAATTTCTCTTACCATACTTCTTATTCCATCTGAGAAAGTTTTACCATAATACCTAATAAAAAGAGAACTCTAGAATCACTTTACTATTCCATCTGCTTGTACGTACACATCTGCTCAACAGGTACAGGAGTACATCAGAGCTATTAATAAAAGCTCTTATAACTCAACGAAGGAAACAGGCTCTATCACAAAATAAGTCATATGAAAACTCCCATAAAAGCACTAACACCCTGTGAATGTGAGTGGAGTCTAGGGAAAGTAGTGCAGCTGCAGACTGCTAATGATAGGCAAAACTGCTTTTGATTTAGTTGAAGTCTTAGCCTGTCCCTGAATTTCACCACAGGTGTGCAACCATTAGCTTAGAAGCAATTTCACAGCTCTCTTCTCAACTCTTCTATCTTGGTAGTGTGGACAGTATGGGACCAAGAACTGACTCTCAGTATTGTATTGTTCTTTGTCTTCTCGAACAATGTATAAGAATTACAAGTAATTTAACCACAACATACACCATGAAGAAAAATGAAAGAAAATCCATGCCAGAGAATGCAATTTTTAACAATGTTTTGTAATAACTTAGAGTTTTCTCTAACCACATATTGCTAAAACTCTAATGTTACCCTATTCCAAACAGAAAGAAAGGAAGGGAGTAAGTAATACTGATCAACCTGATATGTTTTATTTTTTGTCTTTTTTTTCTCTTTTTGTGACATTGAATGATCATTTATTATGAGATATTTTGAAACTGACTGTCCATCCATATCAAGGCAGTTTATGTTCAGATTAACTGTGTCACTAAAATGTAACATTTCAATTACATGAAAGCATAACACAAAGAACAACTATGGGGATTGTACAGAACAACTTGTATCTCAGTAAAATTATTTTAATAATTGCATGTGTATTGAAGAATCTCTTACCTTCTCCATATACTGTGAGCAATTTGACTCTTGTAATAAGTTTGAAGCTTCTTGTTTATAATACTCCCCTGTTTCATTCAGAAAAGGACACTCAAAAATTTCCTGATAAAACTAGAACAGAGAATTTTTTTAAAGGACAAACAATGTATATACTAGATTGACATTCCAAGTAAAAAAAAAAAAACATAATCAGAAATGTGTATCTACCTTTAGGGGGAATTTTTTCTTATACTGTTCAACATGAACAAAGGAGTTAATAACCCCATGGATTACTTTCTGGTTTGGGTCTTCTCCACAGCGATCACTGAAACAGACAAAGCAAACATTTTTGAGAATGGAGGTTTCTGGTGTAACTCATCTATAACCAAATGAAATAAAATTAGATGAAGACATTTTTCAGTAAACTCCTCTGCTCAAACTAGCAAAATTGAAGAAGATTAATCTCAAAAGATGCACTTCTTTCTCTCATATACATTTAAATTGTTGAGCTAATTATTCATAAAATGTTTAAAAACATTAAAAGGTCATGAATTTCCAAGTATTTGCTAAAGCATATAAATATTCCAAATTACATATTCTAAGGAAGTAGTTTGAAAGCTACAGTAATTTGCATCTTGTACTTATAGCCTTTATTATATAGACTACCTTCCCACTCGTGTCCCTTCCAAAAAATCCATCCTTTTTACCAGCATCACAGCAAGAAGCATGCCATTTTCTTTTCTGAATATCTACTATTCAACATGTAGATTTAAAGTGGAATAAATAACACACTATTATCACAATGTTTAATCATACATGAGAAAAGGAAAACCTTACATCTTCCAGTCAAGCTCATAGCTTCAAATGAAGGAGCTGAAGTGAAGAAAATGTCTTTAATTCCATTCAGGTGAAAATAGAAGTAATTAAAACTAGTGTTTTGCATACTAAAAACATTAGCATTCAGTCCTTTGCAATGACTGGAAATAACAGACCCACACTCCAAACAGCGGAGACTTCCTCTAAAAGAAAAGTTCTAAAAAAGGACCACTTTGCATATGTACTTTACAACTAAGTAAAAAAATATTCCTTAACTCCTAAGGTGCTAAATAGGACTAAAATGTGATTTACAAAACTATATTTATGGTTATGCATCAAATACAAACATTACCATATATCCATCTAGGCTGGGGTGAAATGGGAGAGAAGCAACTTTGCTAATGTCATTTATTTTGGTTTGTAACCATGAAAAACTCCAGAGGATGCCCATGAGTTGTGGTGGTTTACCAGGACAGCCACACTAGCAGTCATGGTATTATTAACACCAGACCATCTTCATGTATCCACAACACTGATAATTACAGATACTGCTTTCAAACACTACTGTTTTCTTAGATCTGAAAACCTAAGCTCATGATGGGTGTAAAGAATCAGCTCTCTTAACAGACTGTGAACAGTCACTGTATGGTTTATGCAGTTTTATTATCCATTACAAATGGGATGGTCTGATTTTTTTCACCCAGGGAACAGGAAGATTTCCTCTGGTTGTGGGAACTGAACCAGTGGAATAAACCTGGGTTTGGGTACACATAATGACACCCTGCATCCCTGCCAACTTCTCTCTGCAGGGTCTGGTTTATGATGGCAAAGGCAGCGGCACAGAATCATAGAAGGGAAAAGTAAAATATCTGCCCTGGCCCTGCAACTCCACCCCAGAGGGGCCCAGGAGCATGGAGAGCTGCAGGATGCATGCAGCCTGTGAACACAGGGCTAGGTCATGGAGCATAGGAAGTCACTGAACTAAAAGTTGAGCATATTACAAGGCAGGGCTCTGGCAAGAGACAGCCCAGCCCAACTCTCACATGCAGGACTCTGAACCCGGGAAGGACCCTGGACCAGGTACACAAACACAAGCATTACTGGAGGAACAGCTCAAGCCCCAGCTTCCCTCTGCTCAGTTCACGGGCCACTTGAGACCCTTAGCCCATACACATTTGGGAGGGGAGGGGGCTGCACTGGGCAGACCCAGGGAACTTCAAGGACAATGTACATATAGGAAAAAGCTGTATAAGTACAGGAGACATGCTCCACAGAAGAGCTGGAAGGAAGGAAACAAGCTTTTGAAGCAGTGGTCAGATGGCACAAAGGTAATAAATGAAAATAAGCCCAGCACAGAACAGGCCTTACCTGCTCTGGCAGTCACTTCAGGTTTTTATTTGCACCAATGGCACTCTGCTCCCAGGAATGTGTGGTGCAAATGTCAACAAAATTTGACAGAAGTTTTAAGGACGACTTTCACAAAAGCTGTAGTAGTAAAAACAACTGCCACACTAAGATGGAATTGGTGACCCCACAAAGGTAGAAGTGTACAAAACGTTTATTTTTATTCTTGGCAGCAGTCAGCAAGCAACAGAGATTCATAAAGCTACAGGGCAGCTGCAGCACAGGTTGAAGCAGGGAAGTCACAGGATATCTTGGATATAAGGGATGATGTTTGGAAAGGAATCGGGATAAAAAAATAAAGTGCTAGAAACAAAAGTTGCACTAATTTAGGCGGTGACAAACATTTTTCCAAAAGAAATTAAGAAAACTACAAAACACATGCACAAGAAAGTTGTGCTGGTTTATATTAACTCCATCACACTCCTGTCTTCAGGCTCAAGCTAACAGTGGATATTCAACATGTACTGTACAGTGTATTAGTACAATCCCAAAGAAGAACATTTAAAAAGTTTTCAGGTACAGTAATTAAATATCAGATCCATTAAAAGAAGATTCCATCACTCAAAAGAATTGCTGTGCTGTGTCAGACCAAGGGTCTTTCAAGGCCGATTACCTACAGAATTCATTGTGAACTAGATAAGCCTGCTCAAACACTTCTTAAAAATTTAATTTCCAATAGCTTTAATTTCAAACAAATGGAACAGATAATGTACCAGCTTAGACAGGAATAGGTCCAGTTAGTTAGAAAGTGTCAGTTATCTTTAGTAGAGAAGCCTCTCTCAGTTAGTCTGTATTAATCACATTGTCATTTGAGATAGCACCTGAGTAATTTCCAAATTATTTCTGTTTAAGAATTTCATAGACAATTTTTTCTCACAATTCAAGATCTTGTCAGCTTCCTGTTGTGTTGAAACAAAAATGCTTAGGTTGATATTCAGCTTGCCTTGTAGGAGGAATGTTTGGGCTAGAGGGAGGGGGATGAAAGTATAGTACTCAGAACTCTGTATTAGGAGTGCAGTCAGACAAAACAGGCTTAAGTGATTTAAGAATTTTCTGCTGTTCAACGGGGCTAATCCTGCTCCCTTTGCTCAGTCAGAGGCCTCCAACTCTCTTCCTTTGCTTTGACACTCATCTGATGCTTTGCTGAATTGACTTGTGCCAATCTGGTGAAACATTAGCCAGGATGGTTTTCTTTACCATCTTGGCTAATGTTTCACCTGATTGTCACAAGTGACATGTCACATTAGCAGTTGAGCTGGGTCACTAAGGAACTAGGTGAGCACCAAATTCAACACACGAAAGGAAGTAGATCACAGCCTGCTCCTTTTTGGTATCAGTAAACTCTTAGATCAGTTTAGCCATCTTGTTCAGCTGAGCCACAAGCCACTACTTGTATTTCTTTATTTTCATGTACCAAAAAAAGTGTATTGTCAATTTTAATGTATAATGTATTGCACAAGCTTATAGCTTCTAAAAAGTTGGTGTGCTCAAGCCTGTAATCAGAAGTCTTTTTAAAAATCCAGTTAAATACATTGATAAAGTTACATTTGAAAGAAGAATTTGTGGCTCTGCTTCCCTACCTTTTCCAGTGCAGTAACAAAGCTACTTTTATATGCAACAGTTAACTGCAGTGTTGGTTATCAACTCCACATACTGTTGTATGCTACACAAACTTCCAGCCTAGAAGTAGAGTAACTGTCCCATCTACATTAATTTTTTAAAACATTGTAATAAATTGAACCATGCACAAACATGAGGAAGACCTAGAATAGAGGAGTTTTTAAGCATATACATGTATTAGTAATTTTATTAAAATTTTAAAGTTATATATTATTCCCATGCATATTCTTGCACGTCTGACAGATACAACTCATGGATATGGACCTTAGCTCAGTAATTCAGGGATTAAACAAGTGCTAAAAGACATTTAAGTAACTTGCAGCAGCATCTTTAAAACTGTCTCTCTTAAAAGCTGTATTGACCACTGAAATTATAGCAAAGAAAAACAACAAGCCTATTGTTGCATACAAAGGCCATCCTCAGAACCCCCGCAGGAAGCACTGCATTTCATGATAGCAAGAAAAAAAATAACAGTTACAAAAAGTAGTTATCTCTTATGTAATTTATTAAATGATATGCAGATCACAAAGTGGCTAGAATAAACTTGATTTTGCATGTATATTTTGAGAAGCAGAACTGCATTAACTTCTCAGAGATCATACAAAAGACTCCCTAATGAAGAATGGGAAAAAAAATCCAAATCCAACCCGTAGAGATAATGACTAAAGCTTTATTTCAAAGTTTCCAAATAGTAACAAATAGTGATAACTTGTTACAGTCTCAAGATCTAATGCCTCTCCAAGCCAGAGACAGGCTTGATCTAAACACCCTGGGGAAGTCTGCAATCAGCCTCAAGCTAAATACAGACCATTATTTTAAGGGGCATCAGATGTCTGCTGAAAAAGTTTTCACACACATTTCCACTCCCACCCACCAGTGACATATATACATTAACTAAGATGAGCATCACCATGCTTGATGTAACAAAAGAGAATATTCTTCACCATGAATTAGAGAATATCCATTTAGTAAATTGTCAGAGTAAAAAATGGAAAAAGCACCATTAGTCCTGGTTACAAAGGAACCATGATTCAACACCTGGAAGCAAATAAATACTTCCTGGCTTCAGAAACACCATCCAAAAGAGACATCATATCTGCTACTTTGTTGCCAAATATTTAATTCAGGAATGAAAAATACAAATAAGCAATTAAAATTATGTTTTCAATGTCTTACAAATTTTTTTTTGACCAAGTTCATATTCAAGGAACCTCAATATGCCAAATTACCTCTCTCCATTAGTTTACCTACACCAGCCTGGCTACCTGAGCAATAACTTAAAAAAACCCCTCAGTCATTAGGCAACTCCAGAGTAATCATAAACAGTGGTAGGAGTGCAGAAACTGATGAAACTTACAACTACACACAAGATCTGTAGTAGATAGCAAGATTTCTGCTTATTCATAAATTATAAGATCCTTTAGAAGTTAAATAAAATTTTTAAATCAAAGCTTTAAAAATCCCAAGCTCTTTGGCTTATTTAAGAAGTAAAAAAAAAAAATCAGAAATAAAATAATAACTTTACCTCAAACTGCAAAAAAAATAGCTTCATTATATTCAAGTCAAACACCAAAAATGTTAAGTGAAGGTACTGATCTGAAAAACAGAAACCCAGAAGCTTTGTCTTCCTGGTAGATAAGCAAGAATTGTTCTGGGTTCCATGCAAAGCAACACAGCTTCACTGGCTTTGGCAAACCTCTGCCCAAGGCCTGGTCCTTAACTTTACTGACAGCACAGAAGCTAAAGGTAATCAGCATCAGGTGGAAAAAAAGGCAAAAGGCATCTGGGCAATTATTCTAATTCCTTTCTCATTGATAAGAAGGGTTGCTGAAACAGAAAGATCACTATGTGGTTACAGGGAGTTCACTGCCTTTTTTTACACATGAAAGCCATAAATACATAGCTACATTGAGAAAAGCTGATAGACCATCATCACCAGGTAAGAAGTTACCTTAAAAAAACCCAACATAAAAGAATTCTGTCAAAGTCCACAGATTTTCAAGGTAAAAAAAAAAAAAAAAAAAAAAGCAATACCCCAACATTTTATTAAAACAAGAAACTTTTTAATCAGTACTCACTTTTTTATTTCTCGGAGGAGCATCCGAATAAGGATGGCCTGCAGTGGCTCAATCATTAATTTTCTCCACATATCAAGAGCTAACTGTCAGGACATAACACAAGTTTACATCAATAAAAACTACATTTAAAAAAAACCCCAAACCCCACTACACCAAACCTAGAACAGTACCAAAGATGAAACAATTCCCCATTCAGGATTTTAAAAATTCAGTTGTTACATAATCTCTTCTTTCTCTAGTCAGGCAGTGTATCTTCCCAGCCTGCACTCTTCCTACACATCCAATAGAAGTGATTCATTCCTTGGTTCCAGTCCATCAGGTATTCTCAAATGCATGTAAGGACCCTAAGCAAGTTGGTTACAAGGGCAGATTTTGAGACTACACAAAAACAAAACATCTGCACCGCAATAGGTAAGTAACATACTTTTCTATCTGAAGTGTCTGAATGTGTACAAACACCAGTATTTCTAATAATAATTGCAAAATAAGCTTCAGCTGACAAACGGGAATTTCTCTCGGCCAATTTGTCAGAGGACACAGTCAAAGATACAGAATCCTTTCATCCAGCAAACTAAGATGTTTACTTCTTAAGCAAAGTCACTGGCAAGACAACATCTGGCTTCAAATGGAATTCAAATAAATTCACGTTAGGGATAGGCCACCCTATTTCTAATATATCATTGGAGGAATCAATTAAGTGGACTCAAATATTTCTAATTCTTACTGGTGAAGCAGTTGCTCCCAAGATATACCATTTAAAAAACACAATTGCAATAGTTTAAGTGAGCTTTTATGCTTGAATTAAAGTCAGATTTAAAGCCCAAAAGGGATGTGATCCCTTATATACAGAGAATAACTGCACATAGGAGACCTCCAAAAACACCTGTCAGGAAGTAGGAAAATGGGAAAAAATGAAACTGCAAAGTTCAGTATGGACAGAGAGAATATTGCTTCTAAGAAAGCACTGACACAACTAACAGGTCATTCTATTTAAAAATTAAACTATCAATCAGATATGTCTTAACTGAAAGTGGCCACATAGCTATCAACTGCCAATCTGACCCACTCTAAAATAAATCTCCTTTTTATAGAGCAGACAAATGAACTTGCTCCAGCTGTCACAGCTATACAACACCCATGCTGCAATACAGGGTTAAGAAAGTAAATAAGCAGGCTAAAGGAGAGGTAAAGGTTTTCTTATAAATCCAAAGACAGATCATGTTTTGAAACCAAAGTTGTCTTAGGAGTGCTTTTCACTGCCTCGCCTTGTGGAGAGTAGCTGGAGTACAGTTAAGTTTCTGTAAGACAACAGGAACACATGCACTACAGAATGAAAGAAGCCAGCTGAAAGAAGCCAGCTCTGGAGAGAGAGAAGAAAGGGAGGGGAAAAAATGGGAAAAGAACTGAAACATTTTGTGACTATGAGACAAAGAGAAACAACCTCAGGTAGATCAATTCTGCAGTGTGGTCTCTAGCATGGTCCTTCTCACATATGAGCTACCAGTGGGAAGCAAAGTCAAGTCACCTATTGGAATTTTCTTGTCAAATAAACTATAGACAGATCAATCCAGCAACCTGATGTATTAGTTCAAGTTTCTCTCCCTTGAGGATAGGGACTGATCTTACTTCTCCAACTAGACTGGCAATACTGAAGGTGGCTGTTTTCTCCATTTTCCAGAATCTGTTTCTGGGGGGAAAAAAATGCAGAAGGCACATCTTAAACATCTTTAGCTCAGGGCACCCACAGAGCCATTGAAAACTTGGGAGTTTATAGGAGCTCAACTCAGAAATGCAGTCTCCTTCACCATACATTCATAACAAACACAGGGGGAAAAGGCTATGTCTTGCAAGCACTGGAAGACTATTTTCATTAACTTATCTCATCCTGTATGTTTCCTAGTACAACAATTACTGAATTGTTCCCCACTGGAACACTTGTGGGGATGAAGAACTGTTTGAAGCTGTGCCCACACACCTCACACACACACACCTCTGCTCACAGGTACAGACCTATTGTTACACACCTTGAAAGAGCTGAGCATGAGTGGACTTGTTTAAGATTACTGAAAAAACTTCCCAAAGTTTTGTTACCACACAAGAGGGATGTTGAGACAGAAACTTCAGAACAGAAAGATCAGTTCTGCTTCTAAAAATACTGGGCATTATTTCTGTAACTTCATGCTGAGACTGAAGAGAACTACATATAAAATAAACATGTTTGCTGTTGGGTAGGCCAAGATCATTTCAGTAGTTGAAAACAGCATAAATGATAATTCCTTCAATATTAAAGTGATGAACAACAAATAATTTGACTTCTGCTGAGCCCTTGTCAATCCAAAGAATAAAAGAAAGAATCCTACAGGAACCATAATGAAAGAGAAAATGCTTTCAAAACAAAGACTTGGTAAACTTGTGAAGTGCCTTGTAGGTCAAGAAATGGAGCAGTGAATTCACCAAAATAGTGCTGCAATTTAATACATGAATGTAGGACTCAAATCTCCATTACTTTTCAGGACAAAGGAGTGACTGCCATAAACCTAATTCTACACTAGTCAAGAACAGATATTAACTTTACTGCCTTGAGATTCTCAGGAAAAACTTTTCTACTTTGTCACATCCTAAAATCTGATGTTTCAAGGGCTTCCAAAAACAAAAGTATACTGCTTCTTCAGCATGCTTTCTAGATAAGCAGTAACTAAAGAACCTAAAGTTTGTTTGCAAAGTGGTTCTATTATCACATTTTTAAACCCAAGTTTTCCAACAGTTTTCATCTCTGCTTTTTTCCCTGCCAGGTCACTCTTATTTGTCTGCACCAAAACTATAATCTCATTTTACAAAGGGAAGGGTGCTTACATCTACAATATTTCTGTGACATAAAAAGTTAAAATTTCAAAGGACAAAGCTAAACTCGTAGCATTCTGAATATCATTTATATCCAACCCCAAATTCAGAGATACCCACCTCTCCGATTTCCATCAACGGTTCATTCATATCCACCCCTCCATAACCATACTGAAGATCAGCTTCAGTCAATTTGTTCTTCTTAATAAACTGTGTGTTGAGGTACCTATAGCAATAAAGATATTCTAATCAAAATAGGCAAAAAGAAAAGGCTTTTTAAGTTAAATTCAGAATTGTGGAATGCCTTCCACATCACAAAATATAACCTCCTTTAATCAATGACACTGCTATTTGTAGAAAAATGTTACAATACAAATGACATTCAAAGAATTTACATCACATTAAAACAGTAGTGTTGGTAACTGAGAGATCAAACAGGAACCTGAAATATCACTGCCAGCATTTTCTTGGAGAGCAATATACTCGTGTAAGAATCCAACCTTTCAACATGCACTGCTGTGTGTGTTGCTCACACATACATGTATGTGTAAAATAACTCCTAAACTCACAGATTAGGATTAGAGTGATAGTAGTTTATTTTAATGATAGAAATACACTCCTACTATCAGGTATTTTAAGTTAAAAGTATTTTCTTCTACCCATGCTGTTTATTCTTTTGTGTTTCTCTCAGACTGAAACACAGAAGTACTGCTAATTTTAACAGGGCAAACTTTTGTCAGTTATGTTCCTTTACTCAGGTCATGATAACTAGTTAACAGCCAGATTATAAATTTTAAAGAGAATTTTCAGAAATTATTTAAAGTAACAGTTATAAAGAAGAAATGCTATAAATGCCATTTTAAAATTCAGTATTTACTAATGTATGCATAGTTTTTATAAAGAACACAAAATGGATTCTGTGCAAGACCTGCCAAAACACCCCTCTTGACTCTCAGTATTCCCATAAAACAAATATTGTAACACTTTTATCTGAACCATTCTTTTTTTTTCACAAGTAACTGGGAAAAAATTCTAATATATTTCACAACTACACTTATAATATTTCTTATATTAGAAATGCTTAAATGAGGCAACCAAGAAGGTTTTTAAAATTTCTGATCTAACCAGAAGTCTTGAGATGCTCAGTTTCAGGTAGTGAAAAGAGCCAGATTACTGAAGCACTTTAAGAGATTCAGGCTTCAGAGGCCGCACCAGACCAGAGATGTCTGAACACTCTCAGCATGAAGGCAAAAGCCAAGTAAAGGAGAAAAGGAGGAACACACTGTGAAATCCTGTGAACTTGAAAGAATTTAGGACAACAAAGAGCCCAAAGAAGGAAGACTTGTCATAGTGCAGTGATGACAAACTGGAGTACAGCAGCCTGAGCTACTTTCAGACTCGGGGAGTACTGTAACCCTGTGCTACCACCAACACCAGCCATGAACTGTAAATGCAGGTCTCTCCAGAGGGCTACAGGCCCTCCATGTCATAGAAAATGTGCGTCGACATCAGGAACAGCTGGAACACCAGCCTCAAGCAGGCTCCTTGGTGGCATTTGCCCATCTTACCCCATGTGAACAAAGCCAGCAGATGCCAATCTGCTTTTTCTCACTAAACTTGTTAAAAAGGAAAGCCCTACATTCCTCTCACTCTCTCCCTTTCTCTTCCATCAGCACATACAGAAGGAGAACTAAGAGTAGCATGTAAAACTAAAAATTGCTACACCTTGATATGCTGGTATTATTACAAATATTTTGAAGACAAAATGGAATAAAGCAAAAGCTGCACCATGTGCGTTTAGTTTTCAGGATTTTATTATGAACAATTGTAATACTTTTTTTTTCCCTTTAAATGACTTGATTTCGATTTGCTAGATAAGAAAACCCTCCCAATCACTTGAAATTAAAGTACGCAGACCACATTTTTAAAAAGTACCTATGAAACCAGTTACAGCAACAAGACACTGGTAAGGTCTAATGTCCATCATTGCTTTTATCTATTATTTTTACCATCAGAACTAACAAAAACAACTGAAGAAGTTTCTTTCAGTGTTCCTTATTCCAACAGTTTTATCACCTTGGTTTAGGCAAGCACATGGGGGATTTTACTTCTCAAATTGAATCCAGATTTGTTTTCCTAGGAAAATGCACCAAGGAGAAGGGTTGGGAAAAAAAAAAAAAAAACAAACCAAAATCAACACTGAAGAAAGAAAAGATTTAACTCATTTGCCAATTACACCACCGATCTCCCATTTTATGAATTTTGCTCAAAAGTGTCTCACATTTGAGTAGTGTTTCAAATATTGCCCTTCAGGTTAGAAGCAGAGATGCAAGCCTAATTAAATTTTAAGGGAATCTATTTTAAAGTAACTTTCAGATTACCACCTGTAGTCATTAATCAATTTTCATTGCTGGAAGAATGATACAAATTAGAACCTGGGATACAACAGAGTCAACTAAATTATGGTACTTTTTTCAGAGCAAGCATGCAATAAGACAAGAACTCCAACTGATTTATAAAATGCAGAATATCTTAAAGCTTTGACTCAAACCATGCTGGTTCTACTGCATACTGCAGTACAGTACTATCCTTGTAGAAGAATTCCTAGGATTATTACCTTATACACAGCAGGGCTGATTAGCACCAACACATTTGGCACTGCAACATCAAGTGGAACACATTAGTAATGAAAGAATTTTAGGAACCATCTTGGATGTTTACCTGTTGAGTCATTATTCCTTTTTTCTCATGTTCTACTACCATAACAATATTCTCTCCAAAACTGACCTAAGGCATATTCATCTATTGCTCTCTTTAATCAAAACTCTTCAATTTAACCTGCAGATCATTTAAATAATTTCAAAGGTTTAAGAACTCTTTTGCAAAGCTTACCTGTATAAACAGTCCATATAGTCTGCCCCTTTGCTATACTCTTCCCAGTATCTGTGATACATAACCAGTACTTGTTCTTCAGCTTCCAGAACTCTCTGTGAAGGCACACACCAGAATTAGTATAAAAATAGCACACAGAAAGTTATCATGGGATTATAATTTTGGAATAGCATTTGCATATTCAGAATTGTGGCAATGACCAAAAAGCTAACACATCTTAATACTACCAAGTTTTGGTAAGCCAGCTAGCTCTCTACTGTATTATTTTCTGTTGATCTTTTCAGAAGTGCCTTCTTGAATAAACCTGTTTCATATTTTCACATTAAACTGGTGGGATAACTCACAGAACCATTCCCTCACTGACACATATCAGTTTTATATTCACACAGCCACATGCACTGCACACCAAAGAATTGACCAACTATAACTATTTAAAACCACTACACCTTACGGGATAGACAAGTCTTTATACTTACCAAGACTCACAGAATCAAACAAGTTTAACAAAGCACAGATACATATAAACATAAAACGCATTAAAGTTTTTCAAATCTAGGCCCAAATATTTTGAAATTTAAGCAAATCATATCTAAAAAGCTACTAAACTCCTCAAAATAGATTCATACTTCCAAGAAGTAAGCAACAATTTAAATTAATTAGTATGATTTGTGAGGGGGGACAAGATCCTAGGAATTCAATTAATTCTCTCTAGAGTTTGTAATTTTAAAATCTGGCTCAAGCATCAAAGAAGCCCATGCACAAGATGCAAAAAAGGGTAAAAAAATTATGAAAGAGGAAAGCTGGTAGACAACACAGAATTGAGAATGCTTTCCTCTGCTGTATGCATTTTGCAAAGGTTTTCCAATGTTATTTCAGAGACAAGTGGTGGATAGGCAATTTAAAAACCTGATGTATGTTTTCCGCTACTTCCTACAGCTTCCCCTGTGCTGGCACCTGCCTGATTATCCTAAGTGAGCTCATTCAGCTCACTAAATAAAAGATGAAGAACTTATTTGGCAGAATTCCCTGCTAGTTTAGTGAACTATCAGGGTGCCAGAATTATCCTCTCTGTAACCAGTGGAACTGCCCATTAGGACACCCAGACTATCTTGTCAAATACTCAGGTACCTAAGCATGAAGCCATTTAGCAGCACTACCCAGAATTTGCAATGCTTTGCCCCCTATAAAGACACTGATAAGCATCTTATTTAAATCTATTTCTCTTTTTACTGATATAGATGGAAGTACCATTCATCTGTCCTATCTATTAAACACGATGAATCATGATTCTAATGAAATTTCCTGTCTTAGCTGATGAAACAGAAGTTAATTCACAGCTATATAGACATACAAATATTGCTGTCATAATAATTTGCCATTATTTCCTCTCCTCCCAAGCATTTGTGTTATTTCCCACATATTGCTGAAAGTTTTTGTTTATATTTTTAACAGAGTATATACGATCAGTTTCCAAGACACTGGAGTATACTTTTCTGTTGAAACAGAAGGCTAATGACAAACTCCAATATATTTGCAAAATTATGATGTTTCTCTAACTTGATTGATTATAAGCGTTCGACATAAAAGAATTTGCTTTTCAAGCCAACAAATATATTGCATAAACCATAATTGTTGGCTTAGAAAGAAAATTATTTCTTTTGTGCTGCATATCGACAGGTATCTATGGTTGTGTGACATGTTAAATATTTCATATACACAAGTATTGTGTCTCTGCAACTCTGGCATCTGTGATTTAGTCTCATATACACCTACAAAAGTCAAAAAAGGATTAAGAACACCTACACGGACATCAGTAACTGGACAGGTTACCTTGTGCAAATGGCGTACATGATTCTCCAAAAAAATTTTAGTCTCAGTATAAAGTCTCTCTCCAAGAGGTTCGGGATAGGCCACACACAAAGCATAAATGTCTCTGTGCTCAGAGTCAAGGTTTGTATTAAAGTGTCAAAACATACCAACAAAGTTTATGATTTACAGAACCCTTTCTCCTCCACACATACAGTTTAGATTTTGGGGTTTTTTTTTTACATTTGAGCAAAAAAGATAAAAAGAGTAATTTTCTGAAATTAGTGTTAGTATTGGCTTTTGCAGAATCCAAATTCACAGCATCAATATTAAATTTTAAATAGTGAATGTTGTGGCAATGTTAGAGCTAAGATCTTGAAACTTCTGATAGCTCCATATTGATGTGGCTTCTATCCTTTATTTGCCACATACAATATACAGTAATCTTAAGGTGAAAAAGCTGCTTTCATGCACCATTCTTCTGTATTTGCAGCCAACATGAACTGAAACCTTTCTCACATAATGGAATGAAGCACTAATTAGGTTAAGAACGTGATTAGTTAAGTACAGAGCAGAGCAAACACACGGTGAAGCTGACTTCAAGTTTTCCTTCCTGGAGTCCAAAACAATTTACTGTCCCTGCATTTTGCCCACATCTCCACAAGTAAAAACAACTTCAGGGGACAGTGAAAATTAAATAATCACAATGGTGGTGTGGAAAAAAAGACGTTTGTATTCTTTTTTAACCATTATTATAATTTCAGTAATCCTGTTTAGATCACAGCCACAAAAACCAGATGTACTTATTAACTTAAATGGGCAGCAGCAAACTTAAGCCACCCTTAAGGTGGTTTTGTCCCTTGCAGAGCTACACCTTTGGTTTGCATCAGGTTTTAAGAGTAACTTCAGGAAGAGAAGTTGTGATTGAGAACTTTGCTTTCAGAAAAGTCAAACAAGGATTAGGTCAAGCTTCACATGAACAACTGTGGGAAAGAAACTACTTCTGCAAAAATTACTTTAAAACATTAGGCTTAACCACTAAGCCTAGGCACTTTATAAAGCCAGCCATAGTAGAAATCAATGATTTAGTATATCACTTTAATTAAGGGAAGTCTTAAGACCTGCTTTCCTCTAGTCTACCCTAAAAAAGTACATGCCTGTGTAAAAGGAGGTAAAGACAGTTGAAGAGTCATCTGCTTAATCTACAGAACAGTGACAAGCTCTCATCACACATCTTGTCCAAATGCATGTTTTTAATTTTTTATACGGAATTACTACTCAAAACAAAGAAGATTCTGATGCAGGAAAACTGATTAGGAAAACACCCTTTATCTGGCAAATGGAATCTCAGAGATCCCAACCAGAATCTAATATCGAGTACAGTTATTTCATTCATATAGATTATCAGAATTCTCCTCAGAACACCAAAAAGCATTAAATGGAAACACTGAGAAACAAAACAGGCAACATTTAGTGCTCTGTAACAGCAGCTACTATTGCAACAGCAGCTATCATTGCTTTACAAGCTGGGGTAGTGCAATGACCAATAAAATATCAAAATAAACTAGTGAAAAATGAAATATTCTATTAAAGAGATTGTAAAGAATAATTGTTTTTTACACTTTCCCCACCCCGACAAATTTTCTCAGTCTAAGGATGGTGAGTAGTCAAATGCATCCCCAGTATAATTCAAGCCACAAGCCTCTTCACTATGCAAAGATATTTCTGAGAAATTAAAACTCAGAATTAGAAATCTTCATGATTAACTCACAAGCAAAGGGAACATGACTTTTCTCTTCAGATCCACAACTAAACTACCTGAATCACCAAATCCTACAGATCTATACCACAAGAACAACTTACCACAAATTTAGGGGAAAGAGGCAGGCTTCACCACACCAGCACAAGAAAATAGCAATGGCAGTTTATTTGATGAAAGCAGCAAACAAATATCCCTGAATTTATCTTGTAAACAAGTTTATTAGTTGCAATAATCCTATTTAAGAATGAAAATGGTATTTCTATTCATTCATGAAAATACACATCTTCCAAAAATGTCTTTCCTTATTCTAGAGAACAAATTTTCTTACAAATTAAGAAAGCTGAATCTAGTACTCTTCCTTGACATTTGTCACTGTGTTTAGTATCAGCAGAGTATTAGTATTAGTATTTAGTATTAGCACAAACTAAGAGCTTAATCACAGAAGCACTTGAACAGGCATCTCACCCTCCTGTATGAACCAAATACTACTTGCTGGATATCAAGTTTCTCTAGAATTCTGCAAAAGAAAAGCTATCATGAGAGTGAAATATAACTGACTATAGCAAAACTGTTCTTTCTTGCTCAGTTTGTACTTGTTTCTTTATCCATTTTTGAGTCCAGAATCCAAATTTAAGTGTGATATTCAAAATGTTGTGACTCTCTTAACAAAAAAAAAAAAAAAAAAAAAAACTGAAACAAAACAAAAAAAACCACAACAAAACAAAAAACCACCTCTGATCACTAATCACTGGTATTTTACTCCATAAACTTAAAGCACATTTTTTCTTTGCTGTTGTCCCTTGAAACAACAGGAAGAAGCCTTTACTGTTCAATAATTTATCTTCAATGGTGAAAGCCATCTGTTCTTCCAGTTCAGCATGCAGTTTTGCAGGGTGAGAAAGGTCAGAGGAAGCTGCAGCCAAACTGCTGCCTAGGGGCCTTTACTCTGTATTGAGAACAGAACACCAAAACCCTTCTGTGACTTAAGTGCTTTGGTAGCTGCTATTTGAGGGGCATTACCCAGCAATGGGAAACTGAAGCAGTTACAAACTAAGCAGGAGCAACAACAAAATTACTATCAACCAGAAAATAATGTCCTTGGGGTTAAAAATGCACATAGTTAAAACTTCTCTAGGAGACCAATATAGAGCTTTGGGAAAATTTCTATTCATCAATCTTCTGCAACAGAACCAAAACTTTGTAGACAACTTCAGGACTCAGTCAAAAAGAATCATGACCCTATGAACTTTATTTACTCTTCCTTCTTGGCCAGTTGTTTTTATAGACACATGTTTAAGTTTTTGGTTCATCATAGGGCCCTTGCAAAATAGTTCATTATAGGAGGGAGAATAAATTTGGAGAAAAAATGGTGAAAAAAAGTAGGTGGCCATGTTGCATACTGTTAGAATAATTCTGTTTGAAGTACAGCTGCTCCTGGGTACTGCTCATCTTATTTGCAACTTATTGGATGGAAAACCCAAGACAACAACAGGAGGAGCTTAACAAAATACCTGTTCAAAAAAGTTCTATGTAACAGGCAATTACCAAAGTAGAGACAAATTACCTACCACTCTAACCAAGCCTTAACTTAAGAAGCACTCTCATGCCCATTGAACAGTTAACAGCAGAGTCTTGAAAGTGATACAATGTATTCACAATAACTCCTCAAACAGAGACATAACTGTCACTCATATATATCAGACAATGAAACAAGTTCATACACATTTTTTCTGCAGACAATCTTAAAAGGAAATCTGAAGGTCAAAGGAGGCTTAGGATGACTCACATTTTAAATAAAGTGACATATGGTCTTTCACTTGATCTTTTCCAGAAGATTTTGACTCTTACACCATTGTGTTTCCCAGATCATTGCCATTCCAGCATCTCAAGTATGAGGTAAAATGCTTATTTAAAGATAAGCCATGTTTAACAATAAAATTATCATAAGTTACAAAGGAAACACAATATTCAAGCCAAAAAGTTCTGCAGAAATAGTGGGGCAAAAATTAGTTCTAGAAGCGGATTATGTGCAGTACAAGCCTGCCATCCCTAAAATACTGCCAGCTTCCATACTCCACTAGATCTCAGCTGCCCCAAACAGCACAAGGGAGAGCTAACACTTCTTATAATACAGTGATGCAGATTGAAACAGTGATTGTTTGCTGCATTTTAACCTTTCTCTTCACATCACTGTGTCGACCATAGAGTACAAAGATCAGCTGATACTATAATCAATGAAATAACCTGTATGAGTTTTACTAAAACAGTTCAAATAATTCGCCATCTTTCTATTGTGCCAATTAAGCAATCAGAAATAGTTAATAGAACATTTTCTTTAAAATCCCTGTAGATGTTTAGAAACATTACTCCAATTTAAATGAAGAGAGAATAAAAAGTTAACAAAGAACAAGGAGATGTACTTTTTAAACGCCAAATTTTAAAAAATATATCCTTAATACCTTAATCTTCTCTATGTATGAAACCTGGAAAAAGCTTTTATTCCAGCTGTAGAGAACTACCAATTCTGAAGACTCATTGAGCAGCTTGCGTTAAAACGCAAAGTTTGGTTACAGGAAGCAGAAGTATTAAACAACCAACATTCAAACTTCTGGAGCCATTCAGCCACAGACCATAAGCCAAAAGGCTCAAGCCTGAGCCAAATCAGGGGCTAATAGTGCCACTTTCCAAGGAATGTAATTAAGAGATGATAGTAAGTAAGGTCTTAAGGATTGCATGCCAAATGATCATTCCAAGACTGCTTCCTGAGTCTGCTATTCATAAACAATCCTTTTCCAATGTTCAATCAACTGGACTAAATCCCAAAAGAGGATCAACAGCAGACTTGTGTGCAAGGTCTGCACATAACAAGTTGTAAGCAAAACAGTGCGACAAGAGGAATCAATACAACATCTCATGCAACAATTATTATTTTATATTTAAATCTATTTTAGATGGCCTTGTTTAAATGTTTAAAGTTTTAAGCTACAGAATTTAACCACTTGTTAAAGACTGAATTATGTAATCCTAAAAAAACTGCTTAGAAAGAATGACTGCAGAACAACTTCTCAGCATGTAACTACCCACCTAATTAATTTAAAAATATTTTAATTTCTGGAGTCACTTGAATTTGACTTCAGTACAAGGTGGTAAGTCATGCCCCCAGAAATTAGTTACAAAATTTTAAAATGAAGGAGCTTTTAAAGATTATTACACTACAGAAAGTCTCCACAAGAACTATGAGCTATGGATATATACACATGCACACACTCAAAACACAAGCCATGTGGGAAAGCAAATCTGAGAAATGTTTTACATGGTCAGAAAGAGATGAGACTTGAGAGTGAAGCACCTGCACACAGAATAAGCTTATGTTGCAAAAACTTATGCATAAGGATTTTCTCAGGTGCTTCTTTTTTCACCCACAAGAATTAACAAATCAATAAATAAGTCTATATTATTCTTCCCCCTCATAATTAAACCACACTGTGTCCAATTCCTGCAGAACAGGTGCAAAGCCTCCCAAAATTCTCCAATTATTCACCAGAATGCAATGGCTAATGAATATAGAGACACAAGGCACAGTATAATAGAAAGGTTATACTTCTTTCAAAAGAAGTTCACTAAAACTTAAATCTTATAAAATACTACAGGTCCATTTTGCATGTAATACACGAAACTTTCCGCTACAATGATGTATGCACTGCTGTGACTTGAAAAGCAAGACCATACAAATGCAAAAAGAGTAGTTATTTTTAAACATAGCTTTACTGTCACAAGTAATGTGGCAATAGCAGTGGAGGGAAAGGAAGAAGGTTTTTTAATAAATCCTTGCTGTAGAAATGTCTACTGTGGTAATTACCAGTACAGTTAGAAATGCAAAGAAGAGGAAGAATCTTTATGCAGAGCAACCTCATCATCCCCCCATAACTCAAATTTAAAGATGTGCACTCTGTCTTGGGTATTTCCCTTGCTACACACAATCACTTAAACATACAAGAAAACCTCATAGTCAGAATAGTAAACCTGTAAGAACGGCTTTAGCATAACCTAAATATTAGAGCTACCAAAAGTGACTAAAACTGGGAGCAGTTTACTTTTTATCAGAATTGTAGTTTTCACATAGAATACTTCCCAAATATGCATAATTTCCCATCCCTTTCAACTTATTCACAGTCCTAATAACAGGTACAGCCTAACAACAAGCTGCTCAAGATCACTGTTATATAACACAGGTTTACTCTGTGCTAAACACATCACACAAACACATTAGGTCAGATTTTTCACTTAAAGGATACGAGAAGCGATCGTTCCACGTTGCTCTTTCAACATAATCCAACATAACAACAGCTTTAATCGTCGTTAGAAGTTTGTTCCATGTTTCATCAAAGTCAACTACTCGTGGTTTCAAGGACATTGTGGGGCTTTAGTGTTAACCTGCAGAAGAATTAAACACGTTAGGCAATATTGCACAATCACTCAAAAAGTATACACTTCCTTTGAATTTTTCAATTTCAACTTTGCATACTGTTGCACCAATATGATAGAGCGACACAAAGAACACCCACCCCCTCCAAAATGAAGCTCACAATCCCTCATTTTTAATGCTTTGGAATGGAACATTAATGTTACATGAGTAGCCTACAACACAACACCAATTACACTAACAGCATCATGCTGTATGAAGATAATTATCTCACCAGACTTTTCATTCAACAGTGTCACATGAATAAAACAACTTTCCTGTAAATTTTGATTTGTTCATTTTTATTCAAATACTGTTTCAACTGTATCTAAGAAAATTTGGGGTAAAAACAAACTAAACCATTACCAGAGTATCTGAAATTCCTACAGTCAGTTTGTAGCCTATGTTCCCCTCAAGCTTTCATGCAACATTTTCGGTGTTACATTTGAAAAGCCACAAAACCTGAAAGTTTTGATTGGGATGTGAAAAAGAAAACACAGGGCAATATGCAGAGCTTGTGCAGCTTACTATACTATGCAATAGGGCAAACAGTGAGATCTTTCAAGTAAGACACAACTTGAAATATACAGAAGCTGTGTTAGTAATTTCATATCAAAGATACCAGAAGAAATTTATTACGAAAAAAACCACTCAACATTAAATTATCTAAATAAAACTAGGGAAAAAGTAAGGTCATTTTAATAATAGACAAATACAAAGGCCTCTTGCTTCCACTAGTCTGTCCTATGCACCTAATCTAGAAAGGACCTGATGTGTGACGTTCCATGCACTAAGCAAGTCTAGCTCCTGCTCAGAAACACAACATTGTAAGACTACAATAAAAAGTGGAAAGAATACTTCTATTTCCATTTCAAACAGATGGACAAGTGACTCATATCTTTCCAAATCTTCAAGGTCAGAAGGGAAAAGTAGAAAGCTAGTGACAGACTTTGAGTACAAGAGGCAGACCTCTGTAAGGGAAAGAATCAAATGTCATTTTAAAAAAACTATTTAGCAACCAGCTTACTACCTTAACCACTACTAGCTCTTACAGGATGTATCACTTCTCAGTTTAAGAAAAAAGCAATAAAATCAGATGCAACTTTTAGCATGGATCCATACAACACTGACTAACTAACCAAGCCCCTCAACTGCTGTAAATGTTGTCATATTTGTAACACGGTTATTAATTCAATCCATATATGTTGGCAGGACTTCACACAGAAAAATCAGTGAGAAGTGACAAAACAAAGATCCATCAAAGAAACTAAGTTGAAAAACACACTGCTGTATGTTTCACAGAAACATGAACTTCAACAGAAACAGACAACAGCTCAGTTCCAGGAGGGGAGAGGGAGAAGTGGTAATTGTCAAAAAGCCCCAATTTCCCTCTTCTGGAAAACAGGAGAGCATTTCCAGCTGACCTCAAGAAAAGATAACCATGGTTCACAAAAGACATCAAGAATCATAAATGCTTGTGGTAATGAAGCTGCACTTGTGCTATATTAGAGGTCGCTGTCTTGGAAACACATGTGGTACCTCCACGGTAAAAGAGGCCTTTCTTCAAAGACAAGCAAAACCGAGGGGAAGAAGGAAGGGTGAAGAAAAAGTCATCCCCACAGTACATCCCAATGCCATTAATCAGTAACACCGTTTCTAGATGATTAAAACCTAATACTGTAGAAAGCATCCACACCGTCATCCAATTATTCTGGACTTAAATAGTTTAAGGTAACTTATTTGCCATTCTCTCACAACTTTCATGGAAATATGATTTTAAATGTGTTTTACAGACATTTTAATAAATATGGTGTAGCTTACTGTAAGACACTGGACTTTTTGGGATATGTTGTGCTCCAGTGCCAGCAATGCTCAAGCTCAACAACTTCGATTATTAAATGTCTTGTATTATCAGTGTAAGAACTACAGCAGGGCAGAATACCCACCCCAGGGTTTAGACTACTCGGGGGGTGGGAAGCCAAACTATTTGATAAGCCCTTACATAAACGGGTGTTATTGAAACATATTTATTCAGCAGGATAATGAAAAGATGCCTCTTCCATCGCCTCATCCTTTAAAACACATGGCTGTCATACTGCACGTATTTGTTCGCACAATACAGCATTCTGTCCAGCATCAAAGAACGCCCCAAATTTCCAAGCTATTTAACCACCTCGATAAGCAGCATTTCAAGCCCGTGGTGGGTGCGCAGCCACAGGCAGGAGCACTCGCATCAAACAGGTGACCAGTGCTGCCCGCCCCCGCCCGCTCTCCGCTCCCCACCTTCTCCCTCCACCAAAACAAAAGCGAAACTGGACGAGGGCACAGCCAGCGGAAAATGAGCGGCCCCGCCAGAGAGGCCGCACCGCGCCCTCCCCGCGGGGCAAGGGCAGGAGCCGGGGCAGGACGCGGCGGGCGGGCGCGGCCGCACAGACACCGCCGGAGGATGGGGGCCCGGGGCGGGGGCAGCGGCGGGGCCGGAGCCGGGGTCGGACCGCAGGCAGGGCCCGATCGCCCCCGCGCACACCCGGCGGGGTCGGGACCGCCACCTCCCCACGAGCGCGGCTCTCCATTCCCCTCAGCGCGGGCCGGGCCGGGCGAGGAGCGTTACCTGGCGGCTCGGGGCCCGAGTCAGCGGCCCCCGCCCGGCCTCCCTCGCTCCTGCCCTCGGCCGCGGTCGCTGCCCCGCTCCGTCCTCACAGCGCTGCCATTACCCAAAGCCGCTCGCGCCCCGCCCCTCCGCCGGCGCCGCCACTGCCGGGGTCGGGGCGCGGCCTCGCGGCCCCGCTCGGCGCTGCTCCCGCCGCGCTGCCGCCTCACCCGCGGCGTCGCTTCCCCGGGTTCTGCCCGTCGGGCTCTGTCCCCCCGGCCGCAGGGTGAGCTGGGGCCGGTGGGTCCCGGCGCTCCGTCTCTTTTCGATCGCGCACCCCCCCTCCCCCCCCCGCCGGAGCAGAGGGGTTTGGTACAGCCCTCAGTGTACGGCGAGCGCGGGCGGCCTCATTTCCCAGCAGCGGGGCGGTCGCCGCGTACGCGTCACTCCGCCTCCATGGCGGGACCGTTCCCGTCCCGCCCCTTCCCGACATGGAGTCGCGGGGAACGGGGCTGGAACGGGCCTCTCCCCTTGGCGCGGCGTTCCCAGTGTTTGTGTAAGGAGGTCGCCGTTACCTCAGAAGGTGGAAGTGTCCCCGTCCCGCCGCCGGCCCCCAGTAGGGAATTTCCCCAGCTTCCAGCACCTTGCTCCGGTGCGGGACGCCCGGGGCAGTGCCTCGGCAGAGCGCCCGCCGTCCCCTCGAGGGCCTTGGCGGAAAAGGGCAACACAAAGTTGTTGTGTGGAAGTTACAGAATCGCTGTGGAGACCAAGGCGCCGGGCGTGCTCACGTGCCGCGAGCGCACGTGCGCGCGGCGGGAGCCCCGGGCATCGCGTCGCAGCCGCAGTCACGGGTCTGCGCTCGGAGCGCTCGCAACTCAACAGGAGTTCTCGGCTTTAAAAGCTAAAATAACAGGGATTCGTTTAGAGCACATAGTGCAGCTCTCCGTAGGAGACAGCAGTCTTATGGAAAATAGACATTTATTTCTGAAAATTCTCTATTGTTCAAACTACTCAAAACTCACGTCAAAATAATGGATTTCCCTGTTTACAAATCAAGCCCTTGCCCATTTCATTTCCAGTGCTTGCAGCTTTATCATTAAGCCTTAATGCTGTCCTTTGCGTTCCCTTTTAAAATTATTTTTATTAGCTCCTTGTAGACATTTTAAACACCATTTCAACTTTGTCTATTTTACCCTAAACCCCTTTATTTTTCTATTCTGCTAGTCAAAGCTCTTCTATTTGCAGTAGGGGAGGTAGGTTGTAACTTTAAGCTTTTGAGAGCTTGTTATGTTCGGCAAGTGTTGGGTTCTATCTGCGGCACTTTCTTCTTTTTTTAAGGACTGAAGGCTGTTTTTTAAACTCCTAGAAGTTCAAATATATGCTGGCACAATTTAATTATGCTATTTGACCATGCTGTGTGAATGTATTACTTGTACAAGATCAGATATCACAAGTTAGACAGCCGTTAAGCTGAAAAACATCCTTATCTATACACTACCCAAACATTACACAGTACGTATTTTCTAAATTTCTGTTATAAGAGGAAGTTTAGTCCTGAGTTAACTGTTATAAACTGGAAACATAGCTACAGAAAGGGAGGTATTTTCAAAACTAATAATTTGGGGTGTTCAGCATGGGAGAATCGTGTATTAATTTTCTGACATTATGAATATTCACAATTAGCCCAGACATTAATTAGGTACCAAATCCTCAACTATTCTGCACCCTCTGTTCTAGAAGGCTGCAGCTGAGAAAGCACAGTTAGGGAATCACAATTCAGAGGAAGAACATGAACATCCATTACTGCTTTTATGTAAGGGATTTTAAAACTGTGCTTGGATTCAAATGCATTTAGGAAATAACAACTCCTACTTAAGTTCCACAACTTTAAAATCTGGATATCCTTTTCATCAAGTTTCTTTGTCAATGGTGTCCAGAGAATTACCACCTGAAAACACAGAACGGGGTATTGCAGGAGTCTGACATGAGCAAGCTGTGAGCATTACTCTGAGTGTTCTGAGGTCATCTCAGCACTCCCACGGTGCTACCTGCACTTCCAAAAGAACAAAGGTTCTCTTAGCTCTGTGGTGGGGCTGCTCCTACCTGCTGAAGCCCAGATGTTGATCATCTGAATTAGCATGCTGTGCAGCCATGGCCAAGACAGCCAGCAATGAAAGCTGCCATTTGGCAAAGCATGACCAATTAATTCTGTCCTCAGCTACATCAGTCATGTCTTGATGCATTTCTTGATGACAACAAATATGCAGACCTACTTTAAATCCTGCTTGACCAAGGCTTAATGTTGTCTTTCAGCAGGTGTAAATAGCAGAGACACAAATGGGGGACAGGTGGAAATTCTGGAAGTTTTCGTAGGACAATCCTGTGGAGAAGCCAACTTCTTCCCAGTAAATTCTTACCAGTTCTTTATATATTGTTGATTACAGTAGTGAGTGACACAGGTTCTTTTCTACTACATGCATATGTCACATTAAAACTTTGCCACCACATATACAAATTTATGTTTCTTGGATTACATGTGCTATCAAGTCTGCTCATTGTCCTAACCAGTATTGCAGGATTTCCTGAATTTCCCTGTTGCTTATATGCATTTGTTTTCTCTCATCTGATACTTCTGTTTCTATGTCTGTTTGCATTAACTTGTTTTCTTTTCTCTTATGTAATTAATTCTTTTAGGAGGAACTATCTATTTTGTTCATGTTTATGCTACATCTAACACTGTATTATTGTGGTACAGAACTAGGAATCCCACAGCCCTATGGTTATACAAATACTATATTAAATGTGCCACTATACCACCTACTGCTTTATTTAAAAGCTGGTTTAGACTGCAGTCTGAACTGATAGTGAGTATAGACATTCTTCATCACTATTGCATTTGCAAATGCCTTCCATGTTACTATCTGCTCTTCTTGTCTTTGATTTAAAATCCTATTTTTAGAGTAACATATTCCTTAGCCTTTAGAAAATGAGAATATTGACTGGATTATTTATGTTATATTCATGTTATATTCAATTTTTACTAGATGAGTTAGTCTGCATTATTGATACAGATAATAATACCTAATTTTTTTAAAAAATAATATTTTGCTTCTGCGAACAAGAAAAAATGAAGTAGGAATGGACCTTTATTTCATTATAGCTATTTTTAATATTGTGGGCATTTTTATGTGGTAATGTGCAAAATATATGTATAAACTAAAAAAACATAGTTTTTTATTATAAAAAGACACAGTAATTAAGTATTGTTCTTGTAGATTTCTTACGTTTATGAAGGATTTAAAATGTCTGATTATTCAATCTGATTTAAGCCCTTTAATTTTCACGAAAGCGGGTGCTCACTGCACTCTAGCCACAAGATGGCAGCGCTGAATAGATAAAAAAATAGCAGTTCAAGAGTTTCAACTTTCACAACCTACAATAAAACTAACAAAACCCACACCTTTTTGTCCGTGAAATAGGAAAATTAACAAAAGTTGAACTCTCCCAAACAACATTTATTAGTTAGCCATCAAGTGTTTAGTTAAACTCCCAGATTTATTCTATCCTTCCCCGGGATTGCTTGGAAAAAAATTTGCAAATGCCATTTTTTCCCATCTATTATTTAAAAAGGGGCACCAATTTATTTTCATGTCATTGTAGTTAGGAAGTTAAATGATCTGTCTGAGAAAATGTAGTTAGTTTTTCTTTCCTTATTTTTTTTAGCCAAAAAAATTGCTAAAAATATTCTGCAACATTATTGACAAGCAAAATTGTGCGTTTAGAACTTGTATTTAGAGATCAATGAGCTGTCAAGACTATGATGCAGTAAGCGAGCCTAAATGACTCTAATTACAGGATTTTTCAGATATTAAACAGCTTTACATATGAGGTACCAAAAGAGTAAAAGATTTTGTAGCTTTTGTGTGTTCAGTTACAAGGCTGTAAATCCTTCCTGTTCAGTAAATGCATCAGATGCTGATGGCTCAGGTACTTGCTACAGGCTGGGTGAACCAGATATAACAATTTACCAAACAAACAAACAACCTGGCATATAAGAGGTTGCTTTCTTTCCCATTTTCTATTTTTTCTATTTTTCATATTGTTCCTACTTATCGTATTGCTTATCTGAGAATTCGGAAGAAGAATGCAAAACGCTTTTAAAGAAGCTATTAGGTGGCTTTATTTTCTGAATTGTTAAAAGTGAAGGGGTCCTGGCTGAGTCATCATCTGGCTGGGTTTGAGTTAATTCCCGGGATTTTGCTTTCAGGTTTAATTTGAATATGAAACTACCCCTGAAATTTGCTCTAGTAAATAAGCTAACTTGTATTTTTCATGCTTTAGCTTATATGCCTAAAATTCCAAAGCTAGTAAGAATTAGGGAAGCATGCTGACAGAGCTGAGGACATGAAATTGTTCAAACACCTTCACTTATCCCTGCTGGTGGAAATGAGAGGGAGGGAGCCATGAGAGGATGCTGCATGCAAGAGAAGGAAAGCTGCAGTTCCAAGAAAAGTTCTGTTACCTCTACCAGGTCATGAGCTGGGAATTTCATTGTTTATAGTACTAGCAGTGAACCAAACAATATTATTCTAAATGTCTCTTCTTCCTTTTTGATTCAGAAATTATGCAATTGTCTTTGGAAAGTGGTTGAAGTCCTTTTTAAGCAGTGTCTTTTAATAAAAGGCTCATACATCACATGCACCATTGTACAATCACTTTTAAAAATCATAGCGAAATAATCCTTTCATGGAGATGCTACAACAGTGAAAAGACATTGCTCAATACCTTGAGTCCTGTGTCCAGTTCTGGGTCTGTCACTTCAAGAAAGACATTGAGGTCCTGGAGCGTGTCTGGAGAAGGGGAATGAAGCTGGTGAAGCGTACAGAAAATAAGCCATATGAGGATGCAGTCGGGGGAGCTGGGGGTGTTTAGCCTTGAGGAGTCTCAGGGAAGACCTTATTTCTCTCTATAACTCCTTCAAAGGAGACTGTAGCCAGGTGAGGATCAACCTCTTCTCCCAGGCAACAAAAGACAGGATGAGAGGAAGTGGCCTCAAGCTGTGATTGGAGATGTTCAGGTTGGACATCTGGAAGAATTTCTTCATTCAAAAGGTTGTCAGCCATTGGAATGGGCTGCCCAGGGAGGTGGTGCAGTCACCATCCTGAGAGGTATTCAAGAAACAAGTGGATGTGACACTTAGTGCTATGGTTTATTTGACAAGGTGATATTCAGCCAAAGGTTGGACTTCATTACCTTGGAGGCCTTTTCCAACCTCAATGATTTTATAATTGTATGATTTTATGAGCAGATACTCTGAGAGGAAGGCAGCTTCTTTCTGTTTGCTAGGCACAATGTTTTGGAGAAAATAGTAATGTAAATCTTCAGTGGTTCTACCGCTATACTAAAAATGAAAACCCCAGCGTACAGCTGTATGATATCTATGTGTCCAGTACATATAAATATACACACAGATGGAAGAAAAACACTTGGTGAACCCCTAGTGATGATGACTCTTAGGCAACACAATTTTGAGACAAGGTTGAATTTGCAGAGCTGCTGTTGCCAGGGGAAAAAGAGCAAATAGTATCTGTCTCCACTGAAATATGATAAATGGGAAATGTCTAGTGCCCATTTCTGAAATGTCATTTTCCAAATTAAACTAGGCATCATCCCAATTCCTTGAGTTTTCTTGAGAAATTATTTTATAAAAGTATATCTATTTGTCTCTCTAACAGTCCAGTAAAACACATATTTCATACTTAATGGAGATGGAAACCTCCTGTAACATGCCAAAGTGCTAGACTGATAGAATGAGAAATAGACAAATAGAATGACAAAAAACAGCTCATAAATAAACCAGCTGGCAAAATAGGATCATCAAAGAGATAAGTTAGTTGAGTTAGCATTTGATGAAAGATAAATTCTTTTCAGAAAAATGTTTCTTTAGCCATTTATCTGTATCACTGCTAGATTAAGAACTAACAATTCTTGACATGAAAGAAATACAGAAACTCTCCCACATAAACACACTGCAAATAGCCTGATAATCTTCTGTTACACAGAATACTCTTCCACTTAGTTATTTTTCACTTATACTTCTTCCTTCTCTTTATAGCTCCCAGACACCTTTACCTTGCTGCATTTATTCAGCAGCTTTTGCTTTTAATTTTAAATTCTGCATTCTTGCTCTTCACTGTCATTTACAACCATTTACCACCAACAAAGCAATCTGCTCCCCCATCGAAAACAACCTACCGTTTCTAGAAAATCTAGCCTACAGCCAGTGTTAACCAAATTATTTTTTAAAATATATTTTCATAGACTATTTTTAATAAATATGAATTATTTGTATGTGTTTGCTTTTTACTGCATTATCTGAATGTTTGATGTCATTCACCTTTGTGTGAGGTAGTTCTTCAATGTCTTATTAATGCTAGCCACATTCCTGCACTGGCTCACTGTGCCTTACAGGACACATCTTTTTCAAGGAACAAGTGTATGCCAACTGCCCAGGTTATCCATACTCCTGTGGCACAGTGTATTCACATTCAACTCCAAACAGTTTTCTGTGTGCTTCTTTTAACACAGCCTATTCATGCAACTTTTAATAGTAAAGTTTTATGTATTCAAATTTTAAACACAACTCAAGCAGTTGTTTGGAAATTTAATATACATGCTATAAGTACAAAATAATGCTTTATACAAACCTGGTACTTTTCACCTGAAAAGTTCAAAGATCTCTACAAACAGCAATAAATTCTAAATTGTTATGAATACTGTGAGCTACATGTTATATTCATGTTATGAGAAAGGTGTTGTGTAAGTAAAGTTCATTGTTCAGCAGAGGAGATTAAAGTTTTGTGTTGTAGATCTAAGTTACCATTCTTTTTTTCTGCTGCAACAGAAATATCATTATGCATGTATCTTGAAGTCACCAGTCAATCTTTTAAACATTTCAGATGCTTTACATTGTTCCCTAGTCAGAATGTTATTTTCCTGTTATAATAATTTCTCTCATGAAACTAATATGCAACAAATGAGTATGCAGCAATTTATATAATGTCAAGTTATTTGTCAGACTACAGATTTCTTCATTGTTTTGTTTGTTCTGGCTCCAGTGTGTGGGGAGACAGCAGCGCTGGAGACTTGACCTAGGACTGGCAGATTAGGAGAGTCTGAATCCTGTCAATTCTCAATACTTACAAACACCATACCAGGTATCTAACTACACAAATCATTTTAGCCATTTGTGTTGTTGTTCAAGTAGTGATTAATAAAGTGATCACAGTTCAGGAGCTAGTGTACTATGATTTGCTTTGCTATGTTTTGGTGCATCAGTAAGTACCTCCTTTCAAACTGCAGGACATAACAGACAGTAGCATATGACTTGGGATACCTGTTTTGTGTTTATATACTTCAATTTCTTATTACAAATCCTAAAAAACTAAAAAAAATTAAACAAAACAAACAACATGAAAATGTATTTCATCTTTGGAGTGTGAAATATTGTAACATTACTGCAAGTTACTACCCCAAATTAAATCATTACAAACCCAAGAAAATCAAAGTAATATTTTAGAAAATGGACCTAGAATAGTACTTGATACCCCCTTCCCCAATAATAATGCCTGACCATTCCAAATAAAGAAATCCTATTGTTTACATGACACAAGGCAAAGTGGAGCTAGCTGAGGTACTGCAAATCCTCACAGCTGTTAGGCCAGGCTTCTCACTAAGCCAGACCTGGGACTCCTCAAGGCTATTCCTGTGCTTCTGGCTTATGCAAACCACAAAAGTCAAGGCAGTGCCTTAGCACAGCACTAATTTAGGCAGTATAGATTTTCAGAGCTTCCAGTGATGGGCAGTAGCAAATAACAATAAAACGATCATAAATTTGCTCTTGTACTATTCGTCCTGTCACTCAGTCTTATTTCCAGCTTAACATAGTTTAGGGAAGTAGACATTACAAAATAATTGTAATTCTATAGATGTATAACTTAAAAAAAAATCTATATACATTTGGAAAAAAATGTATTTTCAAATCTTTTACCTTTTACAGCATTGTTCAATGTTTGCCTTTTTAAGGGTGTGCCATTTCTATTTGTGAGCCAATGGAAATCCATATTTTTCTTGCATTGCTAGTTTATAAAAGAAAAGGATTGGTAAAATAAATTATTAGACTTATATTTCATACACTAATATTAAAGTGTACTTCTTGCCTAATCTGTCCTCTGTTTCAGACTGATCGGGATTCTGTTGCAGCATGCAGGTATTGGCTAATTCTGACTTTCAACAAATTTACAAAATAAATTGTGAAAATAGTGGCCGTGTGTTGACTGCACTTTCCTGTGACCACTCTGCAAGTTCCGCACTTGTCCCTCTATTTCCTTGCAGGCAATGAAAGAGTAGAGGTAGGATTATTCAAGAATCAGCTAAAATTGGAGTGGTTCATGAGGAGACCTGTGGCAAAATTATTAATCAGTAAATATCAGTATTATTTCAAATAGGATAGCAGGCTATGTTTCTGTCAGTTTTACCTGTATTATCTTCAGATATCTGGATTCTAATTAAAGGGAAATTGACAAATAAGATAGGTAGCATATCCATTCTGCTGTCGTTGTTTATGCCAACCTTTTTACAAGAAAACCAAACAGGTGTTTCATAAGATTAGAACTTAAATGCATTAAATTATTCCAATCTCCTTTAAAAAAACTATTTAAAAAGATAACTCTGAGACCCATATGAGAAATCAGTTATCTGAAAATTACATAGACAGCATTCCTACTGATGTAATGTGCATTGGTGAAATATTTATGTTCTCTGCAAAGAGAACCATGTTTCTTTTGGTGCCAAATGAAGTTCCTCCAACTCCCTGCTCATCTATTACCATCCCTGGTTAAGGTAGTACTTTGCTCTGTGTGACGGTGCAGTGGATCAGACTTAAGAATTGATTCAGGTTGAAAGAAACTTAGGGTTCTGCCCACCGAAGTTAAAAAAAAAAAAATGAACATTTTGAGTTAGAGAGAAAAAATGACTCATTCTGATGGCAGCAAAGAGCCTGGATTTCAAGTTAATGTTCTTACATAAATTATGAAAATCATGACAATTCCTGACCTGTGTGGCCTTCTTACGGTTCCTCTTGGTCTTAGCATTTGAAATTAAATGGGTTCACATCAGGTATTGATGACAGTTTAAAGGTAACTTTTTAGTTGAAGTGAGCACTTTTCTGGCAGTCTGGCCTCAGGTAACAAACACGGTACCCCAGCCTTGCTGTGGTAAGAATACAACAGTCCCTTTTCATTCCCTTCCTCTTCCAGCCCACCAACTTCAGTGAGTTGCATCAAAAGCCAAATCTGGTCAGTCATCTCTGTATCACCGAGGTCTAAGTCCCTCTGGAAGTTCACTTACCCCTCTGATACACTTCATTACGAGAGAAGTGGTATAAATAGTAATAAATTCTTAGTTAAACATTTCAAACCTGTTTATAACTTGCTTGAAAATGAATAAAAAATAGCTGCTACTTCAAATCCAGGCCCTAAGAGTTCATGGAAATTCTCAGTTTGTTTACAGGTAACTCACTCCAGTGGTTTCCATTATTTAACACGCTCATTTAAAATTTCTTCCTGTTTGTAATAAGACGTCTACCTTCAAAAATATTTGCCAATATCCTAAGAGCCATTTTTGCCTTTTTGAGTGTAAAAATATTTTTGAGGTGCTGCTAATATGCTAAGAGCCATATTTGGCTTTTTGAGTATACAAGGCAAAACTGGAATTTCTTCCAAAGGTTTCAGCAGAGTTCTCAGTAGTTTAACACTTGCCTGTTCATCTGATTATCCTACTATTATAATAAATATTTTTAATTGACAAGAAAAACCGTATATTTTAATGAATGAGCATAATAGTGTACATAATGGGTGAGCTCTTAAAGCAGAACTAATTTTGAGAAGAGAAACTCCTATTTAAAAGCCCATAACAGACACACAATACATATGATAGAAACAAAGGGAGGGAAACAGAACTCAAAACAGGAAGGGGGTGTTCAATATTTCAACAAAGGAAACGTAGGATGAAACTGAAAACCTGCACAAGCAGTAATGATAATTGAAGATTCTGTATTTTTTCCACTATATTGCGATTTTGATAGCTGTGGTAAATTACTCCTGTGAAGCAAATAAAAGAACTAAACGCTGAAGACAAAACCTCTGCTAATAAATATGATTCAACTCTTATGAAGTCAGAGATAAGAGTTGTTTTTTTAAAAAAACACAGGAAATCAATACGCAGGTTCTCTTCATGCCATGAATAAGACTAAGCGTTTGACCTGTGTGGTCGTATCACCAATCCTGACACACATCCTCCAATTCTTCAATCACAATGAGTTATGTGAAATTAACTTGGGTTTTTCATGTTTATTTAGCATAATGAGTAGTTTCTCACAGTTAAAAAAAAAATCGAACTCAAAACATAAAAATGGGTAAATACGTTATGTAACTTCAGAATATATGTGCAGTGACGTATAGGCATTCCATTTAAAATATAATGCAGTATAATTCCTTCGTAAACTACTTTGTAGAATACTGAGCAGCAATAGGACATTCGATGTTCAAACACCACTAGTAACAAAGTTTATGGCTTACGCGTTTATTGCATTTTATTATTAACCCTGAGCCGACTGGCCCTGTGCCGCCAGCAAAGGACGAGCTCACGCCTACAGCACAAGCCCAACATGACTCAGGACATTTGGACGTAATCCCGGGGAAACACGCACGTCGCTCCCACTTGTTACCTCTCGGAAATTTCTGATTGATTTAGCTAAAAAATGTAAAGTACTATGTCATACCGTGAACGACTGACGTAAGGAACGTACTTTTACTAAGCAGAATTACAAAACAACCTGCGGGCAGCACCTCGGCGGGGCGGCCTCCGGGCAGGCTTCCGTGTCCCTCAGGGTTCCGGCACCGCCCAGGGAACAGGGGGCTGTGCGCGTCCCTTCCCCAGGTCAGCGCGGGGACGGCGGGGCTGGACCCTGCGGGGGAGCGAGCCCAGCCAACCGCCCTTATCGGCGGGGCCCGGCCGGCTCGGCCGGCACCGCCCCGCTATCGCACGCCCGGAGCGCGGCCCAGGGAGCGCGGCGGGCCCGAGCCCGCGCCCGCCCCGGCTGTTACCGGCCGCGCCCGCCCCCGGCAGCGCGGGGCCGCCCCGCCCGCACCGCGGCGCGTCCCGCCCCGGCCAATGGGCGGCGCCGGCGGGGGCCCCGCGGCGGCGGTTGGTCAACTCCGCGGCCGTTGCGCCCCGCGGCCGCTCGGCACCGCCGCCCGCGCGCGGCTCCGCCTCCCGCCGCGGCCGCTGGCGCTGGGAGGCCCCACGGACGCCATTTCCTCGGCGCCCCCGCGGCGGCGCGGCTGCATCAGCGCTGACGTGAGGCCGACGTGCGGCTCCGCCCGGCTCGGTCCCCCCCACCCCCTGTGACGGGGGCAGCACGTACAGGGCGGCGGGTGAGTGCGGGAGGGGGCGGGGACACGTGTGCGCGCAGCCCGACCCCCCGCGGGCCGGGAGCGGGGCAGTGCGGGGGGCGGCGGGCGGCGCGGCGGGCAGGGCGGGCACGGGCACGGGCAGGCGGGGGGCGCTGTGCCGCGCTCGGCTCGGTCCCGCCGCGGGAGCGCGCAGAGGCGGCGTGGACGCGTCCTTGTCGGCAGCCGGGAGCGCGCTGGGCTCAGGGACGGCCGCGCGAGAGCCCGCACGGCGCTGTGGGGCGGCCCCGAGGCGGCTCCGCGTCCCGGGAATTTCGGAAGGGCTGCGCGGAGCGCCGGCTCCGGTGCCGCCCGGGAGCCACGGTGCTCGCCGGGCTCCGGCAGGCGGTGGCTCCAGCCCTTGCTCGGGGCACCGGCTCGGCTCGCCGGGCGTTGCGGCTCGGAGCGGGGCAGCGCTTGCCCGCTGCGGCAGAGCGCCCTGGACGGTCCGGCCTGGGGCCTCCGCAGGGCTGCCCCGGCCGAGGGGAGCGGGGGTGCCCGGAGGCGTTTGCCCCTTAGTCCGTTACTCCGGGTTATACTCTTGCCCAAGAGAGCTTTTGGAGCTGGGTCAGAACAAATGGGGAGGGATGACAGTCGGCTTCGTGAATCCGAAGTCTTGCTTAAAGCTTGGAACGTTTTGTGTGCTTCCCCCAGTGCTGTGATAGCATCGCTTTTGGTGCTGAGTGCAGCCGCGTGTTAAGTGATTGCACGGGGCTGATGCTTGGTTGATCCTCTGGCCTAGCAGGGGCTGGAAGTGCCCTTCTGCAGGGGGGCCGTGTGTCCTCTCACGGCCGGCTCTGCACTGCCTTGGCAGGATGGTCGCGGTGGCCGGTGCCGAGCGGCCAGGCAGAATTGATGCCTGTGTGCTCAGAGTGATGGCACGTTGGGGTTTAAAGAATTTAGGGTTTAGCTGAGGTCTTCGGGGAAGAAAACGGGGAGATACTGAGAGTGGAGGAGGCACAAGAAGCTTCTGGTGATGCTGAAAACTGAAAGTTTGCACTTTGAAAACCGGGTCTCTTGTGCTGTTGCACATTTTACTTGACTGAATTCTGTGATCGCCTTATTAGCTGGCGTCCTTCACGCCTTCAGGGTGGTAGAACAGTTACTACAGAGTTCATACTGAGAACAAGTGCTCTTCTGAAACGAGTGCGTTCTGAGAGTTTCCACACTCACTTTGGGGTCATCAGTAAATGCAAAACAGGTGTTTGTAAATTCACATTCCTGCTTTCTAGTAACTCCCCTGTGAATAAGTCTTCAAAAAGATTTGGAGCAAGGGCTGAAACATATTTTTTAGCCCCTTACAATTGATTTCCTTTGTATCAAATCCTGTAAGCAGTCCCTGATGTATAAAGGGTGGTTGAAATAAAGTTGTTTTTTAAAATGTCTCTGGGTATTTATGTAGACAGTCACACACTCCCAGTTATGCTAAATACTGTAGCAATCTGGTTTTGCAGGATAATTTCACCAATTGTCATTAAATATTACATTAATACACAGTGATGCAAAACAGCAGTATTCGGAGGAGTGAAAGGACTTCTTGTGCTCTTTATTGCAAAAGAACATGTCTCGATAGGGATGCTATCCTTCATGTTTTACCTATGGGCAAAAATACAAAAACTTAACACCTTTAGCTGTAAATTGCTTTAAATTTTCTAGGAAAAAATTTCTGTTTTCCTCTAGCTAATTCCATCTGCCAGATTTCTCCTGTCGGGGTGGTTCATCTGATCACAGTTGAAGAAGCTTTTGATGTGCAGCTGTATGCATAGTCCTAATCAGTGTTTATCTGCTACTGACCTGCTGCCCGTTCGTCTCCGTGACTACAGTAAACATGTGCTTATATATCTTGAAATGTTGCTAGTTTGGTAGCAGTTAAACTTCCTGCCAGATCCTGAAGATGTCTTTGCAGTGATGTAGGAAGAAGCAGGTATCTTTGCTTACTTTATGGAAAACCATTTGTGTCCCCTTTTTATGCGAATATAGAGGTATAACTTAACTAATTTCAAAATCTAGACTAATATTTAAAACTATTCTTTTGTCTTTGTAAGCAACTAAGATAAAAACTAGAAGAAAAAGATGTATAAATACTGAGTATAAGACTAACACTTGTATATAATTAGTCGTACAATGAAGAAAAACATTATGTAATTTTAAATAGGACCCAAGACCACCCACTTCAAACTATTTGCTTAGTTTTCTTTTAAAAACAGAAGGAAGGTAATGTAAAATTTTAAGAGTGATGTGTACTGCTAGTGATAGACTTTTATAAAGGATTTGAAGGGGTGGGTGGAAAATTCTGTTTTTCTTTCTTGGAAACTTAAAATCAATGAATATGTTAGAATTTGCTTGCAATGCAGACTGAGTGTGATATGTGTAGAAACTGTTTTCTGAATTGGTTTAGTAATGGTTTCATGCCACAGTCTGTATTACTGATGTTTTAGAAAAAACATAATTACAATATTGCTCAGTATTTTTTCTGTGTATGTATTAAAAAAATGTCTTCATGCTGACATGATACGTAGTACGGGAAATAAAAGCCATGTACAATTCAGATTATAAGAGTGCTCTGACGACAGTGACAACTCAGTCTGAAGTTCAGGAGTTCCGTGGCGTGCCTGGTCTTGAGCTGTCTACAAGCCCACATGAGCTGGCACAGCTCAGTGTGACTGTGCCACCTGTGCTGACCCTTTGGGCTCAAATGACTGCAGCTGACCTGATCCTGCCAGTTCAGTGATCCCATGGTTGAGTCTATCAAAGATTCCTAATCTTGTAACATGTCTGAATTGTGGTACTAATGTGCTACAGTTTATCTTAAGTCATCTTTCTCATTGAAGTTTTATGCCAAGATAGTTTGTGTATCTTTAAAAATTACTCATATACTTGGGTATTTTTTTTTGGGGGGGGGGGGTGGTTTAGGCTGTGATTGGATCTTTATATTTGGATGTTGTTTTAAGTTAAGTCACTATTTGGTCACAGAGGCTGTCAAAAAGATGCAGGTTTGAGCTTACCTAGGAAAAGTATTTTGCTGTGTTTATGAGAAGTGATTTCATTTTATGGCAGTCAAATTTTCAGACTTTAATCCACCCTGGTAAAGTTTTCAGTTAAGCAATCATTTGTATTAAGAGTCAGAATATACACAATTATAGATTAAAAAAATCTATATAAATTCTAGAGTTTTCCATGTATATCCTAAATCTAAATTGTTTGTCACTCCACTAACATGTATAGTTCTTGCTGTTGTTTTCCTAATTAAAGATAAATAATAAAAAAATGCACCCCTCTCTATACTGCGTTTTGCGAAATAAGAGGAATAACCTTGTTAGGTTTTTTGCTGCACTGATGCTCTTTTTGTAGCTTTTTTTCCAACTTAGTGCAGCACTGCAGATGAGAGGTCTTGGGGAGAAAAATCCTGATGAAGTAGTAGAAATAAATACATTTTATGCTGTTCTGCAGTCAGTGAGAAATTAAGCTAAAAAATTAGGAACTATTTTTTTCCCAAGATAAAAAATGGTCCTTTCTGGATAAAATTTCTATGAAATGCATTCAGTGGGAATAAAAGTATTTGGGTTATTTTTTTTCTTTGATTTTGCTTTTGTTTAATTTTTCTTTTTTCTTTTTTCCAGCGGTAGTTTTTTTGTGACAGATAGCTCTGGATACAAAAATACTTCAGGGCCTTTATAAAGTGAATTAATTCTCACTGTATTCCCATCTTTAGGAAGAGGTTTCAATGAATATGTTGCCAGTACCTATGCATTATTTATTCTTCCTTGGTATGTGAGCTATTCTGAAGCTTATTCTTACATGAACCACATAGACCTTTCATATTTGAGACTCTATGGGTGGCCCTAGTTTACAAAGGAAGAATTTTTTTTCCTACTTGATTATTGCTATTATATTGCACATATGTGAAACCAGAACAGTTTAATTAGATAACATCATCTTACAGAAAATTATGGTGGAAAGCTTGGTGAAAACATTTTCCCCAGAGCTGTTAGATTTTGGTGAATTTCAGTAGATATTTAATTAGATTGTATCTAAAGAAAAACATAATTAGTGGCAACTAGCAATACAAAGATATAGAAAGATTTTAGATGTAAAATAGGGCCCTGTGATTCTAATCTGAATTGATACTGGTATAGGGTATGTAAATTCTCTGAGCAGAAGCACTCATGTTAACCCACAAAATGTTGAATTGTTTTGCAGCTTGGCTACCATTAGTTATAATACTGTTTAGTCTTGTTAGTAGAGTACCATTGGAGGCGTATAAGCTAGAAATTTGCTTCTCTGCATCATTTGACTCGGTATCTTTTCATATTTTCATGCCTCTGTTTTGGGCAAAAATTTGATTTTTCTAAAACTAATAAAATTTATTATTTTCAAAGATTGTGGAGTGTCCTGCAAAATAATGCCACAAAAGGAGATTGGTTTACATTTAATTTGATTTAATGTACTTAACTTATAACATGTGGGACTCAATTCCAGAGTCAGGTGGGTAGCAATCCTTGCCTGCCTCTTGCATCTCTCAGTGTAAGTCCTGAGAAGAAACCAAAGTAACTATCAGCCAGTTGAAATAATTTAACTTTGACTTCAGTCAGGCTTGGCATCCCTAGTTCCAGAAACTGAACCTGGGGAGCAGAGATCTGCTGCCTCTTAAATCTCTCAACTACTGTTATGTCTTCCTTTTGTGGCTGTCAATTGATTGTGTAAGTAGGGTGTAGGTGGGAGAGTGCCTGCAGGGCAACCTGCCTGCCTCTGCCTGACCCTCTCCTGTCTCTGTTCTGTTTGTAAACTGACCTGTTGCCATGGCAATGTTTGACATCACCTGTTCAATGTTGCACCTTCAGTGCAGGGTTTGGTAGGAGAGAAAGGGAGCCGAAGAGATCCAAGCTCTTGTTTTAAAACTCACACCTTCCATTATGACTAAGTGTGCCAAGAAATATCGAAAAGGAGCTGTCAGGTAATTGTATTTTTATATAGCAGTTATATAGCAGATTTGGAAGTTTTCTCTATGAAGTTTAAACTCTTAGTTTAAATTGAGGGTCAGCAAGCTGCTTATTTTTCAGTGAAATCTACCCTACTTTTAAAAAGCCTGTAGAGTGAGAAGAATTGTTGTGACTCTTGGGCCATGAGTAGTTTACAGACAGTTCAAGCATAGATGCCAGCAGGGAATAGGCATCTTGGAAGGTTCAGGAAGGCTGTAGCAGCCCATGAGGCTGAAGGGACCTTCTGTGGGCAGCACTGCCAGCACTACATGGGACCCTGGGACACTGTCCCCCTCCTCCCTGAGAAACATCTCCAGAACTGCCCCTCCCTGCAGTTTTTCAAAATACTTGTTTTAGAGCTTCTGGCTATATGAGTGAATATTTTAATACAGGGGAATGAAGAAAGGACTTCAGTTTGACAGAAACATTTATTTTCTGTCTGCTCCAAATATAAAGTAGTTTGGAATTACTGTCCCTAGCTGCCTGATATACCTCCCTGTACTGAGTTATTTAAATGTGTATGTACTTACTTTTAGACTGATGACCATGGAAATGGTTGAACAGGATGACAATGCAGTGGATTCTATGAGAGAGAGAAGTGCTGGTCACCTTCAGAATCAGCCAGGCCAAAGTCAGATTTCCTCAGGATCTGAGGTAAGTTGAAGTGTGGAAAGATGAGAAGAATCAATGAAGTGATATTCAGAGCTGCTATGATTTTTAAACTATCAGTTTGCACGGTATTCTCATGTTTTATAAGTCATGGTGTTAAATAGGAAAAATATAGCAAAGGTGTACTAGAAGCTACACTTTCAGTACTTAACAAAAGACTAATATAAGATCAGGTCTGTTAAAAGGTAACATTTCTAGGAGCCCTTTCAGACAAGAGTGATGGGTTTTTTCCTTTCACTTTCACAAGGTGATTGTTATAGAGATGTGTTAAAGAATTGACGTGGCTACAAGATCAAACATACATAAACCATTTGTGTATCTTGAAGAGGTGTTGCATAAAGAAAATGAAAACATGAATAAAAATAACCATGGTTCTCTCCTAGTTTTTGTTTGTGTTTTTTTTTGTTTTTTTTTTTGTTTGTTTTTTTTTTTTTTTACAAAATGTATTTCATCTAATTGCAAGTACATTTTTAATGTGTGCTTGTTTTGTTTCATCCCTGTGTATCTAATGACAGTGTCTGGACTTCTAAAAGCATACTTTACATATTTTCTATGGTTGCTCTACCTGGATTATGCTTTGGTAGTTAATGGATAAAAGATTATATAGTAACAATTCTCAAACATTTCAAATATGTGCTGAAACATTTGGCACTTGAGAGAAATAGTGTTTCTGACAGCATTAAGTTTTATAGCTTCAGGAAAGTGTATGGACCACTTAAAATGTCCCTCAAAAGCCTGTTGTTAAATAAAATAACTGATTTCAAAAATGGCTTAGAGGATTTTTTCATCACTAAGAGTTAGAAGTTATTTGCTAAGATTTGATGCCATGTATTTGCTATGTTAGATACTTGATTTACGTTACAGATATTTTTTTAAAACTGAAAGCAGCTGCTCTTTTTGTCAGATCTTCAGACACAAAGTAGACTGCAAAATATTTATCAACTTTTTTTGTTAGTTTTGATGCAGGCAGCATTGGGAATATTGGTGGTTCAGTTTTTTCTCTTTTCTTTAAGAATTTTATTTGGTTTGCTTGATTGATGTCATCCCCTCATTCCTTTTTTAGTAGTACTGTTCAAATTTTCTGTTTTAACTTCATAGGATGATTGATGTGTAAAATCTATTGGCTTGTGCAATAGTCTCTGGAGAAGACAGCTGAGAATTCCATCACTTGGGATTTTTAATGTTGATCCAGAGACAAAGGTGTCACTAATGCTGTAGGAGAGTTTTTGCACTCCTATATTGTGCAGTATATAACACTTTTTAAGTTTGTCTGCATTTAATGCTGGGGTATTGTGCGTGAAGGTTCAGCTGTAATAGGGTATGGGTCTCATACCTTCCAGTTAAAATGAGTAAACCTGAAGTATTGATGAATCTCCCTCAGTTAATGCTCAAAGAAATCACGTCCCTCAGTTTGAAGGCTGAGGGTAGCAGTCCGGAATTGGCATCTGGAGTCCCCTTGTTTGGTCAGATGGCTCAGAGAGCTGTCCTGGAGCTGTCCGAGCTGCTTGGTGCAGGTAGCTGGAGCTGATGTCCCTCTCCTGGGCTCCAACCCAGCGGGCTTGGTGCCGTTGTCCCGCTCCGAGGGCTCCGGGCCTGTGCCCATCTGCTCAGCCTCTGCCTGCCGGGGCCTGCAGCCCTCACGCAGCCTCAGTGCCTCCAGGCTGCTCTGCCACAGCATTTGTAGTGGAAAAAGTGCCCAGACAGAACACTTACTGCTGACAGGCTTTTTGGAGACGCTCCTTTGGCTTAAGATGAGTAGGATTTTCATAGCCGGTGTTCCTATGTGGCTGGCCTGGAAGGTGAGGTGCTTTGTTATGTTTTTGGGCCTGGGTGTTGTGGGCTAAAGCCTGCTGGAGCCCCTGTATGGGACATGTGGCTGGTTTTGTGCTGGTCCACATGGGAAGTTTGTGTTTTTCTGAGGAGTTTGTGGCTGTACCCCTGGTCCAGTGCCTGTCTATTTTGACTGTTCCAGAGAGGTACACATCCCTTCTCCCTCTGGCCTATAGAGGAGGGCGGTTAAGAGAGGACAACCACTACAAGTGACTTAAATATCTTGTGCCATCTTCTGTCCTACTAATTTTGTTGTAACTATGCAGAAATAGGAGAAAAGAATGACTTGATTCTTACTGAGAGTGAAAATGCCTGGTCAATGAGGACTCCTTTTCGGATATCTCCAAGGGAGTGGGGGGATGGTGGCTTTGTTTGTGTTTTTTCTAGGGAAATATTCGTTCAACCTTGGTTTTGATCAGTCAGAAATAAAATATTTTAATGCGCTGTTTTTTAATTTGTGGTTTTCTGTGTATTATCAAAGAATTAATTGCAGAAGAGTCAAGCTTGGGAGGAACCTTTTAAGATTAACTAGTCTGACCTGCCTGTGCAAGCAGGGTCAGCCAGAACTGGGTTGTGAATATCTGCAAGGATGGAGTCTCTAGAACCTCTCTGGGCATCTGTACCAGCAGGTGACTGCCCTTCCAGTAAAACAGGTGGAGTTTTTATGTCCAGATGGAATGTAATGGTTTTTAATGCGCTTGGTATTTAATTGAATTATGAATTTGGCCAGGGAGTGACTAGCAAAATGCTAAGGGATACAACTACGTAGGAGGTGGGCAACTTATTTTTGCTTCTTCTTCTTATTCTTGGGGGTTGGGTGGGGGGGCAGCCAACTTATTTTCCCCTCCTCTGTAGGCTTTTTTAAGGAATACCTGCTGTTTAGTTTTAAAAGGGTGGACGAGGTACTCTGTAAGATGATAATCTCCAGAGGACAGAGATTGTTTTGTGTTGAAGCATTTTTAATGTCTCTCCTGTTGGGAGAGAGAGGAGACGTTAAGAATGTGTTGGCTGGAGCACTATGGTGTGATGGGATAACCTCCAGTGCTAAGAAGGACCTATTACATTTGTATCTATTTGTAGAGAAAAAATAGTGTTTGCGATTTTTTTTCTTAGCTTGTGTCATAAGTACTGCTATATTCTCCTGCAATTTTTTGGTGCTGAAAGTAAAATTACTTTTTCTACTAAAGCAAAAATGAGTAAATTTGAAACTAGCAAAGATGAGGTGCACTTTTTGTCCATTAAATGGTTATTTTTTAAATAAAGTGTCCTACTATAGAAGCAATTTATAGTTGCGTTTGTTGCATACGTCACTTTTAGCCAGTTGCTGAATTGGCATGGTAATGTTTTTGTGATCCATCCACCAGAATAAATAGGTGGGAAAGTAAAATTATTAGTGGCTGCATTTGGAAGCTGTTGAAAATGTCCAGAACAGCTGTACAAAAGCTTTGTCTTTGAGGGAAGAGCAGAGGTGCAAGATGGAAAATCTCTCAATCTCTCAGTCTGTTTTGTGATGCGCTCCATGGGTTGTCTCACGTGCACAGATCATCTGCTGCTGCATGTAGAGCTGTACTTAGAAGGAACTTAATTTGTATTGGAATATTCTGACAGTGTTGATGATAGTCAAACTTACATCTTGGAGGACTTACATCTGCAATGGTATTCAAAGAGAAAATAGATGTTCCTTTTGCAGGATTTCTAGAAGCCATGCTGCATTCTGTGTTGTTCTGTGCTCAGCTATGCTAAATATAACAATGTAAGATCAATGTAATTTAGCTCTTCTCAGATTTGATAAAACTATTTCAGTTGTGTTTTCTTTTTCCTATAGTCTTACATCTTGATGGGTTCCTCTTTGACTCACTTCTGTTAACCTTTTCGTATTGTCTTATCAGTAGGGCTATCTGACCTTGTCTGAGATACTGTCTGTTGGCCTCTTGGTGGTGGCCCTGAATGAAGACATTTGTCAGGATTTGCAATATGAGAACTGCTGTCAGAGAGCATAGGGAAATTTTCAGAGCCTGGAGTGCATAGCTATTGCAAGCTGGGACTGTTCAAGTTGATCACTTCGGGGGAGTTATCCTTGTGGGTTTTTGACATCAAACAGTGTTAAATCTTGCTCCCTAGAGATTGAGACCTGTAGGGGTTTGCTAGGCTGTTGTAAGTAAGGCTCTGAAACCAGCCTGCCAAATGCAAATGCTGGCCATGTAGCAAAGTTGGTATTAGAGGATTATAAATGTGTAGCTGTGTCACCATTTTATGCTTCCTTGAAGTGTATGGTGGCACCAAATGTCTGGTGTCAGCCTAACCTTATTTTCCTTAAAAGTAGGTGCTTCTGTTTTGGCAGTAGCTTTGGAATTGATCAAAACGTTTGTTTCCAGCTTTTCCTCATAGAGACTACTTTGGTGCCCAAGTATGGGAGGTCCTTGGTTCTTTTGTTAGGTGAATCCAGTGTGGATTTGCCTTGACTTTTCCAGAATTACTTTTCACTTCACTTCTAGAGTCCTTGTAGTATTTAGAGTCTACAGCAGGGGCAGAAATCAGATGGGCCTGTGTCCTGCATTCTTCATTTGGCAATATTGAAGGTATGAGAGTTGAATGTGAAGGTAACCTCCCTAGTTCTTAGCAGGGAAAGGATGTCTGTCACTCACAGGATCCCCAGGATTACTGTTCAGATGTACCAGGTATCTTGACATTGGATAAATGATGGACAGCCTCTTTCTCTACAAGAGTGTCTGCCTCAGTAGGAAGGTAGTTCCTGATCATTCTTGCTGGCTACTTTTCTCTCCCCACGTAGAAGAGGGAGCACTTAAATTTCCAAATACCTGAAATATAGGACTGTAGTGCTATTATGGTTGCATGGTTGTATTTGTTGTAGCTATTGGACGTGACTGTTGCATGCCTAGTAGCATAGAACCCATAGAATGTGTTAAGCTCCCCCTCAGCCTCTGTGTTCCTGAGTTCCTTCTGTGGATTGTTTTCAGTTGCTGTGCCAGACAACAGTCCTTGAAGTAATGATGTTAAAGGTAGCACTGCTCATCACTGATGTCAGAAAGACATTTCTTTGCCAAGTCTGTTTCAGTCAGGATTTACACATGATAGCATGAAAATGTTCTAGTATTTCAGTTGACACAGGAAATTCAGCTTGAAAACTGTAAAGAGAAATCTGAATCAAAATTCTTATAAGAATTTCCAATATCTATAAAAGTGATCAGGATTTGAACCTTGAAATTTTATACTACTACCATCTCCTCTTCCCTTAGCACTTATCCCCCTTCATTTAATCTCTTATCTGACTTAATGGGATTGAAACAATTTCTCCTGTTATATTGCAAACTTCAGTCCAAAAGAGTATTAGCTGAGTGGGATTTTTTTTTTTTCATGTGGGGTTATACTGAACAAGGAGCTTTAAAAATGAATGTAGTTTCTTAATCTCAAGTACTGGATTATTTCCTGATTATGTGTGACTGACCGACCCATTGTGTACCAAAAAGAAACTTTTAAAATGTTCACCTTTTACTGTTTTGTGGCTGTTGTACTTGGAAGGTTCTTTCTGACCCACTGAGTATTGTTGAGAAGTGTGAGAAGTTGCAGCTGTCACAAAGAGAGCAGTAAGTGGAAAGGTTTGGTGAAATTGCCTCTATAATGTGTTGAAAAGTTATCATGCTTTATAAACATTTAGGCTGCTCTGTGATGACTCCTTGAAGCCTAGGTTTAGGGTGCAAGCCTTGCCACAAAATAGATCATAGTCTTCAGATCTTGGCAACTTTCTAGAGCTTAATCTCAAATACCTATTTCTGATAAATTTCTCGTAGCATTTGTTGAATAGGTTGGGAAGAGGGTTTGTATATCCAATTTCCCCGTTACCATTTCATGCCATTTAAGGAAGTAATTTCAGGGTTAAAAATGCCCTCAATTGTTATGTTTTCTGGAAAGCAGTTCAGTTTCCTATAACACTGAACCATTGCATAGTGAATATTGACAAGATCCTGTCTTTGTTTCCTAGAAACATTGTTTCTCCTAGGTAATTTGAAGCAACATTAGGACTTTTTGATAGCAGTCCATCTTAATAGTAGTTAAAATTTTTTACTTACTTCAAGGTGGGATTATTTCCTGAACAAGCAACATCTTATGGATCAGGAATGAAAACTGCTTTTATATTTGGATTTTTAAAAAACCCAATTCAGTGTAAATACATAAAAAATGCAAAAATTATTATTTTTTTAATATTCAGCATTCTTCATGTTTCTCTTCTTACTCTCATCTCATTTTACATTTACTACTCATGCTAGATACCTTTGGAGCTGAGAACAAAGCTAGGAAGGGAGTATGAGTTTATTCTTGAATGTGCAGAATAATAAGACTTTTCAATGCAGTTTAATTGAAAAACACAGTATTTCTTTTTATGATATGGTTTGTTTGTCATTATCTTCCTTTTCTAGAGATGTTTCATTACACAAGTTGAGATCAATCATAGTGTTTTCCCTTTGCATCACTATTTGTTTCTGTTAATAGGTTTAACAGTAACAACAGAAGTACTGAACTATTTCTTAGCCCACAGGTGTTAAGCTGTTTCTCAGCCCATTCAACCTCAGCACTGAGGGTTGAGAGCCACAGGCTGGGAAAAGCTGTTCTGTGGCTGTGCTAGGCTTAGAGAAGATTCAGCTGTTCTTTATTTTTGTTGTTGCTTTGAAACACTGATATACTGGTTCTAGATTTATTTTTTTTTCCCTAAGAACATTCTGCCTTTTTTGTTGTTGCAATGACATTCCACTCCAGTGAATATGCATGGGTTTCGTTGTGTTTCTGGAGGTTCTTCCTAACCTTCATGCTAGCAACAGTAGATCTGGTGTGTGATGGCCAAGGGTTGGGTTTGTTTTTTTGTTATTTTTTTTTTAATTGAAAAGAAAATATGAAGTCTCTGGAGGGAAAAAAAAAAAAACAAATAATTGCAGTTTAGGCTTAAAACTGTGAGGGTACAGTTTTAAGGTTTCCAGACCATTTGGAAAGGTACATGCCAAACTTTTACTAGTAAAACTAATTAATTTTTGTATGTGATAATTATATACAGCTAAGTTATTTTAGACGTGGCAACAAAATCAGTTTGTTTTAGTTATCGCTTATAAAAGCATTTGCTGAAGTCTTAAGACATCTTACTTAAACATGATGATTGTAATTTTTGCAGGTTTCTGTAGCTGCTTCCAGTGCTGGAAGAGGATCTCCAGCTGTAACTCTAGTGCAGTTGCCTTCTGGTCAAACTGTTCATGTCCAGGGTGTCATTCAAGCCACACAGCCCTCAGTCATTCAGTCACCACACATGCAAGCTGTTCAGGTTAGCTTTTTTATTGTTACATTTTCATGAATATTTGGTACCTCATAACTCTTTTCCCAACCCATCTTCAGTTTCTCTTCATTCCAACCAGTGCTGCGAGATTTACTCAGATGGCACAGGAAACATTGCACGGGGAAAGGTGGCAAACATCCAACCAGCAGCAGCTCTACAAGCATTGTGTAGCAATTCCTTAATACTTCCTGTTTATCTTATAAGAAGCTGTCTTGGAACTGGTGTCTGAACTTACGCAACAGCAAATTTGTCTCATAACGTGGTCTTACTTCAATGTATCCTGCAATTCTTTCATTTAGTTGAATTCTATGAACACAGCATTTTTAATGAGACTATGAACTCATAAATTGAAAAAAAAATCTTATTTTATTGTTGGACAGGGTCTGAACATAGTAGAAGTAAGCATATTGTATCAAGTAGTTTCTTGATTTCAGACCTGTTAGAGCATCTGGTGTTGCTTTTTGTGGATGTGGATATGTAGATACCAACAATACGGGCAGCCTCAAAGTAAACATTTATGTGGCAAATGTTCACATGTTCAGACTTGCTGGAACTAGTAAACAGGGATCGGTGCAAAGTGCATAAGACTTTTCAGAGTTTTTAAAAAGTAGAAAAGGCAAGAGAGAATTAATTTGCAGTGTTTTGAAAATTTCTAGGCCTCCCATTGGTGTTTTTCTTGTAGCTAGGAAGGCCTCTGCTCTAGTTTTATTAAAATCTATTTGGGAAATGTCAGCTGAATTCCTTTTTGAAGATGCAGTTGATACTTCCCTGTTACGAGGCAAGGGTTTTACCTGTGGCCATTGCAACATGTTAAGGAAAAGCATTGGCAGTCTTGAGAAGCCATCTTTAGTGTTAGAGGCTTCTTAGTAACTTTCTAGTATAATAAATAAAAAGACATATATAAAAGTGATTTATATTTGAGAAAAAAATAATAAAACCGTGATCAGATAATAAGTATTTTATTGTTGAGAAGTAGATGTAGATGATGGCACATCAAGGTTTTGAAATCCTAGATCACTATTGAAAGAGGTGCAATAGATGTCAATACTTGATCAAACTTGAAGTCAGAACAGCGTATTCAAAGTAAATACTTTTTTCATTGAATTCTTTCTAGCTGATTTTCCTGAGTAACCTTTATTCAGTAAGCACATTAGTAATTCCCAGTTTCTGTCACTGCTTTTCCTTAAGTCAATGTAGTCAGGACATTCATGCAAAGATAGAGAAGTTTTTTCAAAGCTCAGAAGGATAAATTTCTCAGGAATCTCTTGCTGGCTGCTGCTGTGTCATCTTAGGGGAGTGGAAGTCAACTATTTGTTGTATTGAGTGAAGTCTGGCTGTCTACCCTTTCCCAAAGGATTAAAAAAAGGGAAGTTTTGTCCCATTGCCAACTAGTTAGTTCTAGGATTTTGTTTGGTTTCATCTGGAGAAGAAAGGGCTTGAAGATGCTGTAGAAGACTCCATTACAGAGGGTGTTCAGCCCTTCTGTGATCCTTTTCAGTACAGTATCCTGCCACCTGGCATTTCCTCTGGATCATTTGGCTTTAACTTGCTACTTTCTCTCTGCCAGACAGTGGGGAACTTGGAAAATTATATCAGTTTAAAAAAGAAATAAGGAAGTATGCTGAAGGCTTGTGTTGAAGCTTGCATGACCTCTCCCTCAAACATCTGCCATTTTCAACCGGAAAGTGCTCAAAAGTTTTTCTCATAATACTGTTGCTTTTTAGATGAAAAAATATGTTTATAGCATTCCTTATTGTTTTGTTGAATGTTGTTTTATTTGTAGGAAGATTTAAAATGTTACTTGACTTACTCCTTGCTCTTCCCGGTAGTGTATCAGGCCTTGGAAAGACTTAATATGAATTTGAACTTGTTCAAATATAGATTAAGTTGAAATCTGAATTACGTCTAGGAAAAAATTACAATGGTTTGTTGGTTAACATTACGGACATGGTTGTTTGCCATTAGAGTGATCTGAAGTATTCATTTCCCTCTTTGTCATGATGAAAATTAAAGCTTTTGAAATTTCTTGCAGAAAATGTTCTCTTCCACACTGTGGTGGTTTGACACTGGCCAAATGCCAGGCACGCATGAAAGCTGTTCACTCACCTTCCCCTGCTACAGCTGGGCAGAGGAGAGAGAATTTGACAAAGGGTTAATGAGTTGAGATAAGGACCAGGAGAAAACACTCCCAGGGAAACAGGCACAACTTAAAGATATAAAGATAATTTATTACTAACAAAATCAGAGCAGGATAATGAGAAGTAAAATAAGCCTTTAACAACACCTCTTCTCCCTCAGCCCCTCACTCCTTCCCACTGACAGTGTAGGGAAACAAAGTGTGGGGGTTTTGGTCAATTTGTCACCCAAGGATTTCCTCTGCTGCACAGGGAGAGAAGTTGTTCACCAGTGAGACTGTGGGGTTCCTCCCACAGTTCTCCGTTAGCTTCTCCAGTATGGCTCCAATCTCTGGAGCAGCCGTCCTCCCAAAACTGCTGTGGCATGGGTCACTCTTCCATGGGGTGTAGTCCTCCAAGGACAGGCTGTTCCAACTTGGGAGCAAGACCTTTCTCTCCGTGGGTCTCCCACTGGAGCACAGCCTCCTCTAGGCATCCGCCCGCTCTGGCATGGGCACCTCCCTCGTGGGCTGCGGGTGGATCTCTGCATCCCCCCGTGGATCCCCACGGGCTGTAGGGGCGCAGCTGATTCCTCGTGGGCATCACCACAGCCTGCAGGGGAATCTCTGTTCCAGCATCTGGAGCTCCTTCTTCTCCTCCTTCTCCACTGGCCTTGGTGCCTCCATGTTGTTTACCTCACATGTTCTCACCTCCTCCTCTTTTCTGGCTAGAATTGAAACTGTGCCCCTAACCTTTTTTTTTTTTATTTCTTCCTAAATATGTTAACACAGAGGTGTTACCACCAGCTCTCATTAGCTCAGGCTCAGCCAGTGGCATGTCCATCTTCAGAGCCATCAGGGATTGGCTGTGCTGAACATCGTGGAAGCTTCTAGCAGCTTCTCAGAGAAGCCACTTCTGTGGCCCCTCTGCTACTAAAATAGAGGCTATGCTAAACCAACATACACATTAAAATGCTTAAATAATCTTGTGATTTCCTTCTCTTCTTGCTAAAGTATGACTGTTCCCAACTTTTTCAGCCATATTCACAAACTAGGGGGGTTTCTTTGGGAGAATGTTAGGGGAATGTGACAATTTAAGGACAACTGAGGTCTTGTTACCGAGCTGTTTGTCCTGGGACAAATAGATTATTTATTAACCCCCACACCCCAGCAGAATGAAAATTCTGTTTTGAGTTAGGATGCCCAGGCTCCTTCTTGGCTGTGCAAATACTATCTTGCTTTTGAAGGATTATGCCAGAGACTTGAAGGTCGATCCATAAGGATATTGTTGAAGACATGAGAGGGAAATACCTTTCAGGATCTCTCTCTGCTGCTCTGCATTGGTCTCTCCTGCAAAAGGAGGAATACAAACTTCTTGAAGGACCTGCATCTCTGCAGTTATCTCTGATGTCTGGTTTGAAGCTATACATCTGTATACATGCAGAAGTAACTCTCACTACCTAAGTGGCACACGTAGAGTTGTAATGATGTTTGTTGCATATTACCTTGCAAAATTAGGCTACATTAAATATTTCTCCACAGAAGTGTAATGTAATAAAATTAACAAGTGAAGAGACAGTTTTATTCTGCAATAACCCACAGTTCCTCCACGGTGTAGTTCTACACATTTGCATTGAGGTGACCCAAACCTATAAATTTCCAGAACCTTCCAGACAGTCATTTTCTATTGAGATCAGGAAGGTTTTATTTCTAGTACCAAACAGTGAGGACTGGCAGATGCATTAATTCTAGAGCTCTTCCTTGCATTCCCTGAGCTTCCACTGCAGCTGGTTCAAGCACTTGAAGTCTTCTAGTCTCTTACATCATGTTTGTTCAGTGTTAGTTTAACAAAGTGCTTTATCTGAAACTACAGTCTGGTCTGTCTTATGTGAAAAGATTTTCACATTGTTTCAATTTAGAAATCTCAACCCAGCAATAGTTTTGAGTAGTTAAAAGAATCCAAGAAAATAATGCCTTTACCTTGTTCAATAATGACTTTCAGTTCTGTGTAGTAAGATAGGTGCTGGTCAAGAGTGGGATTCAGCCCTAGGCCTTATTGTTATCTGGGGTGACTTTAAGAGAAGAAGAATATATGAAAATACAAAAGGTCTGAGAAAATGAGATTCTATGGATTTCTCAGGCATTTCCAAAACTCATACAACATTGATAAGCAATGTCTTTGTATTTATGAATGTGTTGGTAAGTCTAATGATCGTGTATATTTAAATAAAGTTATTTTTTAAATAGCTTTGGTGTGGTGTGGGGAAACTTTTATATTGTATACTATTATTTCAGGCACATTAATGCAGTATTCTGTATTTTAGATGTTTGACCTTACTTTAAGAGCTAATTAAATGTTATAATATTTTTATATTTAAAGAAATCTATTTCCAATACTTTTTCTAAGTGTCATTTGCAAAAAAGTAACCTGACTTATATTAACTTTTTCCTTTTTCAAATGGAAGATGTTATCTGAGTGGCTATATCTGGCTAACCTCAGAATTAGTGATCTGTGTTGGAAAAGGTAGTCCAAAATCACGTGATTAGTGATAAATAAGTCAACAAACTTCCCATATGTAACATGGAAGGAATTTTTAAAAATATTTTACTCTGCTGCTACTTTTTTTAAGTAAAGTTATGAATTTCAGGAACTTTGCTATTACAGGTAGCATCGATTGCAGATGAAGCTGCACAATCAGAAGTGATAATTGATTCTCAAAAACGTAGGGAAATACTTTCAAGAAGGCCTTCATACCGGTAAGGACTTTTAATTTTGGTTTTGCTGGTTTTAAAGGCAGCTTATTTATTACAGCAAAACTGTCTGATAAAAGCCACTTATTTGGTTTTCTTATGGATATGGATTTCCAAGTACATAAAATTACTTACATTCTTTTTTTAGAAAAATTTTGAATGAGCTCTCTTCAGATGCTCCTGCAATAGCGAAGATTGAAGAAGAAGAGAAGTCAGAAGATGAAGGAACGCCTTCTGGTATTTCTGCAATGGCCATGCCAACCAGCCTGTATCATACTAACACAGGGCAATACCGTATGTTTGCAAATGTATTATGTGATGATGCAGAACATAGATAGCACAGCTTTGTTTCTAGGAGTTACATAATGCAGTAGGGATGTTTGATTTCGATGAAGAAGTGTAAGAGTTTCTGTATTTTAAGTAATTATTATTTTTTTCTAACATGGGGGTTATAGACTTGTAATCTCTTTCTTGTAGTATTTGTTTGCTGCTAGATGTAGTCCTTCTAGAGCTTCTGTGCATTAAAATGTGGGGGTGAGGCTCAGCTGAAATGAAAAATATTGACACTTTCATGTGAATGTTTAATGATACAAATCATTGCAGTTTCAAATTCTTGTGATTTACTGGGTATTAGTGCTATTTATTCTATGAAATGGCCGGTATAGTTTTTTGAAATGTAAGGTCAGAGTATGAAATGATTTGTAAGTTCCAATTTTCTTTCTTAAAAGGACTATGTCCTTTTGTCACCAGTTTTTAAGTTTCTACATTTTCACCAGAGAATTAACCTAAATCACGGTTTCCAACATTTGATGCGTCATCCAAATGCAAGTTAAAAGTTAAATGCACAGTCCTGTTCTATAGATTTACTTTTGGATTATTTTATTTCTATATTTATAGTAGAAATGTTGCATAACTTACACTCTGTGGCTTCTTTGGACATAATCAGATAATCAGTTATTGGTTTGGATGAATTGATAGTAAGAACTATTTTTAAAATTATGCATTTTATAAAGCTTCACTCTGTAGGGATTTTTCATGGCTTTTCATAAGTAGACACACTAGAGTGCAGGTGATTTTCCTTTGATATAATGACAGGAAGATTGCATAAGAACTGTTGTGGAGGTTTTTCCTGAAATGAGAAAAGAGAGGAAGTCTATTAAAACACTGCAGTGGCATATAAAAGAGGATATAATGGCTCTAGTTGTGGCCTATTCACCCTTAGAATTCTTTAGTTATTTTTAATATATGCAACTAAACTAATTATTAATGGTGAGGAGATAAAACTTTCTTGTAGTATTTATCCTTTCAGCAAAGAAAGTAAATTTTCTTGTGCCCCTAGGCTGCTTCTCTTACCCTTTCTGTAAGCTATAGACATAAATAAGTGTTTGCTGTGTGATGTCTAGCATCTGAAGTGTTCTTTTTTGTGGAAAAGAATACAGTCCTCCTAAATTGCAACTACCCAGTACAGAATCTGGCATGTATTCATGTATTCTTGTATTCTAAGAAAAATTAAATGTTTTTCTTTAAATTTTTAATGGTATTTTTGATTTTGCTTAGGTCTAATTAAGAATATGTATATTTGCCATTTCGAGCCTTGAAAAAAGGTGTTATAATGTCTGTGTATTACCTAGTGAGCCTGTAAACCTATAGGATTTCTAAGAAATTTTAGATCTTAGGTTTAGTCATAGCTTCCTCTGGGAAGCCAGTGTTGTACTTTGACCACAGTGTCTTGCAGGAGATGATTCTTAAAGGGCTGTATTTTCATTTGAACACACCTATAAATAGTGATAGGGAAGTGTTGAAGTGAATAACAGAATTCAAAGGTTTTGCTTTTTTGTTCAATCAGACATTCTGAAAATTAAGAAACAGGGAGCATTACTGACAATGTGAGAACAGAATCCACAAAATTTAATTAAATCTCATGTCTCTTAATTTAAACTTGACTATAAGCCAAGCTTGGGATATTTCTGTTCTTTGCTGCTTTTTCTTTGTGTTAAGTTATAGTTAGCCTAAAACATGTGCTGTATAATTAAGGTTCCCATCATAATGGGGCATTGCTTCAAAATGCAATGTCAGCCTTCATGGACTCTCTTGGTTTTGGCTCAAAAACTTTGAGAGTTTGTCTTCTTGGAAATAGTTTTTCTTACTGAATTTATTGGTTCATTAATTTGATTTTTTTAAAGTTCATTGTTGTAAGTTAAAATAGCTTCTGCCTCAGCAAAGTCTGTGTGTTTTAATTCTGGTTGGGCCAGGTGATAGCAAGGATGGTAATTTCCTTGTAATAAAGGGGGTCTTAATTTAGAACTTACTGAAGAGATTTTCACTGTTGTCCCCTAGTCTGACATGTATGAAGCACAGATCTGAAGCATTTCTAAGCTATGCTATTGCTTGCCTGTGATCCTGAGGAACTGTTGTTAGCTAAAAGCAGGACCACTGGGTGGGAATGTAGCAACTCCAGTGTTGATTTTAGACAGGATATGATGCAGAGGGTCACTCCATGTACCTCCTTCATCTTTATGCTTCCTGTCAATAGCTCTGTGCTTCTGCCTGGGGACACTGTGCCCTGAGGACTCCTCTCTCCCTGGCCAGTGTGGGCTGCATAAGTTCCCCTGTGCAGGCACCAGTAGTTTATGCATTAAGCTTGTTCAGTGTCGGTGGCAATGAAGAACTGGTCTTGCGGTGTCACTGGAGCCATTTGTAGTGTACCCTGGTTTAAAAGAGGTGTTATGTTACTATGTTTGCTGTATCCTTTTTTTCTCTACTGTTCTCTCTATTCCTGCAGAGGAAAGGCAGTTTAGTTGAAAAGATAATTTTGAGTGTATGTTTATGTCTGTATGTCTGGGATTACTCTTTTTGGAAGAACTTGATAAGTAAATTCTTCTGGAAAACAAATGTGTTTTTGCCTACTGGCAGCATTAGTGGCTGTTCTCTACTTATTTTTCACCAGCCAAAATGATATGTTGCCATGGTTTCCAAATATCTTTTTCCTTGGAGCTTCTTAGCTTTGGCATATGGAAGCAGACAGACTGACATGACCAGCTAAAATGTCTTCACCAGCTACTTCCATCAACATGTGTGATCTTTCTGTCAGAGAAATGAATAGTTTTGCACAAGGCGCTGTCTTGTGTAGGAGCCTTGTATTCTCATTTGGCTGCACACCTCTGTTGGTTGTAGTTCTGTCATGTTGGTTATTTAATAGTGAAAAAGTTGTTTGTCACCTCCAGTAGTGTTCTAATGTGCAAGAGTTATTCATTCAGTTGGAGTGTGTGAAAGAGCCTACTCATCCCCCTGCCTCCTTGTGCATATCATGATAATCTGCATGAAAAAATGCAGGTGGGACAAAAATTATTAGATCTTTTGGTATCTGTTTGGGTTACTTGCTGTCTAAGAACAGACTTTTAACAATTGGGAAATTAAGAAATCTTTTGGGAAAGAGTAAGTTTAGTTCCATTTCCAGTTTGGCAATGGAAAAAGATCTGGTCTTTTTTTCTGGATTAGAGCTGATGGTCATACTCAGAGGGTGGTATTAGTGCTGTCTTCACTCCTAGCTGGAAGAGAAGGTGCCACTTGCACCCATTCACCTGCATGACATTCAGCTACAAGGACAGTCCAGGAAAGTCCTGTACTCATCATAAAAGGCCCAGTTTTCAGTAGAGCTCCAGCACAACAAATTGTGTGCAGTGGTTAAGATCAGGACAGTGAATGGGGAGACAGCCATTGTGTTGTTCTGGAAATATGGCAGGAATCAGTCCTGTAAGGGAGGCAGTTACTGGAGTTAATTCACTTTTGTTTATAAAGTACTGGATTGGGATGTGAATGAATAATTGCAGAACAGCTGTGACATAATTGTTTACCCAGGTTCACTGTGGAGCCAAGAGCTTTTATCATTCTGTGCTGGTGTTTTTTTACGGTTTAGGAAGCCAAACTGACTGGGGTTAATGTGGTATGGTTCTGTGATGGTATAGAGGTACCATTCCTGGTGCTAACTCTGGGAGGCAGAATTTGGCTCTTTACAACTTCTCTGGGAGGTAGAGTTGACTAATCTTGTCCTGGACTTCGTGAAGAGTAGAGGATACAATGCTTTACTTTTCTTGCTTCGCTCTCTTTTGTCCTGCCCTAAAATGGGGCACTTTGCTTTGGAGGCCAGACTGAACCATTTTGCACTCTATACCCTGCCATACTCTTCCCCTTCTCCTCAATGCCTTACAGAAGCTGTGTGCAGCAATCAACTGTGTGCAACCAACTAATTCCTATGTTACTTGCTCCTCATTCCAAGGGCAGGACTCTGAACCTTCAAGAATGGCATGAAATACTGTAATCTCACACTGAGTTCAGAGGACTTGACAAGCCTGAATCTTTTTTTATGTCGGACTTTCGTAACATCTCAGGTCACTTTAAATAAAGTGTTCATAGTTTACATGTCTTTTGGGGGAGAAAGGAGTTTTTACTCCTTGCGGATTGGGTTCTCAGCTAAAAGTTTCAGGTTTGTTTTAATTAACATAGGAGATGTGGATTTGGCTGGTGAATGACTTGGTAGATAAGGAGCTGGCTCAAAGAGCTCCAGTCAATAGCTTGATGTTCAGGTGGAGGGCAGTGGTGAGTGGTGTCCTTCAGAGATATAGTTTGGGACCAGTATTATTTAGTATCTTTGGTTGGAGATGTGGAAGGTGGGATCAAATGCACCTTCAGAAAGTACACAGGTGACACCAGGTTGAGTGATGCAGTTGATACTCAAAGCTCAAAATCCCTCCAAAGGGACTGTGACAGAGTAGAGAGCTGGACCCATGCAAACTTCATGATAATACCAAGTGCAGGGTGCTGTGTGTGGGTTGTGGCAATACTAAATGTTGATTCAGGCTGGGCAATGAGTGCATTGAGAGGATTTGGATGTTTTTGTGGCTGAAACACTGAGTATGAGCTGGAAATGTGTGCTTGCAGCTCAGAAAGCCAGCCAGATCTCAGGCTGCATCCAAAGCAGCATGGGTGGCAGATCAAGGGACAGGATTCTGCTCCTCTGCTCTGGTGAGACCCCACCTGGAGTGTTGCGTCCAGCTCTGAGTTTCCAGCACAAAACGGACATGGACTTGCTTGAACAGGTCCACAGGAGGACCATGGAGATTATCAGAGGCTGGAGCCTTCCCTATAAAGATAGGTTGGCAGGTTTGGGATTGATTAGCCTGAGGAAAAGAAGGCTCTAGAGAGACCTTGCAGTAGCCTTCCAGTACTTAAAGGAGGCCTACAGAAAAGATGGGGAGGGATTCTTTATCAGGGAGCGTAGTGATAGGATGAGGGGCAACAGCTTTAAACAGAGAGGATAGATTTAATTTAGATGCTAGGATGAAATCTTCACTTTGTGGGTGGCAAGGCACTGGAACAGCTTGCCCAGAAGAAGTGGGGAAAAGAACCTCCCTCATCCCAGGAAGTGTTCAAGGCCAGGTTGGATGGGGAGCTCTGAGCAACCTGATCTAGTGGAAGATGGCAGGGGAGCTAGAGCTGGATGATCTTGGAGGTCCCTTCCAACTCAGGCCTTTCTATGATTCAATGATATTTCTGTGTTTAACAAAGGCAATGCTAATTTCAAAAGAAATATAAGATTAATAATGTCTCTAGGGAATTGCATTTTTATAAATACTTGATTATGCAAGAATGCAGTATGATTTCTTAATGGGGAAATTATATTTGTTTTTTTTTTTAATATTGCTATTACATTGAGGGAAGAACCCCACTTTGTTCTGTTTCTCTCTTTTTACATGAGTATTGGGTTCTATACAACTGAGTACAGCCTGGTTAAATGTTGTGCTAAATCTTTTCTTACATGAAGGAAAGGATTGGTAGTCTTAAACAGCTTCTTCTTCCTTTGTCTTGGTGCCCTGGCTTTTGTTTTCAGAGAGTTGATAAAGAACATTTTTTAATTTTTTTTTTTTAATTAACTTCTATGTTAGTATTTAAAATAGCACTTTTATATGGCTAGGAGCTACTGGTTTTTTTCCTCATATTTAAACTATTTTAGTGGAGTTAGTATTTCTGGAAACATAGAGATAAAATATGTTAAACACTGCTTTTTGTCTTATATGTATGGCATATACTACTCAACAGGCTTTATATTTGTAGAGACCTGTATTGTTATTACCTAAGTTTTATCATACAATTCATCCTTAAGCAAGCAGAGGGCCAGGAGTCCTATAATACAATGTTTATTTCATGTTTTTCAGCATGTGTTATGTGTTTCTATTGCCTGACTTACCCTTTTTCTTCTCCCTTTTTGTTTTTCTATTTAGTTACCATATCTCAAGGTGGTACAATTCAGACTGTGACAAATTCAGGAGCTCCTCAGCCTGGTGCTACCATTGTGCAATATGCAGCACAATCATCTGATGGCGCACAACAGTTTTTTGTTCCTGGAAGCCAAGTTGTTGTTCAAGGTATATTTTATTAGTCTACTCCATTTTTGTTTTTCATGTTAAACATTTTTTCTTAAAAGGTTTCTTATTTTGTGGTGATATTATTGTTCTATTAAGTAAAATACTCATGGCAAGATGAGTCTTAGGAAGGGATTCAGGTTTTCTGCTTAGTAAGGCAGCTACTACATTTGATTAAAAAGAATGAAATAGCAGTGTAACATCACTTTCTCCTTTGGATTCTCTTGTCCAGCTTTTTGAGACATTTTAATTGCAATAAAGGTACTCTTACAGATTGAAGTGAGATGCTGAAGCTGCACATCATTTAATATATGAAACTAATTTGTTTTTTTCAGCAGTTAATGTTAATTTAGGGCAGTATTTCCTTGCAACTTATGGCTCTTGCAATTACTAGTAAGCAGATTCTTTACTGAAACTAGTTTTCTCATAGAGGAGCACTTTGAAGGTCCTATGAAATGCACACATGATGTGATGAAAACCTTTGAAAATGGGAGAGAGGTTTCTCTATAGAGACACTTAAATTAATAGCTATGGAGGATATACAGAATTAAAAAAAAAATTCATTGACACAGAGAAGTAGGGAGGGAAGGCTGCATGAATACTTTCTTAAGCCAAACCAGCTATCTAAAATAAGCCATGAGAAGAGCTAGGAAGGATTTAGCTATATATTAATGGAGTGGATGAGGGTCATCAAATAAATGCTGAAATACATTATTGTACCAAGACTTTCCAAAAGCATTTCAAGTGCTTTAAGATGAGAACACCTTAGCCAAATGCTAGCTTTTATTGTTCAGAGAGTATTGTTGCATTTTTTCCTAAATGTTATTATGAATACATTCTTAACAAAGCCTTAAGACCCAAATTTGGCTGTCCCCCAAACCAATTTCCCACTCTAGTATGACATGTTTTTCTGACTATGAGTCTAACAGGTTTTCTGTGTGTGTGCCTACACATTTCTTAAATCAGAGGCCGCCTCCATCTCTCCAGGTTGACTGTAGTATTTTACAGGTATTGCTTTGATTCTTCAAAGCTTTGGCATCAGAGGCAGAAAGAATAACGCTTCAGCTGCTTCCTAAAACTTCCCAAGTCTGTGAAGAAGTGTAGCATTTGAGGATTTTATCTGGCAGCATTTCAGTCCTTGGGAATTCCATTTGACTGATTTTCTTTTACAGACTCCATTACAGAGCTGTTCTCTGGCAGGGCTACTCAGCCTCAGCAATGGGCTCCACAAGATGGAATTGGCTATTAAGTGTTTTGCCTGTGATGGAAACTTTGAAAATGGGTTCAGAGACAGTTACTGAATACCTTCTATATCATGTTTCCAGAAGCATCCAGATGCTTTAAATTGATTTGTTCCCTGTCCATGCTCAGAGAAGTTTATTTCCTGGAATTATCCTTTGTGCTTTAGTGAGACTCATAGCTGTTAACACAGAAGAAAAATGCAGCATAACATATAGAGGGAAAAGTACAAAGCAAACAGTAAGTGATCATGAACTTGGAGATGATGAGAAGATAAAAGGCTTCAACTTATTCTAATGCTATTGATACTAGAAAATCTTTAGAAAAAACAAAACCTCTGTAGGAGAAAAGAGATGTATAAAAACAGTGTGAAAGCAGTTAAAGATGTTTATAGTAATACAATTGTATGTAGGCAGCAAACTGGAGTTAATGACAATGGAGTGAGACAGTGGAGTATGTTGAGTACACAAGTGTCTGAAATGTCCTTACTACAGGTAATCTTGCCTGTGCTAGAAAGTCTGTTGGAATACAGATTATGAACATATGTCATTTATATATACTTTGTAGTTGACTGTTCACTTAATAGTGTCATAGCATAGATTATAATAGAAAAAATATTTTGCTTAGTAATCTTACCACTAACATATGTATTTTTATAATGATTTTGGGTAGGTAGCATATAATTTTTTTTCTTATATCATAGAAGAATAAAATAATATAACATATGTTGAAGCAGAAAAGATCTGTTTCCGATTCTGTTTCAGAATCTTTCAGATAGCATATGTACTGGTATTTTTTTCTAAAGTATTTGTTAATGAATCTCCTGTAGTAATGGATAAGATGACATAAACCCTGTGCTTGGTATTTTCTGATAACCTGTAGTGTGGAAAAATATTAGGATAGAAGTGTCAAATGTATTGATCCAATTGAGTGACAATGTATTTGGTACAAATTTGCATTTGTAGACAAGATAAGAGGCAGTTCTAGTGTCCGGGCAGCTTCCCAATACATTAAGGGTTAAGGATTTTTTTGCAAGCTGAAGAAGGAAGTGTTCAACTATTAGTGAAAATTAGTGTAGAAAAGTTGTAGAAAAAGTCATTCTATTGGGACCTATGTGTGTTTTCATTATATTGTTAGTGATATTTGAAATCTGTGCCTTGAATTTCTTGATTTTTCTGTACATATGATCCTGAGGTGGTCCTGTAATCACAAAACACTCCTGTAAACACAGGATATAAAACACAGAACATCAGTGCAAACATTGATGGTTCCACTGCTGCCATCCAGTACAGTTTCACAGTTGTTAAATTACCAGTCTGAATTTGTTTGTTACAAAGACCTTAGAAGTTTGCTGTGCCCTACATACAAACCAATGCTTTGACTCTTGCTCTGAAACTAATTTCATTTGCATTGATGTAAATAAGGAGTAACTCTCTTAGACCTGAGTTGGTTTTTAAAAAAACTTATATTTTAAAACTAAGTGAACCAGATCTCTTGGGTATATTTTAGAAAAGGAGAGAAGGGGGAAGAGGTAGCCTTTACCCAGCGTTACTGTTCTGCTTGTTCCAGCATCTGAAATCACTGGCATTAGGTTGACTTACTTTGTTGGAGTGTTCCTTAATAATTTCTGAAGCTTTTAACTGAAATTAAATGAGTGGGTTGTGGGTTTTCCTGCAAAGCAAGAAGCTCTAGCCTTTCATTTACCTATTTGTTACAGCTTATTAAGCTTTCCTGTCTTGCATGTCTGTCCAACAGAGTTCCCTGCTTTTTAGTGGAACTGTGCCAATGAAAACAACTGCATGTCTCTTTTAAATTTCCTATTTTCTATCCAATCATGACCTTACCATTTGGATTCATTCATGAATGCTAGATCCATGTTTTAATTTCTGTCAGTCAGTGCTGTGAATTTTCAGGTCTTTCTTAACAGCCTGCTTTGTGGTGAGTGCTTTCTGTAGCTTTATGAATTATTCAGGGAAAAAGAACAAAGCTAGGATTATAGCAATACAGAAGAGGAAAAACAAATAGCAGGTTTACTGGAAAGGAATTCTTCAGGCTGCAGTTTCAGTGAGCTGTTCCAGTGATGGAGCATGTTAATGACAGTGGTAAGCAAGTGAGGTCATTGTGATGTCAGTGTTCTTGCTTGTAATCCTGCACATGCTTGGTAGTTTGGAACAGTTCATGCTGAGCTCTGATAGAGGAACAGCAGAATCGTGTGTGCAGAAGTTACCATGGCTGTTACAGGAGATGAAACAGGTAACAATTTTGTTAGCCTTTGACTTGGTATTTTTGTATGTCTGCGCCGTGTTTGGTTAATATTTATGACATTTTCTTTTGAACCTGTTGCTGTAATTCTTTTGTCTCTCAATAGTCGTACAAATAGCTTATAATTCTGTCTACTCAGTGTAGGATTCCAGGGCAATTTTAACAGTTCTGTTTGGGGAAAAAAACAAAAAATCACTGCTAGGGTATGAGTTCTTGCACAGATTGATTCAGTAAGTATTCTTTATTATTTGATGCAGGATTTTGCTGAAAACAATCCACCACTCTACTCTTGCGTTTTTCTTTATTGTAGTGGTAGTCATATATGTTGTGTTTATAATTGCTTTTTGTTTTGTAAAAATGACAACTCCCTTTTTTATTGAGCAATAGACGCTACAAATTTGATAGCTATGGATTTAAGCCTAGCTGTATAGAAACTGCTTCAGCAATGTAATCAGCCCTGTGCTTCCATTATTAAAAAACCGCTGAACGGAAACAAATTTGAGGGCAATAATTGAAGTATTGTAACGCCTGCTTGTTTTCTCCTCCACTGTTAAAATGATCTGTTCCTCAGCTAATTCAGTTCAAAAGGCTGACGTCATTAGATTTCCTGGAATCGTGTTGCAGTAGGGAACTGGAAAAGTTAAACTCCAAACAAGATACACATTGACGTCAGCTCCAAGTCATGCTGCGATTTAGTCAGTTCCTTTCTGCCTCAATTGCCTCCGGCAGCTCGGTAACATTAACTGCTTCCCTGCCGGCTCCTACGTGCTGCTGCTCAGTGCTGGCCCACGTTGTTTCATTAATCCAGAGATAAATATCTTCTCCAGGTCGATGTTTTTAATGCTCAAAGGGATAATGATTCATGCCTTGTGTAGCCAGTTTAGTGGTGAAGTTAAAAACCCTTTGATAATCGAGTCCCACCATTATGACTCACAGAGGGGGGAGCATAGGCATCCAAATACCTTGGGCATTTTTTCTCCTGGATAGTCACTGAAAGAACTCGAATGCAAGGATGCTGTAGTGTTCAGCAGGTTACTTTTTCCAGGAGTTGTTCTTTTCTGGTTTTTTAAATGCCACTTGTTTTTTTCTTTCACTAGTTGTCTTTTGGCTTTCTTAATTTTCTGTTTGTAAATCTCAACTAAAAGCTTCATATTTTCAGTGATTTTTTTACTCCCTTGCATTTTAAGGGGGGGCGTTGGGGGGGTGGGAATTACCTGGGGCAATATGTTAGGGAAATGCACCAACTCCAGGTTTGTAGCTTTGTTAAGACTCTCAGTTCTGCTTCTGGTACTTTAGGAATTCCATTACACCTTTGTGAAGTGTCACGTTAGAAACAGCCACAGAAGTTTGTCAGTGTGGATGAAGTGTGTGTGACATTTGTCTCATGCTGAAATGGAAGGTATGCTTCCTTGTAATATGGATACATAATTAGGCTTCAAATAACTCTGAAAAACATTAAGTTTATCCCGCTCTGTTTAAAGTCCCTTTCATCTTTCCAGAGGTCCTTTTCTGGGGGAATCAGTTATATTGTAGTGTCTTGAGATAATATACAAAACATTTTTTAGTCTTTGAAATATCTTTTTGCAATGACATATCATAAAACATTTGCACAGCTAAAAGATACTTTGTCAGTGTTACGTTCTGCCTTTTTCTTGATTCTAAACAGTGGTGTCTGGATTTGTAAGGTCTGTACCATCAGAATAGTTATTTATCTGTGTTCCTGTGCTGGCAGGTTTGTAAGTGGGACAACTGTCAGGCAGAGACTGCCACTACTGGGACCTGCTCAGACTAGAACACTTAGCAATGGTGTTTGCTGATCCCAGCTGAGATAGGGACTTGCTTTTGTTAAGTCTTGTTGGAAGTACATGATCACACTGAGTCCTCTGCACAAAAGCTCAGTAAGTCCTGTTTGCTGCCATCTGAGTATAAATCAGACACAGAAAACAAAGTAGTTGGTCTTGCCCGGCTGAGGTGATCTGGGTTCTGGAGTGTTCCCCATGACTTGATCTACAAAATGGTTTGCTTGGATTTCTAATTCATTGTAGCTAAGGCAAACTAAGATAACATCTCTTTAATACCAAGTGATGAGATAGAAAAAGGTAGTTCTTACCACAGAGTCTGTAAGATGGATGTAATGTGGCCAGCATAAATGTTGAGCCTGAAGAGTTGCTAAAATTCCATTTTTATAATTAGTGAGCTATCAATCCACTGATGGGACTAGAACTCCTAAGAAATATGGAGGACTTAAAGGGTTAAGCAATTCCCCTGTAGATGTACAAGATGACCAAACCCTGTGTTCATGGCAGCTGCCTGTCAGTGCTCACAGGGCTGTTCTGGGCTGATTTCTCCCTCCCTCCCACATCCCCAGGGGATTATCCAGGTCAGTTCACTGGTCCAGTTCATCTTGTAATTCCACAAACACTTTTACCCACAGGACTGGGGGGGGGGGGGGGGGAGGGGCACAGGATTTAAGCTGATCATGATTTCAGGACATGCTTGTGGAATTGTAGTCTAAATACAACTTGATTCTGTTTGTTTGTTTGTTTTTGTTTTGAATTAGTGAAGCACTTGCATTAAAATAGCAAGAATAATAGTATATTTTTAGTAAGTTTGATTGTTTTCCCCCTGTAGTCTTAACTGCTCAACCTGTCAGCCTTCCCAAGATGTTTTTTGCCTACATTTTATTTTTCCAAGTTGTCCTAGTGTCAGCTGGGGTAGAGTTAATTTTCTTCCTATTAGCTGGTACAGTGCTGTGTTTTGGTTTTAGGATGAGAGAGATGTTGATAGCACACTTGTTGTTTGGTTGTTGCTCAGCAGTACTTGCACTAATTCAAGGATTTTCCAGGTTCTCATGCTCTGCCAGTGAGTAGGCTGGGTGCTCACAAAGCTGTGAGGGATCACAGCCAGAACAGGTGACCCCACGTAGCCAAAGGGATATTCCATACCATAAGGCATCATGCTCAGCATATGAACTGTAGGGAAAGCTGGCCTGGGGCCTGCTGCTCAGCAACAGGCTGGGCATCAGTTGGTGAGTGGTGAACAATTGCTTTTAATTTGCATCAGTTATTTTTCTTGGTTTTATTTTTTTCTTTTTGTGAGTTTCCTTTTCATTGCATGTATTATTTTATTGCCATCAAACTGTTCCCATCTCAACCTACGAGTTTTCTTACCCCATCCAACTGGGGAGCTGTGTGGGTGGAGTGAACAAGTGACTCTGTGGTGTTTAGTTGCAGGCTGGGGTTAAACTGTGAGACATGTTTTTCCATTATTTGAATAATGCTTTAAAGAATTAAAAGTATAAACTAAGGAATATATTTTTTGTTTGCTTTTGTTTTCTGTCAGACAAGACACAAGTACTTAGGACTTCCCCAGTGTTTCTAAGTTGAGGTACATCATGTAGGGACAAGTATGTCTGAAACAAAGAAATGACGTGAGACTGTCAGAAAGGTATTGGTTTCAAGTCACATCAGATCAGCATTTAGCTTGGGGAGAGCGCAAAATTGCTAAACTCAGGAGCTGAATCTGAATTTTTGCTCTCTGATTTACTGTGCAGCTACACCCCTTCCTGTGCAACTGCTGCTGGCTCCTGTTGCTTGCTAATGCTGCAGCATCCCATGTGTGGTCCCCTTTCCCAGGGAGCGAATGCCTGTACATCCTGAGCACTTGTCTGTTCCTTTTCCTTGTAGCAACAGCAGCTCTTGCTTGTTATCCAAGGGTTGCCAAACTGCTTTTGTAAGAGGAGGAGAGTCTGTAGAGGTGGTAGTGTTGCTATCACAAGGGAGGAGAAGAAAGTTGTCTTCTGAAGCAAATTGAGTCCTGTACAGGGAGAACAGGGTAGTAGTGTATAAACCTCAGTGGCTTCAACAGCAGGACCCTCTTTTTGTGGGATTGTGCAAACGGGAAGTAAGTGTGACTGCTCAAACTGTTTCTCAAACTGCTTTCTCCATGTTGTCTGAAGAGAGACATGTAGAAGCTTTCAGTCTGGCTGGCTAGTGGGGCCACATGCTAGAACAATTCAGATACTTTATAGTGTGGAAATAAATGCTATTAAGATAAAAAATACAGTTGTGTCATTACAGACTTGTGAAATAATTTGCATATTTGGGATCCTGGATAATCATTGTCAGAAATCTGTTATTTTCAGATATACCTCTCTATTTGCCGTACATTTAAAAATATGTTTCTTTTCTACAGCTGCCACTGGAGACATGCCAGCTTACCAGATTCGAACTCCCACTACTACCTTACCTCAGGGAGTGGTTATGGCAGCCTCACCAGGGGCTTTGCATAGCCCTCAGCAAATGGCAGAAGAGGCAACACGGAAGAGAGAGCTGAGACTTTTGAAAAATAGGTAAGACTGTATAATAATTTGTAGTCAGTGTTGCAAACCATCCCCCTCCCCCACAAGCATTATAGTGACATTTTCTTCTTAAGGCCATGAGCACTGCCTGTAATTGATGAAGAGAAGGCAGGAAATTCTTTGTCAGTCATCCCATGTCCTTCTAGCATAGAGTATTGCTTGTAAACTCTGGGAGTTTAGAGTTGACCTTATACCCATGGATTTTTAGTTTGGAAATATTAGGTGATTCAGAAATGAATATCAGATAATTTTTGTGATGATCTAGAGTTAACACTTTTCATTGATTTTTTTTTTTTTATTCCTGTCCTTTCCCATTGCTGACAGTAAACTGACCAGTAGGGGCTTTTTCATTTAAAAACATCCCACCAAAGAATTGGTTAGGAAAATAGCTGAGGATCTCATTAGCAGCTGTCCATTATTGATGCTGCAAAGAGGACTTATTCAAAGATGGAATGATCATTATAGACTTCCCTAAATACTTGGCTGCTGGGATGAGATACTTTGCAGTACCCCTGTCATTTTGTGAGACATATTGTGTGAAGTTGTGTATTTTTTAATTGGTTGTCATGGACTTGACTGAATGTTGTAAATGTCAGTCTTTGTGCATTTTTTGTACTATTCTTAGGGGAGTCTGTCTTTTTTAAATGTGTAGCCACCTCTGTCATTGGCAGATTAATAGTAGAAGTAGTCTGCTCTGCAGATTTCTAATACACTGCTTAACCATTTGTCTTATGGTGGACTTAATGGTATTGCTTAGCTCTCATGCCTGTCCTATATTTTAAATTACTTACAAGGATCACTGCATTGTTGTGTCTCCTTTTTGTTTTTTCTCTCTTCAGTTTTAAAACTAGTGCCTATGCTATAGCTCATAACTTGGTGGAGTGTTAGCCTCTCAAAATTTGATAGTTTATCATGTTCCAAGGTGGTAAAGGAGTACTCACTCCCAGTACTTCTAATATTTCTTCTGGAATTAAATGCTTGTTTAGTCACATGCTTCTGAGCACTTCTATATTTAGCTCCAATAGAAGAGACTTTTGAGCAGACCTACAAGAATGGCTTCAGGCTATCATTTGCTGGCAACAAAAACCACAGACTCATGTGGCTGAAATGTGCTCCGGCAGCCAGTTCTGAAATGCTAATAAATTGTATTTATTTGGACTTAAATTGTACTGTATGTTGCTACAACATGCTGTAAGTGTTTATCTTCATGTAAGCTTGGCATCTAGGTTTTTATCTGAAGAGAGTAGTGTTATGTTTGTGTTTTCTAAAGGTATATTCTCTGGGTTTGGTTTTAAGATTTTGATGGCAGAAGACAATGCTCCTGATAAACACACAAAGTAGAATGTGACTGGAAGAAGAAACGCTGCTTTCCATCCTAATGTTTAGTGCAATTCAAGTCAATACATTATCATTTACTCCCTGTTTTTCTCAGTTCTGTGTATCTTTGTTCCATGTTTGTATTTGGTGATGCTGGATGCATTTCAAGTTCTAGATGTTTTGGATTGTATTTTGACTATGTTACTGCTTTTTGGCTGTTATCCGATGTTCTGTTTGTGCAATCCAGCAGTGGTTGGTGGTGGTTGTTGTTACTGTGGAACCACAGGGAATGCAGGTAATTGCATTTAACCAGTCTTTGCCATATTGTGGCTGTTCCTGTAGTCATTTGCCTTGTATTGGTTCCAGGGAAGCTGCCAGAGAATGTCGCAGAAAGAAGAAAGAATATGTCAAATGTCTTGAAAATCGTGTGGCTGTGCTTGAAAACCAAAACAAGACTCTCATTGAGGAACTCAAGGCCCTCAAAGATCTTTATTGTCATAAAGCAGAATAACTGTCTTTCATTTGGACCTCCTTTATTATGAACTTTAATCAAGGCATGAGAGGAAGCAATTCTACAGATTGCCATATGAACTTGAGAAAGAGACACTTGAGGCCCTTGTGGAACCCAGTTTTGCTTAGTGTTTTCAGACTGATTTGGGAGATATTCCAAAATTTGGAATTCTGTCATAGTCTCCATACTCTGCTGAGCTTTCTAATGGCATGCAAATGGCTTTTTTGTTTGCACTTTTTACTTCTGCTTTTTGCAGGGAAGCTGCTAAAGAATGTCGACGTCGGAAGAAAGAATACATAAAATGTCTGGAGAGTCGTGTTGCAGTGCTAGAAGTTCAGAACAAGAAACTTATACAGGAGCTTGAAACCCTAAAAGACATTTGCTCTTCCAAAACAGATTAGTAAAAATATTTATTATACTGTGAACTAAGATATGTCCAGTTGCTTTGTAAGACAATACATAGCCAACATGACTTACAGCTTTCTCTTTGTTTCATTTATAATATATTCCAACTCCTAACATTCCTGAATGCTTTCCTGCTTTTTGTCAATTCATAGCTCTAATTTCAGGTTTTTCATGCACCATCCTTCTGTCTCCCAAGGAGCCAAATGTTAAAAAATATAGCAAAGTAAAAAAAGCGCAGAATTTCAAAGAGCTGTTTCTTTGCCATATATTTGCATACTACTTTTTACATGTTACTGAGTGTCCTGCACATTCAAAATATTTTGCAATTGTTTTAGATGAATCATAAAGATAATGCATCCAGTAATACAAGAAAATCAAACAACCCAGGGTATCTCAGGAAAGAGTTTATAAAAGAATGTTATGATTATGTGTATGTACTAGCATACTAGTCTACAGATGATTTTATGGCATATTTTTATATTAGTTGCTTTGTGGAAAAAAGTATTGTATTGCTGTCACTGAGTGCCATGGTTAAAGATAGTTTTTAATAGAACCATGTTGTTTAACCTGTGTAGTGTCTGATTTCCTTTAAAAACCTGGTTGAGATGCTTTAAGATCCATGAGTATCTGAAAGAAGACAAAGGGAAAAAAGCACACCTAAGCTCATGACATGATGCAAAGTATATTGTAAATACCTGCAAGAAGCTCTCTGTTATACAGCTGCTATTTACTTAAATTTTCTGTAATCTGCAGAATATTTGATTCATTGGAGGTCTGTATATCAAAATTGAAATGTTCATCCTGAATACTTCATATTCTAGATCCTGTACACCTGTGGATAGTTGCCTGTAGTGAAGATTGATGATGCAGTTCTTGTCACAGTTTCAGCAAACTACTGACTGGTGGTCAAGGTGTCCTAAAGCAGGAGGCTTTCCAATAAATAGTAACTATTTGCTGATTCACTGGGTTCTGGAGTAGCCTACAGATGAGAGCTGAAGACTTTTAAAATAAACCCATGTTTAAACCAGATTACAGCTCTCGTAAATGCAGTGCCAGCTTTCCGTTGTGCTTTGAAAAAACTAGTGCACAGGCATAGTTGCTTCTGGGTATTTTTTAATTCATGAGTGATCTTAATTGTTTGGCCAGTACAGTCTATGACCAGAGCATTTGGGAGCTTTGCTGGAACTAATAGCACCATTGCCTTACTGATGTGGTAGGAAGAAAGGCCTGGTTCCTACTTAATTTGCTTTACTGAGGGGTATGTGTGTATGAGTGTGAGTGTGTGGAAGGGCGGAGGGATGGAATCGTACTGAAGTCTTGAGACTTCTTGAGACTTCCTAATTTAATTTAATCTCAATTTGCATTTAACCCTCTTCACTCTGACCCTGTTGGGGTGGGTTGGTTTATGTATGTTTTTTTCTTCCTGAATTACTTGAAATACACAGGATAATTTTTTCAAATATTTTGAAAATCCCACTATGTACCTAAGTGAGACCATTTTTAAGAAGAGGTATTCTCTCTCACTTCCTGCCGCCACATCAGTTGATTTAAGGAGGTAACAAGATGCCTCTGGTCTCTTAAGGCTCTGCTGCAGGTTTGGAACAAAAGTAAAGTAAACTTTGGAATACCTTTTCACTGTGAAATCACATCTGAAGTGTGAAGGTCAGCAGAATTCAAAGGTTCTGTTCAAGTTGGACAGGATGAATGCAATCTGCAGGTCCATGTTGCAGCCTCTGTAGTGCAGCAAGTAAGTTGTTTGTTGTGGCTCTGTCACTGAAGTCTGTTTCTGTTGCAGGTGGGCATTGCTCCTTACTCACAAAGGATTTGGAAACTTATAGAGAAACTTGTGTGTGTTTTTGGGGTAGACATGTTTCCAGTAAAAAGTCTCCTTTATATTCACAATAGTATTTGGTATTAACTACAGTTGGAAATTTGATAGGAGGAGTCCTTGTCTGTTCCACATCTGTGTAGGTTATACTCATTTCTTTACTAGTAGAATCACAGAATGGTTGGGTTGGAAGGAACTTTAAAGACCATCTAGTTCCAAACCCCCGTGCCATGGGCAGGAATGCCACTCACTACTGAATCATGTTGCTTAGAGCTCCATCCAACCTAGCCTTGAATGCTTCCAGAGATGTGGCAGTCACATCTTCACTGAGCAACTGGAGTGCTAACCTCTGAGTAAAGAATTCATTCCTAATATCTAATGTGAATCTCTCCTCTTTTCTTCATAACCATTGCCCCTTGTCCTGTCATTGTCTACCTGTGTAAAATGTTCTTTCTTTTTTTCCTGTAAGCCTCCTGTTAGTACTGAAAGGCTCAGGGAGGTCTCCTTGGAGCTTTCTTTTCTCCAGGATGAAAAAGCCCATCTCAGGATGTTTTCATAAGAGAGGTGCTCCTGCCCTGTGGTTATGTTTGTGGCTCTTCACCAAACCTGCTCTAAAAGGTCTGGGGCCCCCAGAGATGGATGCAGCACTGCAGGTGGGATCCTATCAGAGCAGAGTAAAGGGGCAGAACCCTCTCCCTCACCTGCTCCCACCCTGCTTTGGATGCAGCTCAGGATGCACTCAGCCTTTGGGGCAGCAGGCACACACTGAAGCAGAGTGATGGTGCAGGAAAAAGGCCTTTTCAATAGTGTTCTTTATATTGAAACATCAAGTGAATCTCTGTTGGTTTATTACAAGAGAATTTGAGCACTGCCCAAGCTTTGATTTGACAGAGCCAGGAATTTTGTTTTTTCATTATCAGGAAAAAAGGCCAAAAAAGGGTATGTTCATTCCTTTCTGTTAGAAAACGACATTTCTATGGTATGAAACTCCTTTCTTGCTGAAAACACGCAATTGCAAACTTCTTTAAGATAGACAGCTAGAGGATTGGCCTTTGAGGGAAAGTGTACACAGGCCTGGATGGATTTTAATTTTTATTTTTTTTTCCAAGATAGATTTTCATGTAGCTCAGGTAAAAATAGTCTCTTGTAAAATGTCTTCAGCTTCCTAGAGTTGTGAGCAATGAGGAATGTAATAGTCAGCTTCCTCTTAAGGTAGGTACAGCTTTGCCTCATAGCTGTTTTCTTCTTAAACAGATGTGCAAAGAGAAATCTCTGTAGACTATCCAGACAGATCCCTCTTGACTCTCTAACACAGCCTCAGCTGTTCTGGTCAGTGAAGAAAGGGATTAAAATAAGTGTATTGTGTGAGTAGGTGTGGATTTAGTTTCTTTGGGAGGATTTTTTCATAGTTAGTCCCATAGATTTTGCTGTTTGCAAGAATAATTGCGGATTTTTTTTTTTTTTTTTTTTTTTTTGTGCACTGGTGCAGTCCTGAGGAGTGCAAGTTGTCCCCTGCTTGATTTTCCTTCAGTTCTTGTCACACATAATTGCTGATCTGTACTGGTATCCTGCAGACATCAGTATAATAGCTGAAATTCAGTGTGATATTTTTCTGAATTAAGTACTTCAAAGGAAACTAAGGGGTCTGCTCAGCTTCTGGTTTGGATTGACTCACTTGCCCACAGTTTTTTTCTGTTTAATCCCCCTGGTATTTAGTGTGTGGGTGTGTACATGGCAAGACTGCAGTGACTGCTGAGCTGTTAAGCAGCTGACAGAAGTAACTGCCTTTTGGTTGTCAGCCTTTCTGTTGAAAATATTGTGTGGGGAGGGGGGTCTAGTTTTTTGGAGTTTTTTTAAGGCACTATGAGGCCCTTGTGGATGAGAATAACAGTTATCTCATTATTCCAGCAGAAGTGTTCTAGTATTTGCTTGATTTAATAACTGAGGAAAATAATTTAGGTAAATTTTAGAACAATTTGATATTCTCTCATGCCAACTGGAAATGGCAGGTTGGAAAAAATCAATTTATTATTCTGTGTCTAATGAATCTTTAGTCTTATTTTCTCAGGTTTCTGGTTTTTTCCTAATTCTGAGTTAGAACTTCCTTCTTGCAACAGGCTTGTTCAGTACAGTATGAAGCATAAGCTGTGTATATGCACTAAGTCTGAGAGAGAGCATAGTGTGTGAGTTGAGTGCTTTGTGTAGACTAAGGAAGAAAATAACTTCATTGTATTCTGTGTGACTTGAATGGAAAAAACAGTGAAGGAAGTGTCTTTGTTGTGGTAACTGCTGATCTTTTTCCTTTCCTTTAATAGCCTTTGTCAGTGGAATCTGGTGTGATTAATACATCTTGTGAATGGAATTATGGCTAGAAAAATGTCACAATTCAAAAATCTCGTTATCTAGCCAAGTAATTGTTTTTATTTTGTGGCTTCAAAACTATGATTTCCAAACAACTTTGAGGCTCTTAATATTCTCACTTTCATGATTCTCCCCTCCACTCCTTCCCAATGTGGTTGTACTCACACCAGGTAAAAGCTGCTGCAGAGTTGTTTAACAAACTCGGTCTGGACCAAGGGGGTTGTTTTCTCTAAAGTAGTTCTCTTAAAGGTTTTTTATTTTTCCCCCTAAGCGAAGTATTTATCACATTTCTAGCTTTCATTGATTCTTAACAGAAGTGAGAGGACTGCAAACACATTTTAAGTTGAATGCATACCGAGGTGTTTTGCTTGATGAAGTTGATTTTGAAGAACTAGATTCTCTAAGATCCTGGTTGTGTGAACTAAAAGCTTTCTGAAGTTTGTCAGTTGGCATACAAACAAAAACTTGCTTAATTCGTTGACACCTCTGCATTTTTACCAGTGATGTTGTCAGTTACTTCAAAGATCCAGACATGGGCCTGGAGCTGCAGCTTTCATGACAAGTGAGCAGCCTAAATCTGTTAAGATCTTCGAAGCAGACATTGTTTTTTTTCTCTCATTTGAGGCCTGATCTAATTAGCTTTTCTGAAGTGTGTCTATTGGAAATGGCCCTAACATGAAATACAGCCACAGAAAATGAGGAAAAGTCAGGATAGATTGAACAAAGTGTTTGAAAGCAGTGCTGTTACAGAGTATAACACAAGCAGGTGTGCTGAGTTTGGATGTGGGAGTGTTTATTTTTTAATTTCTGTATTTTTTGTGCAAGAACCCCATTGGTCTGTGCAGGGATCAGAGCTCTGCAGTGTTGAGCACAGGATGAAAAGTGTTAACATTTCAAAATCGGTTCTACTTTCTTTTGTTGTATCTTGTGTCAATTGTTACCTACAGCTCCTTCCCTCATGCTATCAGACGTGTTCCATACATTCTTTGTTATTTTTCTTTGATGATTTTCATTTTCCTGAAATGCTAATATTGTTTCCTGTAAAATGACAGTTGCTCATGTTTGTATCACATTTCTTCTAGTACGTTTTGAACCTGGCGGTCAACAGCAGTTGAAGATCATAGATGTGTCAAAGATCTCTCAAAAGTTCCTGAAATTAGGTAGTTAGCAATGAAGGCATGGACTTACTACAGGAGAATTTGGAATGTAAGTTTTTTTAGATTCAAGAAAACTTACTGGGAATTCTCTCCTATTAGATTCCAGATAATTAATTCACTGATTGCCTGTGAACCATAGAAAGTAAGGTATTTTTGTTGACAACTATTTGTATTTTGTAGAGGATGTCTGAATGTATATAGATTATACCATATTTGTTTAAAATGACAGTTTGTTTATAGATGAAATATATTTTATTAAAAAGCTTGAATACCTTGCAGACCTAAGCTATTGGGTCTGATGTTGTTTTCTGTCCCTTCAAGTAGTTGTGTAAAGGACAGTGCAATGTATCCTGATAAAATACTTGCTTGGCTGTCCCCCCAGATTGAAACAGTTACTGACACACTTTTTTTTCTTCTTCCCACACTTCAGCTGGGCAAATAAGTTAAAAATAGACTGGTTTTGAAATACACTATTAACAAGAAAAAATACCCACTACCTATACTGTTACATTGTAGTAGCTCTGGGTAGAATCTGGTAATTCAGTCTTAAATTTGAAATGCTGGTAATTTCTGACTGTCTTGGTCAAGTTCAGAGCAAAACACGATTTTTTCCGAGCTGTTTTAGAGTGACACCTTGTGGAGTATAAAGGTCTGCACTTTATTTTCAAACTGATAAAACAGCCAAAGCATGTTCCAGAAGTAGTGAATTTCTTGAATTTTATGGGGGAGATACGGGGGGGTGGAGTTTTCTGTGGCTGTTGAGGACACAAACTCAGTTTTTCCTGCTGTTCCAGTGTTAATATATCGTTAGAAATAAGTGATTTGAAATTTGATAGCCTTTCAAGAGGAAAAAAGGTCATTTTGACAGTTTTTCAATTTGTAGTCTTTCTGACCAATAGTCTAATTTAATGAAATATAAAAAGGGAATTATTTAATTTCGATTAATAATAATAACTAAGAATAAATATTATTTAAATACAATTGCAAATACTGCTATTGAAGCACAGTAGTTATTAGTTCTAGGTCACAGAAATTAAATACAAAAAAACCCATAAGAATATTTTGAGATGTAATGATGTGAAAGGAAAATGCAATAATGCAGTTTTAATCCTGCCATATGGAGGAATCATTCTGGAAATGGAAGGGGGATGTAAAAAGGGAGAATTCAGAACACAGGAAAATATAAAGTCATTAAGAAAATCATTCCTCAGGCTAGATAGATTCCCATTTTCTAATAAATTGCACAGGTCTGCATTACAGCCATGACTATATAGCATTTTGTCCCTCACAGACACATCTGCAAGTGACCATGTGGATAGTTTATACATGTGTTTTTTCCACAGCACCTGTGAAGTGGGTGAACTGAGCACCTAAACAGAATTTTTTTAAACTCTTTCAAGAGAATTAGCCAAATAGATGAGATGTGATGTCAAGATCTAGAACAACAAATGCATTTGCATATGGTAAATTTATAGGCCTATTCTATGAAAAATGAAAATATATGTGGTTTGGGAATTGTTGTTATTAGGAGATTAAATATTTATATAATTTGACAATTAAACCAGTTACTAATGCCATTAAATTTTTTCCCAGTCCAAAATACTAACTTAGTCATAGTTAACTTTGTGTTGTAACAGAGACAGTCTGAAGAAGGTCAATATCCACTTTCACTGTAGTGTATGACTGCAAAGCTTATAAAACTGATTTGCTGTCCCAGCTGTTTTAAGTGTTGCTGTTTTTGATCAGTGTCTGATGGCAGGCAAATCTGGTTGTGTATCTCTTCCCCAGACTAGAGTGACAAACATTGTGCTCAAACAACATCTAATATTAGCTCTTGCTGTTTGAGCAGTTCAGTTGGTTTCACAAAGTCCTTCTGTTTCCAATTCACACCACCCCACTCTCAAGAATGAAAGAAATAAATGTTACATTTCTTTAGCCAGTATTTTAGCCCTGGAAATTCTTAGGTTTTCTGTTTGATCTCCCACTTTGCCATTAGTTCCCTAAGAAATGGATTTGCTCTCATAACCCAACTGTGTGCTTTTATGAACAGCAGAGGTCTCATTGTGCAACTTGGAAAGGTATGAGCAGAGAGCAGAAGTAACTTGTGCAAATATGCACAGCAGCATCTGCAGGCCTCAGGTCAAGAGCCATCTCTAAAGACACATTTCTACCAGATCTCCTTTGTAAATGACTGACAACAGAACCTCTGCTTTCTACTGCTCATTTGCCCAAAACCACATGTAAGACATCTTGCTCAAGTTACTAATATTTCTCGAACTATCACTTTTTATTGGCTTCTTTTGGTTTTTCAAAGTTTTTTTTCAAAGTTTTTTTCTCAGAGTGATGACTCTTTCAGCAGAGCCTAGCTGACTCTAGATAGCAAAGTTCAAGTTTGAATTTTTCTCTGGTAAGATGGTGAGCTTCCTTCCACCTGTGACAAGGGAACTTGTTACTGTTTTTAATGCACACTTAACAATAAGGGAACAGCTATAGAAATGTCCAAGAGCTTTGTCAAGTGTACCAATGTAAAATAAAGACATATGCTCAAATTTGAAGGAAGGAAAAGCTTCTTTCAAGCAAGAGGGCATTCCCATAATAAAATTATAGAAGTTCTACTCTGAAGTTTCATAACCAACTTTAAATCTGGCCAAAGCATTTCCTCATATACTCCTCTGCCCCCTGCAAAAGTTTTGAATACGCAAAATTTCAACTGTCCAGCCAGTCTAAAGAGTCCGAAGTAATCAGTTTACAGCAGTTTATGTAAAAAAGCTGATTCTGATGCCTGCCTCTGCTGAAATTTTAAGTAAATAAACCTAATGCTTTCATGGTTGTATTATGCACTGCAGAAAGACTGTATTTAGAACAAAGGAAAGTATGATTAACAGTGTCCACATAAATTTTGGTTAGGATAGGGGGTAGTCTTGTCTGTCTGAATTACTCTTGGGAAAATCTTCATAAGCAAAAATGTTATGAAAGTACGAGGATTTATGCAATTGCATGAGAGAAATTATGTATAGATCAAACAAAAAAATATGAGTCAATTAGTGTCACTTATGAACAAGACAATGGTTAAGTATGTAGGTCACTTTTTAGAGATTAGTTATCTAGGATCTTGGACAGATGCCTAGCAAAACGAAACACTCTAAATGCAATTGCTGATATAAAATAATCCTATTAAAATACAATATTAACTTTGCAGAGAATGTAGAGAAGTGGTGTCAGGGCAGCGGCTTTGTTTTAAAATACATACTTGATAAGGAAATAACCCTATCAAATTAATAGAATCATAAGAACAGTGGGTAAATAAATTTTAAATGTGCCTATAGATTTTATTCCTCGTGAATTAATCTACTTTGATTCTTTAGCAACATAAAGGATGAAACATATTAAAAAATAGAGGGAATGTAGCTGGTATGTCATCAGGTATGACATTTAGGCCAGCAGATCAGCAGGTTTTGTTTGCTCAAGTCAGACAATAATTGTAGCAGAAAGCATAGCTAGGCCTTGTAACATATAAGCTACATAAAAAACAAACAAACCCAAAACAAATCAAAAACAAACAAACCCCAACCTAGTACATAACTTAGTCACAATCAAGAAATATACTGCAGCAGAGAGGCTGGAACAAATATTTGTGCCTACTGTCTTAGCTCAGTATTTAGTAGCAGCAGTACAAAGTGAGTCTGGAGTGCTACATGTGGTTCTCCTTCAGTGTTTGTGAAGCTGAGTGTCCCAAGTGATGAGAGAAGCAGACCTGCCTGAAGAACAGTGCTGCTGCAGAGAACTTGGCCTGCAGATTTACTTGTGCCTCATCACTGCAGAAGTGCTAGAGGGGGTAAAACCTGGAAGACCATCTCACATTGATGGCACCCAGGAGAACTGCAATGATATTTGTGAACCTGCTGTGGGAAATTGCCCTGTCTTAAGGGCCAGATACTAAATGGTTCAGTAAATTATTGCATGTCTAAACCTTAGCTATCTGATCCAAATCTGGTAATTGGATCTCTCAGTATGTACAAGCTCTCTGTACAATACATGACTGCTTATATTAAAATTCAGGTAAGTTCATAGGAGTAGGTATAGAAAATCCATCTTTCTCCTGATTCCTGGATAAGTTAACTGCTAGTTGCTTGAAGCGATACGTGTTTTACCTAACAATGGTAATCTAAACTCTAGGTATTTCTCCATAGTTCTGTATTTCAATGGGATGGCAGGCAGTGTTTCTGTAGTGCAGTCCATAACTCTGAGGATTGAGTTATTTGCCCTTGCTGAAGTCCCTTTCCTTCCACTAAACAATTCATAGAGGAGCTAAGAACAGAAGGCTTATCTTTCCAATTGAAGTTAATCAAGATACACCCAACCCATATGTTATAAATTCCTGATACTTTCGAAGACAGATCAACTTTTATCCTGAAGAAAACATCCTGAGAGGAATAGCTGTGGTGAGGAAGGGGAGATGGTATTATCAGAATAATGATGTCATTATCAGAATAATGGTGTACAGACAGCAGACCCTGACTAGGATGTTCACTGAAGATTTCCCAGGAGAGGTAAGATTGAATGTTCTTTGGCAGAGGATGAAGTGGATATGTCCTACATCTGGGACAGTAGTCCTGCTTCTGTGCCATGGAAGATGCTCCATAAACATGCCAGGCATGAATTATATAATTTTAAAGGGTAATAATAGGTTGGGTAGGTAGTAATAGTTGGCTTCATAGGTCAAGCTTGATCTGAAAGTATGGAAGTAGGTTTTCCAACGTTGAAGCTGACTGAAAATCTTAATGGTATCAGGTTGCATTTGGCATTCAGGTTAGGCTGAGTGTAAGCAGCAGTTCTGTGAGCACTGAAAAAATTGTAGCTGTTAACAAGAGCAAAACTGTAGCCATGTCAGGGGCTCTTAAAACTGAGATATCCAAATTCATTCACACCCTATTTTAAACAGCAAACCCTTCCTTGACTTCAGATCTGGCCTTGTTGCAGAGTGCTTAGTCAAATATGTTCTTATTAATAATTTTGCAGTGAATGTAGATACAATTAAGCTTGAAGTACAGAGATATCCATGACCAGTAAATACTAGATAATGATTATTTTGTTTCTCTTTACTCATCAGATAGTACATTTTAACTTATTTAGCATTAAGTAAAAAATTATTTGTGAGTAATTCCTAACCTTTTGAATATATTCTGGAAATATTTTATGGGTATTCACAGACCTGAACAGTTGCATAAGAATGCAAAAAGGGCTTAAGATAATGTGTGACTCTGCAGCTCTTGAGAATGAGTCAGCTGTTCATTTGGAATTGAAAATACACAATCCCAGGAGGATTTTTTTTATTTTTGTCAATAATTAATTTCAGCATTGTTATGTAAATGAGAATTCACTGTTGCCTGTGACACAATCTTAGAATAAAATCGTGGGACTCTTCACAAGATTTTTCTCTTTTTCTGTGTTAGGGAGGAAGGTTTAAATTTGAACATTGTACAAATTGCATATTGCAATGAAGTTCCCTGACCCAAATTTCTAGTCTAACCTAGATAATTATTTAGTTTATGTGGGTTCCCGATGTCAACTTCAAAAGTTATGTTATTCAGATGAACAACCTAAATTAATAATCAGTACATATCTGAAAATGTTTGAAGATATTTTTGTCTTCATTTGGAGTACCATGTGCCACTGATGCTGACAGCTTTAGGACATGTGTGATTAGTTCTCTCTGCAGACAGAAACCCATTTGGTGTCCTGTATTTTTTCTTTCAGTCTTACCAGTATCTCACAAAGAATCCTGATTTACAGAGCTGTTAAGGATCTTGCTTCTCCAGTTCTTTATACCTGACCCATTTGATCCCATCTGGAAACCAGTGGTTGCCTTAAGCTCTTGCAGTTTCTGTGCACCTCACCATTCTCATTATAGAAATTGTTTTGCATTAGGAGGTAGGATAGCAAAGAGATGAATTCAACAGATGAGCTTGTGGAAATAAGACTGTTAAAGTAGTTCTCCCTAAAAATGTGTGATTTTTTTGGTCCAGATAGTTAAATTGCATACAGAATAGGGTTCCAAAACATATGTGCAGTAACTATAGACTTCAGGATACACAGATCAATGGTGAAAACAACAGTAGAATGAAGAGTTGCAAAACTGAGATCCTTATTTGCCAAAAAAAGAGGTGGAGACATATATTCCTTTCTCAGTAAATCCCACAGATACTGAGTTAGTCTCTTCTGGCAACCCATCAGCACCTTGGTACTTTCTACAGCAGTGTTTTTCCCTTATTATATAAAGGAAATTGATTAGTGATGAAGGCACTTTCCTCCTGCTATGGCAGTGCCATAGGGCTAAAAATACATGGTTTGCAATGGAGTAATGTTTATATTTTCTTATAGTAAAAAAAAAAAAACAACAACAACAAAAACACCAAAAAACCCTGAATTAAAATCAAACATAAAACATCAGTGAAGGCTTCTTTCTTGACAGCCCAGGAGTGTGAAACCCCAGATGGATTAGAACAACATTAAAGTTCCCTGTGATACGTTCCATTGGTCTCTTCTGAAAAGTGAGTGTGATGAAGATGCCATTTGTTTATGGCATTTCATAAAATGAACTCTGAAAAGCCTAAAATGAGGTGAGCAGTGTTGCCCTTTTGTTGGAAACAAAACATCATTTAACTTATATCCAGGATGCCCACAACACAAGAGCAGGTGGTTAGAATGCCTGTTCTCCAGTATGGTAATTCCTGTACTCCCCATGGATATGTGATAAAGCAACAGGACTAAGCAATTAAAATGTATTTCAAAGTAAGAGATGAGGAGAACATAATATCTCACATGCACTTCTCTGTGCAGCATACATTAAATGCTTAGAGTAAACGTATGTTTGGTAATGCTTAGTTAATGGCATAATGCACTGTGATGTTTGCTTCTGTGACTTCAGAATCTCAAATCTTTGAACCTGTAACCTAATTCCTATTTCTACTATAGCCAACAAGGAATAAGGATAAGGAATAAGGTCTAAATACTACAGCAGTAGTAAAATCCTGATACTTCAGTCTGGTGCCTAAGCTTCCTGTCCAGTATTTGGGGATGATAGTCTTACAAAGGAAATTCTGTAAATCACATTGGAATTCTGCTGAATTGGGTGGTCAGTGAATTTATTATGCAGATGTTTGAGCTGAAAACAGCATTAGTCCCAGATCTTGTGTATTGATACAATCTGAAAAAATCTAATCCCAGTTGTGCAACATTTCTCTGTTTCAGGCCTTGTTAGAGGACTGAATTTTATATTTATTCAGGCCTAGTGTTTGAATCCACTTTTTCTACAGTCAGATAAGGTCTTGTATTGCTGGGGTCTGAGGGTTTGTATTCTATTTGTTATTTGTAAAAAATGCATTTTTACTTTGTAGGTGTGACTTAGACTTGCTTTCTTTGACTTTGTGCTGGTTTTGGCTGGGGTAGAGTTAATTGTCTTCACAGTAACTGTTTATGGCTGTGCCTCAAACTCCTCCTGAGAGCAATGCTGATAACACAGCCATTTTTCAGCTATTGCTGAGCAGTGCTGATTGAGCATTGCTTTTCTGCTTCTTGTGAGGAGTCTGGGGTGGCACAAGAAGCTGACTCCAGCTGACTGAAGGCATATCCACATGCTGATACCATGACTCCACAGTGCCATTCTCTGCATATAAAGCTGGGGGAAGAAAGAAGGAATGGATGTTCAGAGCAGTGGTGTTTGTCTTTCCAAGTCACGTGTGATGGAGCCCTGCTGTCCTGGGGATGGCTGAAAAGCTGCTTCACCATGGGAAGTGATGAATGAATTTCTTGTCTTGCTTTGCTCGCATGCACAGCTTTGGCTTTACCTGTTAAACTGTATTTATCTCAACCCATGAGTTTTTTCACTTTTATTCTTCCAATTTGTTCTGTATCCCAGCATGAGGAGAGTGAGGCTGCATGGAGCTGAGTTGCTGGTTGGGCTTAAACCACAACAGACTTGTTAGCTAAGTACAGAAATGAGGCAAGGTTCACTTTAAATGTGTATTCCCCAGAGAGCTGCCCTAAAAACAGGGCATGAAGACTGGAGGTGGTAGACTCCCATGCATAAGAAAGGACTGGGATATGCCCGAGTTGGGATTTCCATCCCAGGGCTGTTGCCAAACCTGTGCCTTATGCAGAGTCCAAGTTCTGCAGCAGAAGCTTGACAGTGGAGGTAGGAATTGTTTCTCTATTAAGTTACATTTCTAGACATTCCAAAATTACTCTTGCAAATGGGCATTTTTATTTTTTCTTAAGTATACAGGGTACAATAACCAAGACAGCTACAACTCATCACTGTATGTATTGCAGGTGAGAGAAGCTTCAAAGATGTAAATGATGCTCAAATGCATAAAATAGAGGTACTAAAAAGAGCCTGTGTCCCTCCTTTGAAAATGAAGAGTCCCTGGAATGCCCTGACAGAGAAAAGAAAGTAGGATTTCCCAAATTTCAGGGACAAGAATAGCAAGAATAAAAAAAAAGCAAGAATACTTGGTATACATGGCTGTCAATATACAATGCTGTAAGCTTTTCAGGAAATGTGAAAAATCAGTGTACATAGAGATGACAGGCAGATGACACGGACAGCGCATTAGTCCAATATGAGCATCTCTGGGTCTAGAAATCGTGGACACAATCTGAAAATCCTTGACCTCTGCCTATAAAGTTATTTCTAGGTGAAGGCCCAGAGGTATACAGTAAAAGGTAAAAGAAGTATTTCTGTAAATAAAAGTATTAATGAGATATGTGGAACAATACACAAGTACCGTTATCTCCAAAATGCTAAAACTGCTCGTTCTTAACCTACACTTCAAGAAATAAAGGAATAATTTTTCTCTTATTTCAGGTGAAATTCAGTAAAATTCAGAGACAGCCGTAAGGAAGCTAAGATTTAATTCTTCCAAGCTATGCTTGTTCTCCAAATGTATGAAAATTAATTTTCTAGAACTCTCATGCCAGTGCTTCACATACAAATAGTACTGTATAATCTCAAAGATACTAGGAAGAACTGAGAGAGCCTTGCATTTATAGGCCCCTCCTCAAAGGGTAAACCACCTCAAATTTATTATAATTTGTTATGTCCTGATGTAACATACTTTCATAGGTTTTGTGAAGTAACAGCCAGATAAAATCCTTTTCAATCTTCTCTGTTAGCTCCTCTTATGTTCAAGTAGATTGCTAGAAGTCAAGATTAGCATGACATCACAGCTTTAGAAGTAGAATCAGCTAGCTTGCAGTTTTCATATGTCTAATAAATAGTAAGTGGGAGTGGGTGAGTGATTGTGCAATAGGTGTTAATATTTTCTTTTTGAGAAGTGGAATGAAAAGAGACTAAGTTGCACTTGGCTATATAGCCTCGCATTTCCATGAACATTTTTATTTTGCCAAAAATATATGACTCCTCCTTTGACTGAACATTTCAATCATAATTTTGCTTTGGCACAGCAGAAAACTTTGCATCTTTTACTTAAAAGTATGTTTCAAGTATTACACCAGCAGAGATCCAGCAACTGTGCTTGTGAAATGAGGTAATTCAATATTATTATTTCCATCATGATAGATGGAAATAAATGTTACAGATTAATAAAAAGCCAGTGCTGGTTCCAGTATCTGTATTACATATTTCTGATTATTGGTCTGTGCTCAACAATGCTGTCCGATGTTCCAGGTTCTTGAAGTGGAAGCAGATGATACAAGCAAAACAAAGAGAACAGCACAGTGGAAGATTTCAGATAAACTGCTGAAGCTACAGTTGTCTGGCACTAGTCAAATTCACATGATGAAAAATCCTCTCCTGCTTTTATTTCAGCATCTTAGAAAAAACACTGAAATGTCCTGCAAAAGCAACTGGCAGTATAGGAGTGGTGATGGGGAGGATTCAGGAGAATACATTTGCTCTTGGAGATGATTCCCAAATTTAGGCTTCTGTCTCAGTCACTTAAGCCCCTTGAGTGAGACCGTGACCCAGAAAAACAGTCCTGTCTTTCCCCAGTCACGTATTTCCACTGCTTCTCCTGAGGCAGTAATAATGTTAGCACAATTACATGGTAAGCTGGGTTAGAGACTAGCTGAAAACTTGGCCTGATTTAGCTTCCAGCAGAACAAGCTGATAGACCTTCCTGTATGGCCGTTCAAATAATAATGTGGGCAGGGGGGAACAGACATGATCCTGCATGTGGGAGATCAGGACATCTGATTTTATAACAGTGAACACATGATTCAGAGTGAATGTCAGTATATCTTGTGGCTTTGAGCACATGAATGTAAAAATTGGGAAACCATCATCAGAGGCAGCAAAAGTTCCCACCTCATATGCGTAGAGAAGAAATTGCAAACAAGAATTTTTCTTCCTCTGGCTATGTGCTGGTCCCAGAGAAAGTAAAGAGGTACCATTTTGTCCTTCAGTGTTGGCCAGTCTGAAGTACTTTGTGTACCATTAGTAGGATCTGGAAGAAGTTCTGCATATTGGATGCATCTGAGATAAACTGAGATTTTTAGTGGTGCAACTGAAAATTAGGCTGTTGGATCTTGCTTACTTTCACTGGGAAGGAGGCCTTTACCTCCAAAGGTCAGAGTGGCAAGAATACTTTTTGAAATGAACCTTGTGCATTCATTCAAGTGTTGCAGTCATTGGGCCAGAGCGATTTGACTCCCCTTGGGACAGACTCTACTAGGTAGTTTTTAGTGATGCTCTATTCTGCAGGGGCCCCCTGACACATTTACTGCTCTGATGGCACCTGCAAAATTTTACATTAAGTATAAGCACATCTAAAAGCAGCATATCTTGAAAGTGAGCACTTGCAGTGAGACAGTTAACTCAGTGGTTGTATTTATGCTTCTCCCAGTGGTTGTTCTGGGAAGTTTTGTTCTGGAAAGTTGGTTTAGGTTTTTTATTTTGTTTTTGGCAGTTTTTAAAAGTCCTGTCGATGGGATTGTGCATGATTAAGGGTATAAATCAAACTCAGAGACTCTGTGAGCCCTAATGCTCTAGATGAATGATAGAAAATTTATTTTGCATGATATAATGTATATTTTTTTTCTCCTTTTGTTTGCTATACTGTGGCCAGCAGCATGATTTATCCTGAACCTAAACACTTTGCCAACGCATATTTGATTAGAAATATTAGCCATTACCAAGACACATATTTTAGCTATGCAGGCAATCCCATGCCAGCTTGGAATTCTTAAGGTAACTCAGTCTGAACAACTGGGAAAATTATAAAAACAATTGACAAACTCAGATAAAATACTGTATTATCCTTACGGTTAATCCAGAATATTCAACACTGAGATGTGTCTTTGGCAATTAAGGTTGAGGTTAGAGACTTTTTAAGCTTGAATACATAATCCATGTCCAACATTGCATTTCACTGGTCTTCTGTCTTTAAGAGGCAGCTGCAAACATCTGAGCTGAATTGCCTAAGTACTCCAAAGAAGGAAGTTTGCTTTGTAATCTTGTACCAAATTTTATAATTCATGTAACTCACCAGTATTAAAAATTACTTTAATTCAGAGACTACAGAAACTAACAAGTATTTTTGATGTGTTTTTGCCATTTATTGGAAAGGTGGTGCTGCAATTTTAGAAGTTTTACTACAAAATTTGAAGAAAATGGGTGTATGCTTGTATCCTGTGTTACACAAGATATTTTTCTGGTTTTCAAAATGAATTTGAGGAGGCTTGTCTTTTCTGTTTGGAGTCAAGCTTGTCTAGAAGGGCTACAATTTATAGTCATATCTTGTTATATGCTTTATGTATTCTTTCGACTGTAATTGTCAAATTATGTGACAGTTCAAAGTTCCTGGAATGTAAAAATCTGGTGCCTCTAAATAACTTCTAGTTAAGTAGCTTTAAAGTAAAGAGACACTCATCACTGAAAAAATTGGTGTTATATAAGTGTCACATGCATGAGCACAACAGAAGTATGCTGCAATTAACTTGGTGATGCAGTGAGCTGGACCTAAGAAAATACCTGTTTTAATGCACACATTTTATTTCCTGAAGCACTCCCTAAGGGGCATTTTTTGAGTGACAGCAGAGGGAGGATACTTGGGTGAGGTGTTAGCTGAAGAGTTCCAGCAATGAAGGGTGGCCTTAACTTTGAATGAAAAAGAGCAAGCTAGTTCCTTACTTCAGATAAAAATGCCATCATTAGTTATATTCTCCTTAATTTGAAGAGTAATTCAAATTTGAATAGATTCTTCCCAATGTTAGTCAGCAGTTTCTGCAGAAATGGCTGTTCTTGGTTCCCTGTTTAACCACACATTGCCAGATGCAGCTGCAGGCCATGGGGCCTGCTGGCTGGCCAGCTGCTGAAATTCCAGAGCTGCCCCAAGGACTGCGGGACACTGAAAATATAAATTAATTTCCTCATTAAGAGTTTAAAAAGTATGGCTCATTGTACCTTTTGATTATTTAAAATACTTGCACAATAGTATAGTTGTATTTTTATTAGTTGCAGTTGATTTTATTTTCATGTTTGCTAGGGCATCTTATTCGTTATTTCACCATAAAGTCCTGCTCCTTTAGCTGCTTTAATTCTTGTCACTTTTAACTGTGTGAAATGAATTCCCAGACAGCCAACAGGAAGTGTTTTTTAGGTCAGCAGCTAATTTTCCCAGGCCCATTTTGCAGACTCTTGTGATTTATACCAACTCTATTTATGGAGGAAAGATGACTTTTTTAACCTATGAACTTGCTATCTTCATGTTGGCATTTTTTTTATCAACTGATGTATCTGCATGTTGAGTGATGGTGACAGCAAAGTTAATAAGCTGTACAAGTGGCAAAATGTATTACAGCAGAGAAGAATTTAATAATTTAATGATGGGCCAGACACTGCCTGCATCCTGCAGTGTTGGTGCATGTCAGAAGCACCATGGGAAGACAGCACACCTGTGATTACTGAGTAATTTTTCAATTTTATTTACATGGTACCTTTTCCTGTAACACATGAACAACTTGTGGTTTTAAAGATTTTAGTCTTAAAAAAACCCCTTTCATATAGTGATTCACATTCACTGAAAAGAATAGAGATATGGGGTTTAAGGGGTTTTCAGAAGTCTTGCACAGTCTGCAGTGGAGCAGAAAAATGAATTTGGGTTCCTTGACTGTGGGCAAATCTCTGGGTGGTTATTCTCAAAGATAAAGCAATCATTAGCCCTGTCTCTGTGGTTTTGTAGTTCAAAATGTGATAACAAAAAAACAGGAGTTTCACCTGATTAAAGCAGAAAGCTTTCCTCTTCCCTCCCGTTCCTCCAAGTAATGGAAACTTAATCTAAGGATCTTGCCAGGTTTTGCTGTATTTGAGGTGAAATTTTGAAATGTTCATGTGGAAGCCTCAATTTTAGATCAGTAGGCTTGCTTATGTCCTGGATACTTTTTCATTGAGAGGGAAAGAACTCTGGAAAACAAAGAGGTAATGTTTTTATTACTTTTATTGATTTTGTAGCCTTTCTCCTCAACGAGCATTGATATCACTGACCACTGATAGTGAACAGAATTCACAAGAAAAGATTTTGGCCTGTTTTCATGTATAGTTATCAATCTTGGATTGTTTTTCAAAGGAAAATGTCCTGCCTAATCCCATTATGGATTAGGACCTGCAGAAGCAGAACAAAATCTGTAGGAAGTACACACTCAAAATTGCATATTTGTTGATCATTTGTTAAGTACATTAATTAATTTTTGGTTCTTTACCTCCAAGATCCATATTTCCATTTTCTGTATTTTCCAGACAGATACATGGGGGTTTTGTCTGGAGAAGCATGATTTTTGGCCTCTACAGTTCCAAATGAGTTCCTACAGGTATTCACAATTGTAGCACCCTGCTAAAAATAAAAATAAAAAAGGCTCGTGCCTAGACACTTCTCTATTGAAAACTCGGATGCTTCAATTTAATTTTCATATTAAAAATTTTCTCACTTTTTAATTTCACCTCTTGATTTGAAAATTGAGGAAAGCCTATTTTCACACAATACAGGTATTAATACTTAGGAGAACTTACCTTGAAAATGTGTTTCACAGGAATAACTCTTGAGATGCATTTGTACAGCTCACCATATTTAGCTTGATTCCCTGTCTCTGAAACCTATAACTTTTCTTAAGATTTATCCTTCACACAAAACCCTTTTTTAATTCTACTTTTAAAGGATGATCTTCTGGGGAGCTGTAAGATAAAGCAAAAATTTCCCCTCATATTATCCTTCTTACAGAGAACTCAACCTGAGCAAATTTATGCATAGACACACGATCTTCTGGTGAGCAGTGTTTTGAAAGACTTCAGTCACTTGCATATTACCCTATGTTAGCTCATATATTACAGGACTTGTAAGCTCATACTATGCATAAAGGTTTTTAACTGTGAGCTGCCACAACAATACTCAAAATTACTCGGTATTGACAGTTGGTAAAAGTAGGGGATGTTATTTTCTCAAAATGAATTTGAGAGAAGATGGTTTTGTATGAACATGCTATCTCAAATTGCTGGGCCTGGTTCAGTTCTCATTCTTAGTGGAAATTAGGCACAGCTTCATTAAAACTAAAGAAGTATTCGCCTAGACTTGTATGAAATAAGAGACTAACACATACCCCTATACAGAATGGGATCTTTCACAGGCAGGACAGACTAAAATACAGTAGGCTCTTATTCATACTCCATATAGACTCTCTAGCTAGCAAAGTGCTTTGTGGCAGCACTGCCTGGTTTTACACGTTTTGTTTAGTTAGGCTTTTCTATACAAGGGGTTTTATTGTTGAAGAGGGGGCACTCCCACCCTTGCTCGTACTCATTGAGTCATACCATGGAGTAATTACTGCTCTTTACATGCCAAAATCTCAGACCAAGAAAAGGCGGCCAATCCTGATACAGGAAGACACACACTGGCACAAAAAAACTAACTAGGGAGACAATGCAGAGAGGAAAACAGAGCGAGTCTGTATGGGATTGTGCTCTTTCTGCCTGTGACAGTAGCATCAGGGGCAATGTTGTTTTTCCCCAGTAGGTTTCCAATATAGTTACTCCATTCACTGATGAATTGAGAGTATGTGAAACTGTGCCAAAGCTAATCAAATCAAATTCCACCCAGCTGGTTAAATCCAATTGCTTGTGCCTTCCTCCACAATGCAAGGGCATCCATGGTCCACTCTGCTGAACTGCCTCCTCCCTCCCTAAGCTCACTGCAGATCTGTGCAGTGTGGGTGATCTTCCCTCATAAACGTAATGCGTGGGTTTCTGGCTGCTTCTAAGTGCAGATGTTATCTTGTTCAATCCCTGAAGAAACAATAAAACCAAAAAGAATAGTTACATATATATAAATATGAAAGTATTCTAGCACAGTTGTTCTTCAAGTGTTTCCCCTAAAACAATGAACAATCTTTCCCTACTTGTGGAGAAGCTGCCTCTTTCTACAGTGATTTCAAGCTGGTGAGAAACACGGCACTAATTAAAATGATTGTCATATAAGATAATGTGCACTTACCTGGGCTATGTATGTTTCAGGAATACTCCAACACTTGTTCTCTGGTGTATCACCTTCCTTCTTGAAGCAACTGTTTCCTCCTGTATAGTAAGTGGCAATAGGCAGAGTCCTCCAGTTGCCACACACTTCAGAGTAGGAGCAGCGTGACTTAGGGCTTTGCATTGTTGCCTAGATTAGTATCTCTTCATGGGCTAGCAGGAGACTAATATCCTAATTTATGCACTAAAGTTGAACACATTAATCAAATAGCCCAAATTTCTGCCCTGATCTTCAAAAGCAATCTTTATTTACTCTTTCCCTGATTCTCACTGATTCTAGTCAGGCACTTGGTTCCTGCAAAACAAGTGTGCCATTCACCAGAGGAATAACTTCATGATACCATTTGCCTATTTTTAAACTAGGTCTCATCTCTCACATATTTTTTGTTAGGTCTGGATGCCTTTCCTGTGAACAGTAGCTGCAGCTACTGCTATGTACAGAAACCTCCTATCTCTGGTGAAGGCTCAGTGGTTGGGGTGGCAGATAACTTGTGTTGAGGCTCACAGGATGTTTTCTGGCAAGCACTGGATTTCTACCTCCAAGAAAGAGAATACTGTCTTAACCCTGGAAAAATCAACACCTTCAGCAAAGGGAAGTCTGCCATAGGAGCAGTCAGTGCAAATACTTGGCGGGAGGGAATCTAAGACATGATCCATGAATGCATTCCCTTGAGGAGCAGCACAGTAAAAGGCTTTGCCATACAGCCTGGGTCAGAATCAAGTGTGATGCATTCTGAACTTGCCTTCAGGAAGGAAGTCTGCTAATGCTACTGAATTCAGGCTTGTAACAATAAATGCAAATATTAACAATAAGAATTGTGAGAGGAATAATAGCATTCCTCAGGTGTGTCCCTCACTGGTTTTAACTGATTCGGAATTTCTTACTATTGTCCAAAAAAATTTAGCTATTACAATCAACAAAGTCTAGGGTATGATTCCATTGACCAGACTGAACACTTGGAACATGGGAACGTTAATTTTAAGCTTTTGCTTAAACTCCAGGCAATAATTAGTTCTGTGAGAAAACTGACACGATGGCATTTTAGAGTGGCTGTACACCCTAATTGTGAATAGGACTCCTACTAAACATCAGATGGCAGTGTGGGGAAGTTATTGTGTGACACGAACTTCTCAGGCTGTATTTGAAAGATGAGCAGAACCAAAAGATCTGGTTATCACCACTCATCTATCTTAAGGGGTGGGGGATTTTTTTTGTTTTTGTTTGTTTGTTTTTGTTTTCAACTGTGCCTCCTAAGTAATTTGGTTTGTGAGCAGGAAAAACTTCTGGACTAAATAATAATTTTTATCAGCTCAAAATGGATAAAAAGCTTATATAAGCAAAACACTGGCCTATATCTGCTGATTTGAAACACATTTTTTGACAAGGTTCCTGGAAGATTTCAAGCACAAAAATTAATGGGTCACATCATTAATTTTAGCCTATTAAAATCCATTGTCTTTTGGATAGTGGAGTGCCTTCTGTACAGTGGAGATACTACAGATTTTTTTGTGCAGGAATAAGCACTTTTTAAACAAAAGTATGTCAGCACTGACCAGTTTTGAAAGCCTTGGCTTAGTTTAGGAAGCTTTATGGTGTTCTTCAGCTGATGCAGTTGCTTGGGAGGGCAAAGTCATTAAAATACATAAATCACAAATCTCAAGAACAGAACAGTCTCTAATCAAAGAAGGACATACACTGACATTTAAGCAGTAAGGTGCAGTAAGCTGTTCTTGCTATACTGTATGAATATTTATCAATAAATGCAGTTAAATTTGCATCATGCGCTTCAGAAAGCTGAAATAAAATAATCATTATCAAACCCCAAATATGTTTTCTTGGTATATATTTCACCTCTTCTCAGCTCTTACATACCAGCATGAGACCATTACCCTAGAGCAGCATCCCTCTTCTTTGATTTGAAATATGTGTTGTAGAACCTTTGTCATTATAATGTACTTCAGCAAGCTCTTAGTGTGAAAAGAGGAGGAATAAAGGTAAAAATTTAGAATGAAGGACTGCCAGTAAGAAAATAGGTAGCTATACAGAATAATAAAATTGTGGACAGAATATAGAATGGTTTGGGTTGAAAGGGACCTTAAAAGGCATTCATCTAGTGATCACAGTCACATCTTGCGATTACGTGGTCACAGCTAGCAATCACATATTTTCAGTACAGTAAAACAATTACAATGTTTAGCTTTAGAACATTTGTTTAAAATAAAATACAAAGTTTAAATCAGTCCTTTTTAATCAAGAATACATGTCTTTTTAAGCTCTATTTATACATTTAGAGAAGCAAACTTTGTAATTAACCCATCTCCATCATTAAGTGGCCTGTTTTGTTTCAAAGCTTTTGAAAATTGTGGGGTAAGTGTAAACTGCAAGTTTTGGCTAAGATTTTGTTACAATAGATTTACAGCTGTTACAGGTTTCTAAATAATTAGGGGTTATGAAATGTTTGTGCAAAAATGTAGTGGGATCAATACAGCAAGGTAACAGTTGCCCAGTTAGCACTACCCAAAAAGTCCTTAAAAGACAATGGCACTGGTGCCCTAGGAGTGGTCATGCCAGGAATATACAGGTTGAAAAGGCCACAAATGAGCACATGTCCCTGATTCCTGCAGGAAAGTGGAATTTAACAGGGCAGGTCAGATAAATCTTCCACAGGGATCTCTCAAACTTGAGGTCCTCTTGTAAGATGTGGTAAGCCAGGCATTTCAGTAACATCTTACTGTTCTGTTGTAAATATGCTGAGATGATTTGATTCTTCACAAGTTGAGTTGAGATTTTCTGACTGTTGCTTATGCCTGTTTGAGATTTAACCTGCCCTGCTGCCAGGTTAAGGTCAGGCTTGGTCTGAGCAGGCTCAGGCTCAGGCTCAGCTGCAGAGCAGGTGAGCTCCAGTGGAGGAGCTGAGGTGCCCTCAGCAAGCAATGACATGGTGGTGGAAGGCACTAGTTAGTATGACATTGTCCTAGATGGCATTTCTAAAACAGAGCTCAGCAAAGATTTTCCTTTTGTCTGGATGCAAACTACTGAATATAATACAAAAAAGATGTTAAACCTACCCTTAATTTATCTTGAGTTACTCAAACACAAAGGGACGATGTAACTCCAAATCTACTGCCCACTGATGTTTAGGGAGGGGAGCGTCACAAAACTAGAAACAGAAGACATCCCCAAAACAATTTTATTTTGAAAAAATCTCACATTCTTTTTCTTTCTTTTTGATTCTTTGTACCCCGCTAGAGTACATTTGCATCAATAAACATTCAAAATGTAGTTTAAAATGAGTTTTTCTTTTCAATGTGTGATCTGAAAAATAAGTAGGATAAAAACCTACAAGTCTTTCATGTAATCATCTGACTTGAACAGACCATGTGAAAACATCAGATATCATCAGATGCCTGATAGAATAAGTAATAGCTCCCTGGACACAGGGCTGTAAGTCAAAGCATCTTTTATAAACAGAGAAAAGTGCTTTTCTGTTATCAAATTATCAGTGTACCCATTGAACTACCATGACTCATACCTCCAGCAGACATTTGCTTAGATTACAAATACTTAAAAAAAAAAAAAAAACAACAGAAAAGACTAATGAAAGCCTTTCACCATCCCCATCTTTAACATTTCTTTGAATACGGCAAAATTATATTTTGACTGGGATAGCCCTAAAAACAGGGAGGTTGATACAAAGGGGCACTTTACACCCTCTCATTTCTCTGTGGCCTTGGGACGGTCAGTCTACAGGAGAGTTTAACAAGCTCCCCAAGAATTCGTGCAGTCCCTACAAAGCTCTGGGACACCAGTGACTATTTCCTGTTGGAAGCGGCTCCAAAAGGCTGAAACTGGCCAAAAGGCTGTTACTGTCCTCGGCGCGGGCAGGTGCGGGGCTCGGGCTCCGGCCTAGACCCGGGCGGCCCGCGGGGTCCCGAGGAGCCCCGGGACCAGCGGCGCGACCTCAGCCCGGCCGGGCCCCCGCGGGGCGGGCAGCGCTTGCCGCGCCCGCTCCCCACCGGCACCAGCGCGCCGAGCTCCTGAGCTCCGGTGAGGAGGGAGGGCCGGGAGCCCCGCGGCTCAGGGGGGGGCTCCGTCGGTGGGTGCCGGGGCGGCCCCTCAGCCGAGCCGGGCTCCGCAGCCCGCCCGGCGGGAGGCGTCACCGCCCGCTTGAACCGGAACCGGTTCGCGGGGGCCGCCCGGGGCGGCCGCTGCTGCTGCTGCTGTTTCTGCGGCGTCGCTGCCGCGGAGGCCGCGCCGCTGCCGCGTGGGTGCGTGCGCGGAGCGGGCCCGGCGGCTGCGCGGGGGCGGGGGAGGATGGGGCTGAGCCCCGGCGGGCCCCGCGCTGCCCGCCCGCGGAGGAGGGCGGCTTAGCTGCCGCAGCCCACGCCGGCGGCCGCGCTGCGGGGCCGCCTCCGCGGATGAGCCGCCGGGGGGAACCGCCGGCGAGTGCAGCCGCAGGGCGCCGCAGCCGCCGCCGCCTCCTCCCCCGCCGCCGCTCCCTCTCGTCGCCGCTGCCGCCCATGGCTTCCCGCCGCCCCCGCTGACCGGCCGCCCCTCGCCTCCTCCCGAGCCGAGCCGGGCCGGGGCCGGGCAGAGAAGATGGGGAACACCACGTCCTGCTGCGTCTCCTCCAGCCCCAAGCTGCGCCGGAATGCCCACTCTCGGCTGGAATCCTACCGCCCCGAGGCCGACCTGAGCCGGGAGGACACGGGCTGCAACCTGCAGCACATCAGCGACCGGGAGAACATCGACGGTGAGCGCCCCGGGGAGCCCCCGCATCCCTTCCCCTCCCTTGCGCTCCCTGCGGCTCTGCCCTGGTGCTCCTCTGCGGGTGGGGCCGGTCCCGCTGCCTCGGCCCCGCGGGGCTCACGGGGATGTCGCGGTACGTTCCGCCTGCAGAGCTGCTCCTGTCCCCGGGAAAGCTGTGCCGGACCCTTCTGGCGGGGGCTGGGAGCATCCTTGCGCCGCGCCGCATCCTCTGGCAGGGTGCAGTTTTGCAGCCCCGGGTCTGCGCTGCCGAGACCCTTCGCCCTTCAGAGGTGACATTACGGGCAGTCCCGGCGGGCTCGGACACCCGGGGCTCGGCCGTGGCCCAGGGGAGCGTCCCTCGCCCTTGGCAGGGCTGGCGGTGCCGAGCTCGCGTCACCTGCCGGGATGTCACCTGCCAGGCCTCTGCAGGGTTGAGCGTTTAAAGGACAAACCCTGCCAGCGATAAAAGTGGGAGAAATGTTTCCCACGACAGCCTTCTCTTCCAGTGACTTTTTCTTCCGTTACTGTCATGATCAGCCGCAGTGCTCATCGTGAATCCTGCCTTGCCCTCTCTTTCTCTGCATAGATACTAAAAAAGCCACGTTCCTCTTGGTTTAGTCGTGACTGAATGTGGTGCCATTTGCGCTGGCCACAACACAGCTTGATTTTAAAGATGTGTGTTGAGTTAATGTATACATGTAATTTAGTTTTTGATTAGCTGAAGTATTAGTACTAAAACTTTACTTTCTAAAAGGTCAGCTATCTCATGGGTTTGTTCACATGAACTGCTTTTGGTAGAAAGCCAGAAAGAAGGACTTTGGTGCCCTTCAATTTGCCTTCCACATTTTTTTCACAGCTTATTAGATTGTGATTTTAGTGCAGAATTCAATGTTCAGTCACTTCTTGACACTGGTAAAGTTATGAAGCCCCTGGAAGTATACAGATACCCTCACTGGTTTCTTTTAGTGACTTTCTAGATATAGGAATGTTTTTCAGATGTCTTTGCTACATGCAGCTGAAAAATTGAGTGCAACAGGATCAGTAGGCAGAAAAAATACATAATGGTCTGATCTGAGAAAGCCAGGGAGATGAAAGAACCAATTGTTGATCTGTGAATGATTAATTCTTCCAGCATCAGTGCTGTACAGTGTAGCAGGATGCAGCTCTCTCTGATGGTACGGATTTCTCCGTCTTTAACAACACAGGCTGCAGTAAAGTTTTTGGTCAGAGAGCGATGTGTGGGTTTTATGCCTTGTTCTCAGTGCACTTTTTTTTTTTAAGGATGGGAAGAAAGGCTTTGATGGAAATAGTAAGTGCATGTATACTTGTTAAAATGTGCATACAATGCAGATAAGTTCCTTCATCTTAGTAGTTATTTGCACAAAAAATCCATAAGATCTTTATTGGTTGGTTGTTTCATTTGTTGGGTCAAGGTGCATGTGTGTTCTTTCTCTCTTCTCCTTTTACTTGGGGCACGTGTCAAGTGTAGAGTTGGTAGCCTGTTGTTAGAAAATAGAAAAGACGTCATGCGTTATTTATTTTTACATTTTGTTGGTTTTCATCTGGGGCAGTTGTCACTGCAATGCCACAGTTTCAAATGGGCAACCTGTCTTCAAATTTGAAAACAAACAGTTATGGGTTTCCTTTCTGTGCTTTACTCTGCTCCTGACCCTTTTTATGGATAGAATCTGAGAAGTAAGTTTTCACTGGGTGGATTGATGGGCAATAGATATCTGTACATTCAAAACAACTGGACAGACTTGGGTAAAACAACTTCTTGAAGTGTGCTTTCTTGCAGGTCTGTTACCCTGGAGTCATGCTCACACACAGTCTCTTGGTTAAAGATGATGACTGAGTATTAAATGTAATAGGAGGATTCCCTGTTTCTGAAATTTTACTTTGTATTAAACTAGTTATTATGCTTTTGTTGTTAGGTTGTTTGAAGTTGTATGTCATACAGGCATTTATGGAGGAGATGCTGGGGTGAGAAAAACCCTTCAGAGTAGAGAACTCTGATGATATTTTTACCATTTCAGAATGAAAGAACAATAGACTGGTTATCTGTGTTGTGAAGAGAGAATGGTGGATGTTTATTCCTTAGTGTTCCTGCAAGTCATAAGGTTTCTCAAATTGGCGGTGTTGCCAAATGTGCTTTTTAAAAAAAATTAAATAAATGATGACAAAGACTAATGCACTGACAGGAAACTTTTTTGACACTTAAAACTTATCTCTTATTGTTCTTCAAGTGAGAGCCCTTCATCTTGCTTGGGTGTATGTGTCAGTGACAGGTCTCAAAAGTGCAAATTCATGTCTCTAACAAGCGTTTACTTTGTCACTGATATTTTAGGAACTGTAAAAATCATGTCATGCAGTGTCTTACCTACTGTGTTTTGTATGGAAGTTGTTTTCATACTCATATTGATGGAATTTTAGGAAACATTTTATTTTTTGAAGTGGGTAAAACTGCTTGAATAAATCAAGAGTTTTTAGTACCTTTAAATCAACTGTGGGCTATTTTAAGCTTTTAAGAGATGCGTGGTTTTTCACTGTTGCAGGCCCTGTTTCTAGCAGTATGAGAGGGAGAAAGAAAAAGAGGGAGGGATGTCAAATCTTAGAGTGATTTAACTGGAAATTTTAGTACTAGTGGAACCCGTTTGACGCCTGCCTGTCTTATGTACTTTGTAAGGAAATACTCATCAAATCTGCCTCCAAAATCATGTTTTGAGTTCTCTTCTCTAATTCAAGTTCCATACCCAATCCACTAGTAGTTTTTCAAAGAATACGCAGAGAAATTATTTTGCAGTAGGGATTGGTTTTTTAACAAAATACCTCTACATCACTGTTACTTTGCTAGAAAAATCTCAATTTCTGTAATATTTTACAACTGTTTATAAATTGGTATCTGAATGAGAAGGGGTATTTTTAAAGGGTTTTGATAAACAGGAATTTATCAAGAGACTTACTCTGTAGAATAATAAAGTTGAATTTACCTCTCTTCCTGTTTTTTCTTCCTCTCTGATTTCTAAGAAGGTAGTGAACTTCTACAAAAATCCACACATGCAAAATTGCCTCTCTGAATATTGTGCAGTCACCAGAATGCTTTTTGTTTGTTTCTGAATGCTTTTTTTTGGTTTATTTTATTGTTAGTTTGTAAAAGCCCATGAATATGAAGAACACCTAGCAGATTTTTAATGTTTTTCTCTTGTGAGGAAGAACAAGAGGGTAACTGTAACATACAGAGGTTACCTTCTGTTTTTGATGATTTATTGCTTAGGGTGAGTTTCCACATTTTTCAGTGCTTCACATTTAGAAGTTGACTTTAGAAAAATTGTGGCAGTGGATTCAGAAGCTGTAGATTCTGACATCTATCTGTTTGCCATCAAGACCTTTTTTTTGCAGCAGTTTATGACAGCCATAAGTAAAAATGGTTGATATGCCAGATTCTATATCTCTTTGGATGCAAACTTTTCCCTGCGCAAGCCATGTAAGCACTTTGGTGTCTGCATTGTGTTAGTCCTCACTGGCTGGGCTCACCATAGCCCAGACTCCACTTAATCTTTACGTCAGCAAGCCACAGTCAGAGCCAGTGGTGGTTTGACTTGTGTGAAGGCAGAATGTGTGAATCCTCTCAGGTGTGATTCCTCTGTTTGAAGCGTGATTTCTACAGTCAGCTTTTCAAGTATGGAGCTGTAGTGAGGGGGCAAAAGAGAACGTCTTACCACAAATACCATGGTGTGAAGTAATGCTGATACCATACATTGAAATCGGCCAAAAGGCTGTTCTTGAAACAGGCACTAGATAGAGAGTTCCTAGGTTATTTCAAGAAAAGACACCTTCTCCCTTAATTATCAACTTCTCCACTTTTTTCCCCTTCACCCCATAAAAATCAGATTTATTTTTTTCCCTCTTTGTAAACTGCTGCTAATGTCACTAGATCATGCATTGCTAGCTTAGATAACATCCTGTGGAACTGTGCATCACTGATAAGCCTTTTTAGCCCTTTTCATGATGGGTCAATAATGTTAATTTTTTTTCTGCATACTGCACAGGCTCCTAAGAATGGACTGTTTTTAAAAAAGAAATTTATTTGTTTATTTAGATATTTTTTTCCTCCATCTTCTTGGAAATGGCATAAGAGGGTCTCTGACATGGGATTAGTTAGAATTTGTGTATTTCTTGTTTGCTGGGTTTTATAAGAATTAGAAGATTTTAGCAAAATAGAAGGAAGTTTTAACATGTCTGTCCCATATCCCTGGAATTTTGTTGAAAGGGAATACTGTGTTTTCAAGAGCTAGGACATAATGGGTTGCACATTGTGAAGGAACTGACCTACATCACAAAAGTCAAGACATAAGCATTTCAGAAGCAAATTAAACACGTAGTGTGCTGCACACAGACATTCCTGCTAAAACATGGATAGTAAATGGATAGCCCTTCTTTAAAAACAGTCTATGTGGTTTACAGAAAATTCTCTTGCAAAAAATGTTCATGTTCCCTTAGTCAGAACTCCAGCACAGAGGTGATCTGTGTTTTTCAGTACTACTGGTCAGGTATTTGGCATTATCTGCCTAAGCATTTGTCAGAGGTCAGGTATCAAGGTACCCCTGTATCTGAATGAATCAAAAAATTAAAAATGCAGCCTGCTGTGGCCTATATAGGTGAACCTAGGCCTATATTACACCTTGATAATAATGCCTCCTGCACAGCTTTCTTTATTCTTCTGTTACCAGCCTCATCTGGTTATTCTGTCTGTGCCCTGCTTCTCCTAAGAGATACCATCATGTTGCACAAATCCTTCCTAAAACCTTGTTTTTACATTGTTCACATAAAAACAATAAATTTACACCCTGTATGAAGTCAGTATTTTCATATTTGGCTGCAGAAGCTTTCAAAGGGGGTCATACTAAGACCAGTCATATCTGAACTTACCTCTAAGAAATTTTATTAGTGCACTGCCATCTGATTAATATTTTCTTTGAAAGTGAGTTACACAGTCTTGGGTGGATAAATTGGTACTTGAAACAGAAGGACAAAACTTAAAATTATAGGTCTCAGAAAATGAAACGACTGCTGTATTTTGAGTTGTTTTGGATATTTTTTTGATTTATATTTGGATTTTTTTTCCTTGGGTTTTGTATTAAGAATAACGTATTTAAAAGAAATGAAAACCTCTTCACTGTGTGGTCATAGCTGGTTTACCTAATTTTATATGTTTATTGAAGGTTTTTCAGACTTGCAAGGTATGTTTACTGCAGCTTCCAGGCCTTGCTCAGGACAGATGATACAAAAGCCAGTCCTGGTGGGGCACCATACAGCAGCTTACTGTCATAGTGAATGCTTTTTCTAGCTGCTCTCTGCTATGTATCCTGAGGCTGGAAGGGGAGTAAGTGAGCAATGTCTAGCACTTACCTGATGGCTGGCCTTGTCCTTGTCCTGCCAGCCAGCTGTATATCATACATAGTCTAAATATGTTCCTTGTTCAACATCTTTGCAAGAATATGAAATACACCTTGAAAATTGAAAGTGTATATTTAGCCTTTCTCTGAGCTTTCCATGTCAAAATGAATTGACAATACTTTTGCTTATTTTCCATTCCTTTGAACTTGGATTAATAGAACTTTTAAAATTTATTAATTTTCTAAGTGCATTCTGACATATGGAGTGATCTTTTTCACTTCATCTTGCAGAATATTTAATATATGTGCCATACCTCTCTGAAGTGCATGTGAAGAGCTAGTAAGCAATAATAAATCTTTTAAGTCTAGAACTATGGATGGACTAGATTCTAAGCAGTATGCATTGGTTGTGCCTTCACTGGAGTAGTTACTACTTCCTCTGTACCTTCTGTAAGAATAATGTACATTTTGTAGGGAGTTTTATCTCCTTTCAAACCAACTTTGAAAGCAGATATTCCAGAATTGCTGAAATGGACTGTTGGGATGTTCATTTCCTCAGCTGAAACCTTTTGCAGAAGTTGACCAAAGTTCAGAGATGGTTTTACTGAGCTCAACTTAAACTAGCTTTTTTTGCTGATTTTATAGGCTCTATATACCACCATAACCCATCCCCTCAGCTGGTGCAGTAGGTGCATCACCAGCTCTTCTGCTTCTTCTGGGAGGACTGGTTTTAAATCTGGAGTGCTCAGTAGCCTGAACTGGGTGGGAAAAAACCCTTAGTCTTCAGGCCAAAACCTCCTGCTTCTAGTCCTTAACTAGTATGGAGGTGGTTAAAGAGCCATGGTTGGCATTAATGGAAAATTACTAATGAACACTGGTTGGAGAATTTGCACAAAATCCTGGTTTTCCCCCCTTTTAATTTGTGTTTCCTTTCTCATCATGTCTATAACATTTTGGGCCTGGAAATTGGAAAGGATTTTTTAGATCATTTAGCTAAGACAAGATTCTCAGATCATCAAGATTTACATTTTCCATGAACTGGTGTTAGAACCATAGCGTATTCTGAGTTGAAAAAGACCCACAAGGATCAATGAAATCCAACCCCTATTTATTTACTTCTCTATTTCTTTGGAAATGAATACAGATTCTTTTAAGTCAGGCTAATATAACCATGTTGCTGAAATATCTTCGCTATGCCATCAACAGGTGCAGTTTGCACTGCAGAACTTGTGCCCTCCTCCTGTAGCTTATGGTGGTTTGAACAAAATGTATCAATAAAGTCAGTGTTTTTGGTGCTGTGAGTGGCCCTTTATTGTTGTGTTTGTTGGTGTGAAAGTGTTGCAGAAAACTGCAATAGCTGAATGCTCAGACTGTTATGGAATAGAGCTCATCCCCAGATTAAAAGCTAATTTTCGTCCACCTTGTGTAACATTTCCCATGCTATTTTCTACCGTGATTCTCAGAGGGAGGGTCTGCACTGCGATATCCTTCTCTCTGCAATAAAGAGCAGCCTTCAACTACTGATTGTAATTTCTTTTAAATAAAACTCCACCCAGCCTTAGTTAAGAAAAGTTGAATGAGACTTTTTGCTTGCTTATTTTTTTTTGTCTGCCAAATGATTCTTATACAGCTGTGGCTGAGATCTAGAAGATATCAGATGGGAAGTGAAAGTATTTACTTTAGACAGTATTAATACCAATATGAGAGCGTGTTGAAATTTTAAAAGATTATGTTCTTTGCTGTGTTGGTATTTCATTAAGAGTGGGAATTGATGAGATATTCCTGCATCTGAAAGCTGAATTCTAAGGAGACAAAACTTACAGAAGATACAGAGTACTCCAAGGCTTGGTAAAGTTAGGCTACGCAAAGTGACAGGATAAAGGTGCAAGACTTGATGGTACAGCGGTTCTTTTCTAGATTCAGAATTGTGTCCAGAATTTAGAATCACTAGCACGATTAAAATGGTTTATGTTTTGCGTTTTATCCCTACGCATCAGTACTCTGGGAAGAGGTAACTTTTTGTTGCCATGTTGCTATTTGTTTTATGGCAAATAAAGAGATGCTTCCAACTCAAAAGGAAACTTATTGCCATCTTTGTTCCTGGAAAAAATACATTCATTTCAGATATTGAAAGTAGTACTCCATGGGAAAGAAACCGTGCTTGGTCACCAAAGATGTTTTACATTGCTATCCTACACCTTTTCACTTTTTTACACTTTTCCAAGCTCTCTATGGAGGGAGTTCTTTAGGAATTGTCAGTGGATGAGGTTGTTTATGTGAAATGACTAGCAATAGTTACGCTTTTGTGCTATTTATCAATAGTTCCATTTTACAGTTCAGTATATGATGGTTTCTGTATCCTCCTTCCTGATCTTCCTATGGAAGGACATTGCATTAGATTAGAAGATCCAAAGTTTGGGAATTGTAGCTGATCCTGAACACAGCAGACCATGCTTCCCTGCTTTGACTAAAAGAAACTTCCAGACTGTGGTCAGTGAGCTTTACAAGCAGTAATTACATCTCTGAAGCACTTGGTGAGCTGTATTGTGCTGTAAAGTGATGCAAATGATCTAAAGACCTTGAAGAAGGTCTTTCAACATTTGAAATTAATTAGATCTCTTCATTCCTAGGCTCATATTAGGAGTTTTAGATCTCATCTGTTTTTCTAGCTTGAAAAAAGTTATCCCTATGTTATATACGCAGTTTTCATTCAGTAGAATGTAGCCCCTACTAATTTGGTGTGGGTTCCCCCCCCACTTTCTCCTCTTCAAAGAATGCTGTTAGAATAACCAGTGTGAAATAGAGGTTGGAAAAATAAGTTGTTACAACTGAGAACATGCAGATAATCCTAAAAGAAATTTTGATTTCCAGACGGTTGGTTTGCTTATTATACAACTGCAGTCTGCTGTGTGTTTGGGAGGTAGAAACACAGGAATTGAGTTCTTTTGTTCTTCTCTTCTTCCCCTTTGTTTTGTATTACTCTGTCATCATCTGCCTTGCTCTCCTCCTGCCTGTGCTCAGCCCAACCTTCTACCCACAAGACACAGACATCCTGTCCCTGGTCTCATCTCCTCTTACCTGGCCCTTCTGTTTCACAGTTCTTTTTGAGTGATGAGAAGTGCACAACAAGTTGGTTCTGTAGGAACCCAATTCTGTTAGGAATTGGGGGTCTTTAAAATCTCATTTCATTCCTGTTCGTTTTGTTTTCTTTTCATTTTGGAGAACTTTGAAGGACTCCTGTTGTTTTTATTAAGTTTATGAAACATATATGTTTGTGAAATATATAACTGAAATCTACAGAGTTAAAATTCATAACTAGTCCAGTGGCAGAATATTTTACTTAAAAATTCACAGCATTATACTGCTTTGTTTGTAATTAGGGAAAAAGGTTTCTGATTTTATTAGAAAGAATTTTATTTCTAGTTGCTAGCAAAGTTTCAACTGCTTCTATAGGCAGAATCTTAAATCTGTCGGATCTCCAAAGTCAGGTAAGTCTGTTGAGGGTGATCTTTAATGTGAAATTCTCTGCCCTATTCGCTATCACTTTTAAAATAAGGATTGTAATTTACCACTTGACGCAGTTGTTCATACCCGTGGTTTGAAATCCTAGTGTTTTCATTTTTAAGGAGTAGTCAATGATTGACTTATTTGCATTTGTAGCTAACAGTTCCTGCAAAGGGATTCTGAAAATAAGATACATAAGCTTATTTCTGGTTAGTACTATTATATTTCTTAAAATCATAGGCAGCAGATACCAAAGTTCAGTTGGTAAAATAAACGTGAAGGTAAAATCCAGTTTCACAAGTGAACAACAAGATCTTCTGCATGTGCCTCTGCTCTGAGCTGTGTGTCAGTCCCACCTGAGGCTCCCTGTGAGTGCACAGTTCTCAGTGACACTACCTTCTTGGAGCTGGTTGTTGTGACTGTTCCTAGCTGGCAGAAATCCATATGCATTTATTCAGTCACTCTGGAGGCTGAAAGCATGTGAAGAGTTTGGAAGTGCAATTGTATTTTAAGCTTTCAAATCACACTTTGTGCAGCTAAATGTCCTCATTTCTTTTAGGATAATTTACTTGGGATAAGTGTCTAGAATGCTGCATTCACAATACACAGTTACTCTCTTTGTGTCAGATATAGAAATTGGAATGATAATTGTATGGAGGGTTTTCTGTACTTTTTCATTGGATTAGGTACAGGAAGGATTTCTGTAACTGAGATGCTCCTAAATATCAGGACTGTGATAAAAAGTATAAGAAGTAGGAGAGATTTAACAGATTGTTTCATGGAGAAAAAGAAATCAATGCCACCTTTGAAAGCCAAAGGAAACAAAAAAATAATTTAAAATTCCATATATAAGCAGTGATGCAAATTCTAAATCTAGAAACTAGTTTCCCCTGGGCAAAAAGGGATATTTAACTGAAGGGGACAGTACCAAGTTAAACTGGACTGGAAATCAATGTTTTGTGAAGAATAAGCTCTCAACACTAAGTAACATTTCTTTAAAAATATTATGGTAAAGAATTATTTTTGTAATAAGTATTTGAGTCACAGTTCATGCAAGCCAAACAATGAGGTTTGACATTACCACATGAGAACCTGAACTTATATTGTACAACTGCCCTCATATTTTCTTATACCTGCTTGTGTTTTTTTTTGTTGTTGTTGTTGCTTTTGTTTTTCTCCTTACTGTGTGTTTTAATTTTTGAATATAAATTTAAGAAGTTCAACAGCAGTGAAATCATGTATTATTGTAGGTAGAAAAGGAGAACTTAGGCAAGCACTTCCATAGTTCTTTTGTCTCTGATTTTGTGTTGATTATCTCAAACTGGGCTCCCATGGATATGCCAGTGTATTTGTTAATGTCGGGAGCGAGTACGAGTGTACTTGTACTGACTGTACAGGGTGCTTATTCCAGTGAGGAATGGAATGCTGCCAGGTGTTTGTGCTCCAGAGGAGGTGGGGGATCCACTGCAAGGCCATGGCCCTGTGCCCGAGTGTCCTCCTGCTCCTGGTGGTTCAGGGCCTGCTCTGGTACCAGCCCACTGGATCATTGGTGCAAACCCAGTGTGCCATTTGTCCTTGGGATGTCTTTGAGCATCAGGAAGCTCCAGAAGTGAAGGCGAAGCCTCTGGGCTCTGGTAGAAGTGCAGGCTACAGTTAGGTAGCAGATTCTGCCCCCGGTTATTTTATTTGTGTGTGTGAGTGTGTGGTCTTAAATGAAAACTTTGTTCTTAAGGTCTTATGTTTAACAAATGTATTGGAATATAATATATATAAAGGGTAAGGAGTTAGTTTATTGGTTTTTGGTGTGTTGCTAGTACAATGGTAAGAACAGCTCTGAGCTGAAAGACAAATACATTCCTTTTGGATCATTTTTCCGATGGTTTTTGATGATCCCTCCATCCTTGTTGCTTTACCAAGACTACCTGATTTTTATCTCCTTTCCCCTCTTCCCCTTTGTTTTGTATCACTCTGTCACAATCTGCCCTTACTTGCCTCGTGCCTATGGTCAGCCCAGCCTTCTTCTACCCACAACACACATACACCCTGTCCCTGGTCTCATCTACTCTTGCTTGACCCCTTCTGTTTCACAGTTCTTTTTGAGTGATGAGAAGTGCACAACAATTACACTTAGTTTGTTCTAGAGCAGGGTCAGTGAAGATTCCAGGGTGGCATCATAACTGTCAGCATTGATTTCAAAGCCCTGTATTATCTTACATCGTGTTTTCATTTCGACATTTGCTGCACTTTCCTACTTTCCTCCCTCTTCTACATGCTTTACAGACAAGCAAATAGTCCTTGTTCTCTTGGATCCGTGTGATGGTTATCTACAAATCGTTAAGGTTTCTGTATTTCTTCATTGTATCTTTGGACTTCCAAGTGGATTTTAATCTCTATAATTTTCTTCATGTCTTTTGGAGATGTGTGTTTCATGATGAGTGTATGTCCTGGATTGCAGTTTGGGATTACAAATGAACCATGGTGCATGGGTTGTAATTCTTAAAACAGGCTGTGAAGCTGTGAAAGTTTTTTCTTTTTAAAGAATATGAATTGCATATACACTGCTTGCTTCTGAGTAAAAAGCTGAAAAGAGAACTAGTTGGTAGGAGTCTTAAGATCTGCATTTCATGGAAGAAATTTCCTGGTAATTACTGTCTTTGTAATTGGTACTCTGCCTATTATTCAGCGTGTCCAGCTGTATGTAAATATTCTCTAACCATGTGTTTTTGCATTTCTTTCCTCATGCAAATGAAGAACCTTCTTGGTTTGTATTAGGGGATGAAATCCGACTGATTTGGTGTGTTCTAATTGAAAGACAGAGTCTCTTTTCTTTCTGTTGAAGGAGTGGGAATGTGCTGGAGCTCAGCATTGCCCCATGGGATTGGTGGCTGGCCTCTTGTGTCCAGGGTTACCTGGCAGACCGGGTGACACCCTGAGGGGCTGGCAGGGCAGGAAGGGCAGTTGTGCTGTCACCGTTGGGTTCCTGGAGTCCAGCCCAGTCCTGTCCTGCTAGGTAGTGGTGGGACCATGTCTGGTGCTCTTCCTTCTCTTGGCTTTGTTAGTCTGGGCTCTTGGCCATATAAAGGTTTTAGTTTTAGGTCAGAAGAGCTCTCTGTCCCTGTTGTCTGCTTCTAGAAAGTGTTTTGCAGAAGGCTGCTGAAATGGTCACGAGTGTTTGCTGTGCTCTCCTTGCTGGCCGTGCCATCATCTCCACCAGCAGTTCCTTCACACTGGTGATACTGTGCTGATCAAAGCTGGAGGGGAATGCCATATGTTAAAATCAGCACACTGTCAAATGTGGCTGCAGTTTTATAACTTGTCTTATTTATATGATAAAAATATATTTTATCACAACTAGATTTCATGAGAATGGGCTGACTTGCTTGAGTCATTGTCAGTTCTTACATGGAGGTTTTAATCCTGGTTTTCATTGAGGTAAAATAGCTTTGATGCAGATATACCAGAAATAAGTTGTTACAGGTAACTATTAAATGGGGGATGGGATAATTAATGATGAAAATGATTTGGCAGAGGTGCAAAAGTACGTAATTAAGTGTGAAGCTTCACTTCAGCAGTGTATGTAAACTGTATACTCAAGTGCATTGTTAGCTGTAAAACACTTTTATTTGCAATGATACTAAAATATCTAAGCTTCTTGTTATCACACAGTTAATTCCTATGATAAATTTTCTAACCAGGGTCCATGTGAGAATAAGTCCTGTTGAAGTAATTCAGAATATGGAGCTTGCTCTTGCAAGACTCTTAGTTCAGCAAGGCACTTGTTGAAAGAGGATATTACATCTGATTTCTAAATAGTCCTATTAGCTTCATATTGCTTGCTGCAATTATCTTTCCTCGAGTAACTAAGGTACATTTTTTCTTCTTATCTGATAGAAAATCATAGGGCAAGTATGCACTGATAAAACTTGATTATTGAGGTTTTGGGGTAATAATTTGAGATCTAGTTGGTAATATCTACTTGTAACCTGGAAGATAAGTTTCACCCAGGAATCTGTTCAGTCTCTGGAAAGATCTCTGTGGCGTCTTTCAAGTAACATTTGACATTATTTTCTCATTGTTTGGAGAGAAACCCAAGACTTGGTTTGAAAAACCAGTTTTATGCCACTGCTGAGTAATGTTACCTGTCTATCTTGCTCTTTGGGTCTGGTGGTCTTTTTTCTCACTCTCAGTTTTTCTTGTAGCCTTCTCTTTTGTCTTCTATTTATCACTTTATGGCAGGGTTTATTGTTTTGCCACAAGTAAGCTTTCTTATCATAGCAAGCTGAAGTTACTATGCAGGACTCAGTCATGATAGCATTTTTGGTGCTATAACTAAACTTGGGATGAGTGTATTTTCTTATTGGAATTTAAAATAGATGGGAGGGAAAAGTCAGTTTCCTTCTGAAAATATATAGCAGCTATGTCCAGGCACATGCCTTTGTGTTTTAAATAAATAGCTACTATATTGGTAGTTAGCATTAATTATTTCAATTAGCTTCATTCCTTTGATTAAGAGGGATCGTTGTCATCTCATTCACCTAGCAAACAATGGAGAATCAGAAATTACTTGCAAATGGAGGTTGTTGTGATGAACAACACTTTGTGTTGATATTTGTGCTTATTAGTATAATGTGTTATTAATGGGTAACTTATGTGTTTTCAAGCTCAGAGAGCAGTAAGAAATGTCCTTGGCTCTCTATTTATCAGAAATATTAAATTAAAAAAAAAAAACAAAAACAAAAAGGATTTGTGATATGAACAAAGAAAGCTGAAAACTATTTGAATATTAAATAATTTGCAAATACTATGCCTGACTCTTGGGAACAGGATTTATTTTTAAGTTAATATATGTCTTCTTCCCCTTAATGGAAATTCTTTTATTTCCATGATATTAAAGCTTTTATTTTTTAAAGACAATATCTTGATGCTGCAAGCTAGAATTAAAAATATCTGTTGGCATCTTTCAAGCAAAGCAATCTCCATGTCAACAAGTAATATTTGTGAGAGGATGAAAGGCCCTTAAAACATGCTAGAAGACTTACAATGGGTGGGGAAAAAAATTGTTCTATTCACTGGATATGCAGACTATAATAGAAGTTGCAGCATCCCTAATTTCCTTGTTCCAATGCCCTTCTCAGGGAATTTAGTAGAATCACATTTAAGAAAATTTGTCTCTTTATTTTCCAAGGTGATGTGTCAAGGCAACTCTTGAAATTACATCTGAGGATTGGCAACCTTTCAGGGTGTGGAACTTTTCAGAAGCCTGCAAGAAAAGAAATGTAGAGGTTTTCTGCTGGTTTAGACCAAAGAAAAAGTTAATCTAGTTCTTGTAGTAGAACTGCATCCTTAAAAATAAAATAATTCTGTTAGATTTGGAATAGATTTGGTTTTAGCTAGTTACTTGTGTGTGTTTTTTTTGTTTGCATATATATGCATATATTTATGTACATTTATATAAAACCCCTCACAACTAAAACCTTTTGGTAAAGAAAATTCAGGGTTCTGTGTAAATGTAGAAGATCTTGGGACATAGATTCCTGCCAGGAAGGTGTAAATTAAATAGAAGTGATAGCAGCCCTGCCAGGAACACGTAAATTAAATAGAGCTGACAACAGCCAAAGACTTACTTTGCTAAATCCTTTACGACTCTGTATGCTGTACAATAGCTCTTTTTGACTTCTATTGTTAAAAAGAAAAAAAAAATAAATATATGAAAGAAATAACCTTCCTGTTTGAAAGCAAAACCAAGGTATCCTTTTGGGGTTTGGTCCTTAGTTTCTGGCTCATATAGGAGTTCTTCATTCATTCTCACCAGTCCTGGCTGAAAACACCTTCTTCTGTGCTGACTGTTAGGATGTGAAGGACACACACTGAGAGGTGCCTTATGGGACCTGCCAGGTGAGCAGCATGTGGTGGGCTCGCTTGGCTGGGATGTATCCAAGATCAGCAACTTTTCTCTTGCTTTGAAGATTAAGTTGGCATTAAATTATACATTTGACTTGCTGTTTTCTTTTAGAGTGAAGTTCAGCAGTGTCTCTGCTTGGAGTTTAATTTATAGCTGTTTTGATGACAACCTTGAGATGTGGAAAAAAATCCCTTCTACCTTTTTCAACCACCTGAATTTTAGCAAAGGACAGAGTTTTTACTATCTCAAATATTTTCTCTGTGGAAGTGTATTTAAATGTAGCTGACCAACTGGTCTCCTGTCTCCCTTCCTGCCTTTAGACTAAGGGTCCATTCCTGCCTCTGTTGTTTTCTGATGAGTATTTTATGAGTATATTATGACAGGATACTCACTAAATTAGACTGACTTTTAGAAAGCCAAACCACTTGATTACTTGGTAAAGTTAAAAAACAAATGCAGAATAAGATTTCACTAAACTCTATTTCCTTACAAAAAGTGCCTTACATACTTCAAGTGTTGTATTAGCATGTAGCAGAGAATTTGAGAAATCTCACAGTTGACCAAGACAGTGTCTCTGGCAGCAGCAGCTGCTCAGAGAAAATGCATAGGAACATCTGTACTGTGCTGCATTAGAATAGCTTTACAGAACTGGAAATACCTGTGAACATGTAAGACAGAGGCAGGAATTACAATTGTCTCTGGATAATACTAGCCTTAAAAAAAAAAAAATCCTTAATTGTTTATAAACCTCTGTTTTAGATTTGGATTGCTTCTGGTATAGGAAAGTAAGTTTGTCTGTGGGGTTGTTTTGGGTGCTGGAGTCCTACAGAACTGTGCTGCTATGTGAACAGCAGACATCCTTGACACTTTAATTTCATAAGGCCTAGGCTACATTAATGGTCTGTGAGCACACAGTTTAACAGAAGTGACAAGTTTTCAGAGTTGTCTAGAATACTAAAACATACTAATAATTTTTTATTTAATTCTGTTCTTAAAAAAATGTATATTTTATGAGGACATCCAAATCAAGTTGAATTTTCAGTGTGAAATATGATTGTAATGCTTATGCTGTGCAGTTGCATGCCCATAAAGACTGATGTTTGATTTGGACTTAAAGGAAGGAACAAGGGGCCATCTTTCTCAGTCAGCTGTGGAAATAGGATAGGCTTTCTGAAACTCAGTATATTTCAGCCCTAGCCTCCTGATTTTGGAAGGAGCTGTACACAGCCTTATGGTTTCTTTAGGTCTCAGCTTTTTTCCATAGAATGCCGGGGATGATTTGAGTATTGCATGTCCTATAATTACACTTTGGTAGGAACACAGTGGACTCATCAGCTGTGCTTCATTGTCTGGCTTTTCCTTGCCTAAGCAGTGTGCAGAGAAAAGAAACTGGAAACATGAAACTTGTGTTAACAGTTACACTTTTGCTGCTCCGTGTGTTAGGGAGCACTGTTACCATACACTGAAAAGAAAACTGGATTTATATTGGGAAATACATTGCTATTGGATAAAAGGAAGTGTTTTCTTCCAGAAAAGGTGTCTTCCAGAATAAACTGCACTTGATTATACAGGCACCTTAGCAATTGCAAGAATTACATACTTGAGGGGTAAGTAAAAGAGGTTAAACTAAAGTTGAGGACTAGCCATTGAGTTGTGCATATCAAATCTGATGATGCATTAAACAATAGATTAAGAGGAAAAAAATTCTATCACACCCCCCCCCGCAGTGAATTCCATGCTGCACTTTTTCACAAGACAGATATTCAAGGAGGAAGCAATATTGAAATTTGAAACCACAAGTCAAGTGCTCATACATTTGTGGTGTTTCTGTTTCATTTCCCTTTCATTTCCAGTGAATAGAAGAAACTCCTGAAAGATTGTATTTCACAAAAGATTAGTGTTCAGAATATTTAGTATACAGTGGTAAGCTGAATAAACAGGTGACATTCTACACCATAATTTTTATGGATTTTATCTAAAGCCTATATAAAATCCTACTGATTAAGAAAATACTTTTACCTTGGCAGTTTGGTTCAGTTAAATAGATTTTTTTTTTTAATTTTGGTACGTGTCTGTTTGCATGTCTTGATTTAAAGTCTAATGAGGAACCCATCAGATAAAAACTATAAAATGCAGGTATCAGTATTTTCAAGACTGCCCCGTACCCAGCTCATTTTCTGAGGTTTGAAATCTTGTCCATTTTTAATCTCTTCTGTCATCATTTTAAAGCTGTTTTTAATTATCAAAATTGCAAGAAGGTCTCTAGATTGTCTGATACTTGAAAACTCTGGATATAAAAGTAAATAGACAAAAGGTGATATTATTCTGTGCCCTGTCTGTTGTTGATTGCTGTTATCTGTAGTCACCACCTGTGACTTCACTGATGTCTCAGATGCTCACTTCTGTTTGTTTCCTAAATGTAAATGCTTTTTAAACATGTAATAACCAACCATTTGGCTTTTTGCCATTTCTTGTATCTGAAGATAAGAGGGAACCAGCTGATCAGTACCTCCAGTGCAGGTGTGCAGTGTGACATGGGGTATTATATGGAAAATGGGCATTTTAGCAGTGTCCCTTCCCAGTGCTGTTCTCTGGGGTGGATTCTCTATTTTGCTTTCATTAGATGTGTGCAGCAGTGGCAGCTGTGTTGGGGACAAGGTACAGCAACACATGTTGTGTTTCTGCCTGGAAGTGGCTATATTTAATTGGTGGATGAACAGTCAGAGTCCACTATTGGCAGTAGTCCTGTTACTGCTTTTTAACTAGAAATTATTCAGTCATGGGCACTGAAATTCCAATGAGGCAGATGGAAAGGCAGCAGAAAACTTTCAGATTTAACAAAATTAAAGTTTTTGTCAATACTCTTAGTTCTTTTTTCTGTTTTAACTTTGTCTTTAAGGGAGGGGAAGAATGTTGCTCTAATTAAGGAAATAAATTGCAAGCAGGTGTTAATATTGGTAATTGTGGTTTGTGTTTATCCTTTAGCTGTATCTGCTAACAAAGCTCTATAAGCATTTTCTTTCTGAGGCTGCTCTTCTGTCATTTTGGTGAAATTAAGTTAGCTCTTTGACTATTAGTATGTAATTCTGGTTTTAATTGTATTGCCCTTGAAATATTATTGGTGTATTCATCATAGATTTTCATGCTTAAATGTTCTGTTACTCATGAGCACTGCTTGTTTTCTATTTCAGCTGGCCTGCCTCACCTCATTCTGACAGCTGTGTAGAAAGCCCTATAGACTACTAAAGAATTGTCAGCTTTCTGGATGGCTGTTCTTGTTTCTACTTTGTGCTGAATAGTTAAAATACTCCAGTTTTGAAATCAGTAATTTTCAGATGCTTCTTGTTTCAATTGAAATCCTATCAATTTACTTCCAATGTTTTCCATTTCAAGTGATCCTTTAGTGATCCTTAGTCCCCTTGGTTATGTATTTTCTGTTTTTCTTTTTTCTATTGCTGTGAGAAAAATGCCCTTTTGTATAGGGTAATTTCACTATGTGATGCTGTGCTCATTCTTAACGTTAAAAAAAAAATTGCATAATCTTTCTAGTAACAACGACAACCCCTACATACTCCTGCTTATGTATAAATGTGCATATTCTTAAATAATGGAGAATGGTTTGGGAGCTGCAGTCATTTATACACTGCAGGATATTGAGAAGTAAAGGATACATGCAAATACAGCAAGAGGTCAAAAATATTGTTTTAGGGATTCTAAGCAGATACAGTGTCTCTGTCCCTCCCTCTCTGTTTCTGTATTACCATTGCTTATTAAATAGTTGACATAGAAAATTAACATGGATGAATATTTAGAAAATAGATGCATCTCCTTGAAATGTAAATGTGCAAGGAAGTGAGACCAACAATGTTTAATTAATGTTTTAATGTTTCTTAAACTGATCCAAACTAAGAAACATATATTTGATTGTAATTTTGATTTAGGAATTTATGCCTAATCATGCGAATTAACTGTATTTACAAACGTGCATCTACTGGTTTTCTTTACCATAAATGTCATGTGATTAGTTATCCAAAACTAAAACTTCTATAAAGAATTTAATTATATTCCCAAAATGCCCCTGGAAGGAGCGCTACTCAGATGGCCAGCAAGAACAATGCCAGTCTGGGTTGTGTACAGAAGTCAGAAAGTACATGCTGTGTTTATTACTCACTTTAAGTAACTTGCTGGGACAGCACTGGGAAATCAAGATACAGGAACCCAATCTTTAAAACCTCTGGTACAGTGTTTAAGTGTGTGAAAGGTTTGACTGGGTTGTTTTCTTGTCCCCTTTGAAGAAAGCAAAGATTCAGTGGGCTTCAAGCATACAATTGAATGGCCTTTTTTTCCCAGGGTATCTGAGATGTGTTATTTTTAGAGAAACACCAAATCACGTCTATATGCCTTAGCATTTAAATGTTTAAAATACTAGTTTTGTATTGGTTAACAAAATTTCTGGAAACTGCTTTTTTCATCACAAAGAAGTGGAGCTTCTTGTTGTAAGGTTGCTTTAGCCTGTTGCTGCATGCTGTAATACAGAGGTTGTTCTTTTTTTAGCTAAACTGAAGTCAAAACAGAATTGCAGTGTGCTGAAAGCAGGAAGGCTTCAGGGTTAACCCTGAAGGGGTTAACTGTGGGCACATTGATCCCTTGGAAGAGAGTGTCTGTGTGTGTTTTGTCTAGCTCTAATCTTTGCTTCTTCAGTGGAGAACCATAACTGACAGGTAATTAAGTTATTTTTTGACAGATTGTTTTCCTTCACTGAATTAATTAATTTACAGATTTTAAACATATTACATTCTTGAAAGTCACAAATTTGGATGCTAATTTCAGCTAAACCTGTGACACCTGTGCTCATTTATCTCAACTGTGAAATCCCTTTTAAGGGCTTGAATTTTCCTTTCTAATCTGCCAGCTCACATCACAGTGTCTCCTTTCAAAGCCACTCATGTGTGCTCTGAAGTTGAACACTGATATCATCTGGGGCTGGGGCAAGCTGGAGCCTCATGGGTTTTATCTCTGTCTGCCATAATGTGCCTATAGTAGGCAAAATTTCTGGTATAATTGTATTTTGTTTGCATTCTGAAAAGACTCTGCTGGTTGGTTTATTTCTACGACACAATTAACCAACAGGTAACCAATACAAAACTGTAATTTTAAAACAGTGTTTCTTGTGCAGTTGGTATAAAGTTGCCATGTAAATACTGGACTTTAGAAATGTGTGAAGGACTTCAAATTTTATGACATTTGTGAAATGACTGTGCTGTTTATCAAACAGTGTACTGTGGGTCATAAAATGTAGAGCATGCTTTGGTTTTACCTTGGGGGAGTGCTTGCAAGTTGTATATTTGTTTCCAGAGTTTTATTATGTGTATGAGACAGTGGGTTTGAAGTCTGCTGCTCCATGAGGAATTCCCTGCCCCAAAGCCAGTAGTATAGAAATGCTGCAAATTTGCATCCTCTATGTTAGTCCTGCTTCTTGTAGATTTAATTTAAGGGTCTTTCAGCCCCTAGAAATATTAATTATCAGGGGTGGCTTTGAGATCTTGGCATAATGATATGGGGATTCTGGCATGCTTTAAGAGAGAAATTCGATAGTCTTTCCTTACTTTGCAGTTGAAAGCTCCTTTATGTTTTGTCTGTGAAGTCACTGTGTCACTGTTGCAGGAAAAGAGCAATTAGGCTGGGTTTTTTACCACTACAAATTGAGTTATTGCTTCTTTCCTCTGGGAATCAGTTGGGGATGAATTTCAAATGGAGATTCAATGAAGTTCCAACTTTAGGGCTTCCCGTATCTGAGTCTTTATCGTAAGAGAATTGGGTAGGTTCTAAAGTTCCTGTAAAGCAAGAACAAATCCTAATCCAGTTATGTCTCTTCAGAAAGGTGAATGGATGACTAGTAGAGGTTGTATTTTACGGAGTGTGTATTTAAATTTATAAAACAGCAGTCATGACAGCCAGAGGGTGAATAAGTTATTTGAAACAGACATACAGCTTTCAGATAGCAAGGAATTGCAGTGTTCTGTCTTGAGTATCTTCAACCTTGGGGTTTTTATTTTTTTTTTTTTTTTAGTTTGTTTGGTGGTTTTTAGTTTGTTTGTTTTGCAGTGGTGTTTTTTTGCTTGTTTGTTTTGTTTGGTTGTGTTGTGTTTTGTTTTGGTTTTTTGGTGTTGTCGTTGTGAGAGTTGTGAAGATACAAGGGTTCCAAAACCCTAGTATGTACCTGTCCTCTGAATCAGCAGCAGCATATGCGTTTTCTAAAGAGGAGATTTGGTTTGCATTTCTTTATATATTTTTGTCTTCCATGTGTTAGAAATGTTTTCTGAGACCTTTCCCAAAGCGATATAACACCTGCAATTTTTTTACCCAGAGCAATCAATACTGTTAAACATAAGCAGCGAGCTGAGTTTGTGGGTCCTGTAATTTCCAATCTGATTTGTGGGGTTAGCTTCTTTCATACATACTTGTTTTGTTCTGAGATATTTCAGGAACAGGTCCCCAGTAGTGTTTCAGTTTCAACATCAATCATATATTTAATGTTTAATTGACCATTCATATATTATGGTACATCACACACTGAGAGGGCTGAAGTATTAAGTATTAGTAATAATAATAATAAAGTATTTTCCCTCATTCTGTCTTCTGGAAACAGGACTGCTCTGTAATTGAACTTCAGGAGTCATCTGGTGGAGGACTCTGCATAGCTTATTCTTTAAGTTTGACAAGGTTGTTGTAATTTTTAGGAATGAGCAATTTGCAGCTAGGAACTGTTTCCCATAGGATGGGAGGAAGGAGACCCAAATTCAGCCTGTTTGTATTTGTTTTCTGCATGTTTTTAGAACTGAGGAAGAATGATTTTAACTTACTTTCTGTTTGCAGAAATGCCTCTTTTTTCCTGTAAATTAGTTTAGCATTTTACTAGGTGACTTTGAATAGGCTTTCTCCTTCTCTCCCTGTGCACAAATAACCCCTCTTTCAAACTTGGTGCATTTTAGCTTCACTTCTTCTATCAGGGTTTGTAACTAATATTATTAATTTCAGTGCTAAAGGGACAGTACTGTTATATTTTAACTTACTGGTCATCTTCCCCTTGTCTGAACACTTTGTGATGAGAAGGAAAACTTTTGATGTCTGTGCCTGGCTGATCAAATGTGGACCTATGGCCTGAGCAAGCCAATATTCTTGTTTTTCTTAGGGATGTACTCAGTGCTGATGCAAACCTTGGAGGCTTCTATTACTTCTGTCGACTTTTGGTGACATCAGAAGGATATTTGGGTGGCCAGTGGCATGTTACAGACACGTGGAAGGTTGTAAATTAATTTTGTGTTCCGAGGGGAAAGTGTCTTGTAAGAGAGAAGATGTTTGCTGAGGAAGTGTTTGGAGAGCTTCCTTGCTCCAGCAGATTTATTCAGATGCCTGACCATTTTTGCCTGCGAATGGTCACCCTTCCCAGTGTTTGCTCTTCCTTACGTTGAAGTTTGTTTTTCTTTTGGGTTGGATTAAACCAAGTGTTGATTTGGCTCTGGCTGTCTTTTCATTACAGGTTTTTTCAGTTTGTTCTCTCCTCTGTTTTCTGTGTACAATTTCAGCAATAGTATGACGTTGGAGGAAAAAGATAAACATAAAACATTGCTTGCATTTTTTTATTATTGTTTCGTTCTCGGGTTGAACTCAGTGTTGATAGATCAAGAACTTTCTCCTTCTTTGTCAGAGTAACTTTACAAATTAGGGGAATAGAAATGAATGAACTAAGATTTACCATTTTCTGGTATGGTAAAGTTGAAAACAAAAGAGGAATACATTTGTACTGGGAGGTGAAAATGAAGGACTTAACCTTACATCATCTCTAAGGATGTATTTTACTGATCAGCAATGAGGTATGCCTGTAGCTCGAGGGCTGTGTATAGCATAATTCAACATACATAATATTTCAGTGGATGACAACTTATGGAAACCTCTGTCAGACAACATCAGAAGTAGAATGCTGAATGTGCTGTGTAATACATTAAGCAGAGTCTTCTGTTTCTTCTTAGTCATAGCTAAAGGTAGTTTTGGTTCAAGTGTGGTCCCACTGCATACAGACATTCTCCCATGAGCCAACTACATTTTATTTTTTGTGGTTAAACCACAAAGTGTGTGGTAAAGGGAACTATTATCTTGGTTTCCTTCATACCTATGGAAATGTTCTGTGAGGATTTTACTATGTAAAAAAGGAGATTGCAAATGAAGAGGTGTGTAATTCCCCAAACCTTTCCTGTTCCCCTCAAATAGGAAGTATTTTATAGGGTTATGTTTAAATCCTGTCTGAAAAGTAAAGATTTCTATAAATCCACGCAAACATCAATGTCTTCTGCCCCATCTTGAGTGGGAGAACTGAACAAATTTGAAGTTTTGTTGTTTATTATCTGTCTGAGATCAAATGAAGGACTGTTAAGAGGGAGTCAAAGCCCAGTAAATACAGTCACAGAGATAATGACAAGTTTTCATAGCTGGTTGAAAATAATTTTCCATTTGACAGGAGTCTTGGTATTTACTCTTAATTCCTGCTGCTTTCCCATATGCAGTTTAACTGAAATGGTGTTAATTATGATGCTAGATAATGAACATCCTGCAGGCAATGGAGTGTTTTTTCTCTGCTCCTTAAACCAGCACAAACGGAGACCTCTCCAGCCTTTAGCTGTGCTGTGAAGTTGCCAATGCTTTGATTTTCCTACTGCCAATCTTGTTCAGAGAAACACAGCTTCTTCCCGCATGTCCTGCCAGGAAGTCAGCTGGTCCAGATTAAATGAGATGAGTTTTGGTCGTGTGTGGACTTGGGCTTTTGACTTGTGCGGAGACCACACTTTTTTTATTTTAGACTTCAAAGTAAACTCTCAAATATCTTTCAACCCCCACAGCTCCCAACATATGGATCAATAACATTGTGTTTTTTGATTATTAGGTTAATTCAGAGGAGCTAGTTTTAGTTATTTTTCTCTTTCGAATGACTGAGCCACAGTATTTCTGTATTTAGGGTTGCAAACTGAGTACTAACATACTTTAATATCACAAACTGTTCTTCAAGCTGGAAGGTACTTTTCTAACATTTACTTCTGTAAACTTAGTATTTGGGGTTAGTAACTCCAGTTTGCATCAGGAGGATAGATGCTCCCTAGTGACATCTTTCTTTCTGTTCCTCAGTGGCAAATATGACAGAGTGTTAGTATTCTGCAAGAAAGTAGAAAACATGTTACATAGATATGATGGTTTGATTTAGTTTTTTCCAACAGTTTTCCATCTCTTCCTCCTGATTTCATTCTTTCTTCACGGCTTATGTTCAGGTACTGTACTTGCTTTTAGTGTTGCTTTTGCTAGTGTATGAGGGAGCCAGTTTGGTATTTTTTAATAAAAACAGAGATTAATGCTTTCAAGGCCAGATGCTTGAAATGAATCTCTTAAATTAAAGGAGCTCGGTTCTTGATGTATGTGCTGAATGTACATAATTTCTGTGGAAATGGTATATGACCAGCAATTTATCCCCCTTTGATTTAGGATACTAATCTTAGGGAAGTGTTCAAGATTGAAGCAACTTATTATGTTTTAATAATATTGAACGGCAAACACAGTTTTGTTCTTATTTTTAAAAGGCATAAATATGACAAAAGCTAAGCTTTTAAGCAATTTAAAACTCTGATGAAGCTTTCAGTAATTTCCCTTACTTTACCTAGATTTTATAACTGGTCTCTGGGTTGTTTGGTAGAATTTGCTTAAATGCTAGTGTGCAACAGGAGCAATATGTGTAAACTGTTAAAAATGATAATTTGCAGGCTAAGTCAGGAAAGCACAGACCAGCTTCTGCTGAATGGGACCAGGATGTCACCTTCTGTTCTTAGTATGTTCTTTTTGTGTGTCAGGCAGGTGGCTGGCAATGTCTTTGGTAAGTGGTCTGCTCTTGAGATTGCAACATAAATAACTCCATGAAGACAAAAGGAGGAATAGAATTACAGCATCTTCCGTCTATTCACAGTAACGTAATTTGGCTGCTACAGTTCTTTCTTAATGTACAGTCAGCTAGGAAAGTCTCCTAATGCCCTGTACAGCCTGGGAATTTTATGTCCTGTCTTTTCTCGTAGATGAATAGAAAGGGGCTTTCCAAGAGCTGTGAAACAGATGTCAAAATTACAGCAGAGAGCAGTGACAAACTCTGCCTTCTGTGTTTTGTGCTATCGTTGGATCACAGCATGGTTTCAGATCAGGATGAAAGGAACCACATCAATATAGCAATTCCTTTTGCTTGTGGTAGATGTTTATTTCAAGTGTTGTCTTCAGAATATTTTTGGTACATTTGGAAATCTGTCTGTTACAATAGCAGGAGAAATTTGGTTTGGGTGCGTAGCTGCAGTGTGCTAGGGAGTCTTGTGCCTTAAAATTGCGAACGTGTATGGTAGTGTGTAAGAAATCAAAATGCTGTCTGCAGTTCTCCAGCTTTCCTTTCTCCTTGGCTCTGGAGATAAAAAAATAAAAAATTTTGGAAACTTCTAAAAAGAAATTGTCTCTTAATTAGCTTACATTTTTAATGTTTATTAAAAGCTGTCATATAATTCCTACCACCTCCCTCTCTCCCCACCCCCCCCCCACCCCCCAAAGGTGTAGAGTTCAGATCTTAAGAGATTTGTTAGTCTGGGAGTTGGCAGTTTGGAAAATATGCAAAGTTAAAGTACATTGCTGATTTTCTTACTGTTAGAGAATGCTTTTTCCCTACAACTTCTGCAGTCTAGTGTGTCCTTTACATGTTATTCTGAAGCTCATGTGTTTAGGGCTTGGTAAAGAAGATATCTCCATAGAAAGATGGTGAAATAAAAACAGGCTTAGGAAGTATTCATAAAGTGTGTTCTGTTGTGAATAGCCTGAATCTGTATAGTGCCTTGATTCGTAGAACATCTGCACATATGGTATAGTTATGGACTAAGTTAATGAAAGGTATTTGTATCCTCAGCGCCAATATTCAGTGTCTTGTTTCTCTTAATAGTATCAGAATGGGTGACTTGTTACACTGAAGGTGTGTAGCTAAATAGAGAATTCCTGCAGCTGCTCAGTTGCTTCATTATGTTCTAGCTAAAGGCAATTCCATTGCAGTTTCATTTCTTTGCCATGACTTTGTTCATATTTACAATTTTTTCCGTTCTTTTAAATTAAGATGCAAGATTTTCTGAACATGTATGGCTTATTTTTTTTACTATTTGTATCAGTCTGAGAAGGCGTGGGCTCTCAAAGAGTGTTACATTCAATGGAGATTAGATTGACATTAATTTACCAAGAAGAAAAAAAATTTACCAAGAAGAATTTACCACCCATGCTTGCTCTTTCAGCCTTTAACTGAAACAGAACTATGCTACTAATACATTTGCAGAAGTTTTCAGACAGCCTGCAGATAAATATTGGATGATCAGGTTGTTACTTGCATCATGGAAGTCAGTGACTGTGCCCTTGTATTGGCAGTGAGGCATATGCCCTGTTTCTCCAAATACAATAAAACATCAATTTGCATTTACACTATAAAGGATTGATTATATCAATTACTTGAAATATGGTTTTATTTCTAATTAGTTTCTAAATTCCTGCCTTAAGACATAAGGTTTTGAGCCCATGTGGCAACATGGGAAGAAAACTAAAAATGTTTCATCACTGTCTTGCTGTTGTATTTCTAAAACCTTGAAGCCACCACTGCTTAGTCTTTCCTCTAAGGGATTTGACATGGAGATGCTTCTGTGATTGACCATTGCTATGCAAATAGATCAAGTATTTTGAGGCACTTTTCCTTCAGGCATCCCAGGCTATGTGGCCAGTTCAGATGTTTTGAGGCATAGGAAATCTCCCCATCAGCTGAGAGGTCAAAAAAAATTCTATGTTGTCCCCAGGTACACTTCTTCAATCTGCAGTTAAAATCAAACACAGAAAGTACTTCTAAATTCAAATTATTGGATGGAGAAAAGTTTTGTGGAAACACTGTTTTCAGGTAAGTCCAGGGAATTTTATCTCGCTCAGATAAAATGATTTATTTCAGTACTGGGCAAATCCAAGCACATAGTCTCTTATGTTCCATTCTTTTTTGTTGTTGTAGCCAACTGAAACTGATGGAAGTGTTTACTCTTAAAGATATTCAACTTCAATTTGAAGACTGTACTGAGTTGACCCTGGCTGGATGCCAGACACCCACCAAAGCCTCTCTATCACTCCCCTCTGCAGCTGGACTGGGGAGAGAAAATAAAACAAAGGGTTCATTGGTTGAGATCAGGACAGAGGGGTCACTCACCAAATACCATCATGGGCAAAACAGGCTAGAATTAGAGGTATTAATTGAATTTATTATTAACAAAATCATAGAAGGATAACAAGAAGTGAGAAAAGACCTTAAGAACACTTTCCCCCCACTCCTTCCCAGCTCTACTGTCTCCCCCAGCAGTGCAGGCAGATGGAAATGGGGACTGTGGTTGGTTCATCACACATTTCTCAGGCTGCTCAGGGATAGGAGCCCTTCCCCTGCTCCAGCCTGAGGTCTCTCCCAAAGGAGCCTGTTCCCCACTAACTTCTCCAGCATGAGTCCATCTCATGGACAGCAGTTCTCCACAAACTACTGGCACCACGGGTGACTCTTCCACAGGGTGCTCCAGCATGAGTCCCTCGTGGGGTCACGAGTCTTACCAGGAAACCAGCTCCAATGTGGGCTGTGCCCTGCATGGTTCTACATGCAGCCTGTTCCAGCACAGGCCTCCCGTGGGGTCACAGCCTCCTGTCAGGCATCCAGCTGCACTGGCATGGGTCCCCTCTATGGGCTACAAGTGGATCTCTGCATCCCTGTGGCCCTGTCCAGCAGCACATCCATCTTGGAGCCAGCTGGGATTTGCTCTGTTGGACGTGGAGGAGGCTTTTAGCAGCTTCTCACAGAAGCCACCCCTGTAGCCACTCCTGTTTGTCACGTGCAGAACTCTTGTGTCCCAGGAGGAGCCTGGTCGCGGGCAGGCACTGCACACCTGGTGAGCCCTCAGCAGCAAGGCTCTGCCTGGGCACGGTGGGGATGAGCTGTGGCTGTGCCTCTTGGGGGCTGTCAGCTCCATTCAAGCCATGAACATCAACATTCCAGATGCCTTGGCAGGGTGAGCTGCCAAAGCCAAGCCAGGCCAGTTACACCCCTGGAGGGTCCAAAGCCATCCAGGATGTGTCCCCTTCTCCCCATTGCCAGCGGCACTCGGGGTGTGGAGGTGGATAGGGATGCTGTTCCACCTGCTGTGTGCTCGTGTGTCCTGCCAGGGAAACACAGGCAGCTCTTCCTCTGGGGATGGGCATTCACACAGTTAGGAAGGAATCCAAACATTTGGATCTGTTTTCTGGCAAATTGCCCTGCAGGGAAGTTTGGTATTTTAATGGTGTTTCTGCCTCAGTTTGGAGGGAGGTTATATTTTTATCTGCTTTACTGATCAGGTGGGAATTATTGTACAATTAAATGCAGCAATATTGAGATTATGCAGCTTTTTAAAAAAGAAAAGTTAAAAAATAGAAGACATGCATTGCTAATGTAACTTCTATTTTCTTGGGTGTGAGGTTTTTTCCTTGTTAGACTTTCATTCCATATTTTTCCTAATGGACTTTGGTATATGAAAGGTATGCACATAGGCAAGCTCAAAGCTTCTTTCTTTTCCTAACCCTGTACATGCTTCTACTATGCCTTGATAGACCTTTGGGATGAATAAGTTTTCTTCAAAAAAGAAAATTAGCTGTGCTTAATTACACTAAGTTTGAATTTTGCACTGAGGTTTCATTTTAATAAGGTGACTGAGGTGTAGGAGGAAAACATCTGTGACATCTGTCCCAGCTGTGTTTTTGTAAATACGTTTTTTATATGGCTAAGCTGTAGATCAATGCAATATGCAGGTTGAATATGCTGTACCAGCTATATTGTTTTTTAAAAAAATAATTTAAACAAAACCTATGTTTTTCTTAAAATTTGAAGCAAGCATTTGCATCCTGAACAGGCTTTTATTTTTCTGTTTGATTTTGATATTTTTTAAATGTCTTCATTGATTGTGTATTGATTTTAGAAGATCATGATATATAAACAAATGATACTTTACTGTTATATGATTCTGTAATGTCTCTAATACTGTGCTAATTTGGGCCTGTGATCTTGATGTTTTTAAGATGTACATTAACTGCAAATGGTGGTTGGTAATTGTGGTTTCTCTTGCCTTGCAAATGGCACCCGAATTGGGATTCTTTCTTGTGATTTCTTAGTGCCACTGCTGTTGCACTGCAGGTAAGAAGAGTGAGGAGTGCTACTTCTCTAGCACAGCAAATTTCTGTCCTACTTTGTTGACTCCATGCCTGAGACTAAGGAAGTACAGATTTTGAAAAATGTTTGTCTCCTCTTCTGAAAATATTAAGACTCCAGTGCATAATGTTCTCACAGCAGTTGCCTTTCTGATAGATAAAAATAAGCTGTGATTCCTGAGGAGGACAAAAGCTATCATAAATTCTATTAAGATCTGAACAAATGTTTCTAAGTGTTCTTGGAAATAATAATGCAAAGAAGAAAAAATCCCCTGTTACTTACCATATGGCACTGCTTTAGATCTTGCTGGGAGGTCTTGACTGCTTTATTTTAATAATAACCTCTCACTTCAGAAGCTTGTTCACATTAATAGCTGGCTAAGGGAAGCCTGGACCTTTATCTTCTTTAGAATGGACGGACTTCAGGTTTTAGCTTTAATGGGATTCACCGCAGGAAGTCAAGCTAGCTTTCCTTCTCAGCTTTGTTATTGGAAGCAGGAGGACACTTCATCTGACTAAGCAGTAGTTGATTTGTGCTTTTTTTGCCTTTTGTACTGTTCTTTCTCCTCCTCAATCAACTGTGGATTTATTTTAAGAAAAATTCAGGGTCTAAAACTGCAATTAGTTTGTTTTGGTTTTTGTTTTTTATTAAAGGTGGGATGATTTACATGGAGAACAGTTGACATAAGGAATGATTGATAGCCTCTAAGGGCTGAAGTTTATCTGAAAGGATGAGAGATCGGAGTGACATTTGTAGAAAATATTGTTACCTGCTAATTATCTATTTCGCATGTTTTTGGATTATGATATACAGCCTAATTGCTGGTGTTTTAACAAGAACTGCTAATAAAGGGGGTTTTGGTGTTGGATTTTTCTTTCCAAACCTCTTATCTGTTTCAGGTGTTTAATTCTCTCAGGCAGTGGTATGGTCCCTTTTTCTTTGGAGCTTGTCGTAATTTTAAAGCATAATCAGTATTATGCTTTTTTAAAGATTCCCCCTGACATATTTTCTACAGCTTTTACTCTACATACATCTTGTCTAATTTAAATAGTATTAGGAGTTCCCGTCAAGTTTTTTTTTGTGCACAATGTAGGAGAAAATGGACCCCAGCACATTACTGCATCTCTGTATGCTCTTAATTGTACTGTAAGATATGATTTCAAAGTCTGAGAAGACACCACACTAATTGCATTTTTTGCTTTTAGACTGATTGGTCCAGTGAAATGCAGACAAGGCGATTGGGAGTGGGGCGTTATGGACTGGTGTCTGTGCAATTTGTTCTTAGGTGACATTTAGGATCATTTTTTTTGGTTCACGGATGAAGCCTTTGCTTCCATAACCCAGATGCACATCAAAGCAGTGTTCTCATTAGAAGTGCACTTACTGTATCTTTGACTCACTTCAGTTTTTTTTTGTTGTTGGATTTTTTTTTGTGTAAAATATATAGCAGTGTAGGTATACAATGCATTTTTACTTTGCAAGGTTGGTAAATCTGCCACTCTGACTCTTGTTGAATAATTCACTTTCTCAGTAAGTGTAACTTTTTATTTAGCTTATCAAATTTATTTGGTAGAAATACTTGCACTGTAAAATACTTTCTGGCGTGATTAAACTTGCAAAAAATAAATCCAATAAGCTATTAGATGCACTTGTTCTTATATGGGGAAGATACTTCTTAGAGTTTCTCTCCTACTGTCACACCTGCTTTTATTGTTGTAATTTATCCATTTCTGTAATGCAGTTTCATGATTGAAATTGTTGTGGAATTACACGCTGTGTCAGTAGGGATCTCTTCACCTGAATTACTGCCAGCTACCATAAGCTTTTTCCCAGATGAAAAGCACTAGCCATGGCACAAGCACCAATAACAAAGCAGTTTAAAGATTTGGGTGGATGTACTGTAGGCTTCTAAGGTTGCGTGACTGGAATTTTTAGCCCAGCACTAAATCTGTGCTTCCTTTTATGTCTAGTAACAAAATTATATCCAGTAACAAATTACATTATAGTTTTCATTGGCCACCATCTTAGACCTAGATTTAATGCAGGAGCAAGTGTAGATGGAAGATTGATTTTAAAATTAATGAATTGAGCTTCTCCACTACAAAATGAGACCAAGTAAACATGTAGTACTTGCTGATTGCTATTTTTTAGTCCTGGGACTAAAATCTGTACTTACTTCCCCAGGAAGCTTCCATGTTTCCTGCATCTTCAGGCCTGAGTTATTTGAGTTTCTGGTGTACATACCATTAATGTGTCATCTGTTGTATCTTGTCTCTCAAGAAACTATTTGCCCTGCTTGCTCTGGGGAAGAGCTGTAGCCTTGTACAGCAGCTTTGTGTTGGACCTTGACATCAGCTGACAGTCTCAGTCTGTGAATATTGCCACTGTCTTTGTCTTGGGCCTCCAAGTATATAGAGTCACCTAAGTACTCCTGATGTGGAGATATATCTATTTTAGCTGAGTTACACAAAATCTTCAGTAAGTCTTCAGTCTAAGTAAGGTGGCTTTCTTTTGAAATACTGCATTGTGAGGAAAAATCAACATGAGGCAACCAGTGTACCAGCATCCCATCTTGGAGACCAGGGGGATTCTTCAACACCTTCAGCATTCTTCTTTGAATATCGAAATGCCTTTAATGATACATTGTGGCTTCCTGTGCCTCACCATAAAGTGTAGGTAAGTATATAAACATTGTATTTGTTTTTGTAAGACAAACCTTAATCCTGTGTTTTGCAATCCATTTATTTTCCCCTTCCATAAGTTTTATTCAGGTAAGTAATCCTCCTTTCCTCCTCCATGTTCAAAAAGGAGTTTAATACTAGATGAACAGACTGTATAATGGATTTCCTGTGCATCCTGGGGCTTACTTGAACTCACTTTTCTCTTCAGGTACTTACTATTATTTTAAAGAAAGAACAAGGATTGGAGGATTAGGAATATATACCATATTTGGGTATGGAATCTACTACTCTAAAGAAAATGGACTTAATAGCAAGATAATAATATTTAGAAATAATAAATTACAGTGGAAACAATCAAAATAATTCTCTTTTTTTTCCCCTCTCTTAACCTTTTTGGACAGTTAAGTTCAAAGCTGTTCATTTATTTCTAGCTGTGTTCTAATTTTATGTTTAGTTTACTTTTCCCTGACTAAATCACTTTGGGAAGTACTGCTTTCCCCAAAATAAATGTTTTTTTTTTTTCCTGACATTTATAAATAAGCAGTTTATATATTAAGTAGAAGTCTGACTAGATAGTCACATTGGCTTTTGTGCATTAGTGGTAAATGGGTTGTAGTGTTGCTGGGTGGTGTCACTGCACTGCCAAGGGACCACTGCCAGAAGTGGGCCTGGGGGTGTCCTGAACTTACCTTTACTTGTGCAAGTTTTCCTTTTAATTGTTGTTTTCTGTCCTTTTATGTTGCATAGAATGTATAGGAAAAGAAAGGAGTGTGAGGACTCAGCAGGCTTCCCAAATATTTACTTCTGTCATTCAGTTTTCAAAAATGACAAAAAAAGAAGCAAGCTGCAGCAGATGTGTCTTGTGTCCCTGTGTGCACGGGTATGTCAGAGCCAGCGTGGGCTGGCACAAACTGCTTCTGCATCTGGCCTTGGCAGCAGCGAGGAAGGAGTGGTGTTCATTCTCCAGTAATGCACTTTGGGGTTTTGGGTGTGGGATTTTGGTTTTTTATAGTCTCCAGCTCCTTCCTGGATAGAGGTGTGCCTGTTGTGCGTTTCTAGCAATTGTTTCCTATAAACACTTTTAAAATGTTGTGTGCAAGCACTGCCCTTTTTATAGCTACTCTTCATTCTTTGTGACAAAAACCTGCTAATCTGTTTTGCCTTTTGTTTGCTATTTGTCCGCATATCTTCTGAGTCATCTTGAAAAGTTAATTAAGTGGTGTTGATAGAGTTGGGTAGGCTGTGCCTTGGGGCTGTGAATTTGGGGTGCTAAAGATGGTATCTATATTTCTCCCCAGCATGGGTTCCTTGCAGAAGTGTTTCTGGGGAGTTGTCGTCCCAGAGGGGCTGTGTTTGGGTGCTGCTGCAGAAGGCACTCACCTTCAGGGAGAGGCTGCGTGGGAACTGACCATGCTGCTGGAATGAGACAAAGCGCTCTGCTTCCTTACTGAACCAGTTATTTGAAAATTTTTAAACAAACAAAGAAACCCCCAGACTGATTAAACCACCCACAGTGTTTTTGCCATCGTTGTTTTGAAGTCTGAGTGTGTTCATGGTCATTTCCAGCAGCAGAAGAGCACAGATGGAAGTGTTCTTTCAGAGCAGCAAAAAGCCTCTGGAACATCAGTCTCCAAATTGCCCATCTGTGGTGGCACCTCCCAGCAGCTTCAGAAAGGGTATCCATGTTCCAGTATGGTGGGGTTTTAATTTTTTTTTTTTTTTCCCTGACTGCTTTTTCCTTATATCTGCATGGCTGGACAGTTTTTGTCTCCGATTTTCTGTTTTTTTCCATGGGTGCTCCCTGCTCTATGGAGTGGGGGGCTCAGCAGAGCTGCCTGGAGAGAACAGTGTGGGTGTTGACTCTCTGCAGCTTATTGCCACAGACACTTTTTGAAACGTTTGCTTTCCCCTGCATTCTGGGTTTGCTTCCCTTGGGCATTTTTCCATTATTAGAATGGTAATGGAAAACAGTTTCTGTCTTCTCCTGGTGAAATTGGTGTACCTTGAAGTAGCTATTCGTGTCTTTCCTTCTTCAGGTTTTAGTAATAATAGGTTTAAAATCTCTTACATTATGCTGCTCAACAAAAATTTTTGTGCTGTCTTTCTTTGATTTTCTTTAGATTTCCCTTGGTACCATTTGCTCCTTTGTTTTGGTAATGTACCTAGGTGGAAAATGATCTCTTCTAGCAATAGCCCCAGGTGTTTTCATCTACATTTATTTTTTTGAGAAAGGAGCCTTTATTCTTTTAAGGTTATTTGTAAAAAACACCAGATTTCTTTGGATGGATTTGTTTGATTTCTTGCTTTCAGCAGTAGTTCTATTTGAATGAAACGAGAAACATTTTATGTTTTGGGGTTGTTCTCTTTTATTATAATTTCAGTTAAGTGCAAGGCTCAATATTTTATTTCAAAAACCTTTCCGACAGGCACTGCATATTTCATCTGTCTTATATTTTTATTCATATTAAAGGATGCTTCTTATAATGAGTCTTTTAGTTAGAGAAAAATTATCTTACATATATATATGTGACAAAGATCTGTTTGGTTTATGCCAATGTGGTGTCCTATGGAATGGGACATGGTGCTTGTCAGATGGCAGGGACACAGAGTTCTTAAGATGGAATATATTAAAAATATATTAAAATATACAAAACTTTTTAAGATAAATGCTTCTGCTTCTAGAAAGGAAAATGATAGAACTAGAACAATGGATTGCTGGTGGGGATAATAGATTGTTTTCCTTATCCTGCCTTCCTTAAACAAGGACTAGTTCCTGGAGTTCATGCCTGGTGTATAAAGTGCATGGAATGTGCACCTTGATTTGATTTTTGCCTTTCTTTAGTCACTATAGATCTAATCAAAGTCATGGCATTTTGCTGAAGTATTGCAGAAGGACAAGCTGTGTTGATTTAGGTATTCAAAATTTGTCATCTACATTTTTGTATCTAGTATGAAATGTTTCCTTCCCATCTTTTAAATTTAGTATCTAATTTCTGTATAAGTATATTCCATTTTCATCTGAAGAGCTTTCAAAGTGCTTTTGGGCATCATGAAACAACTGAGCTAATTAAATTTGTTTTCACTCAACTTTAGAGGCACTCTTAGCTCATCAGGGATATTTTTTCAGGGGTTTCACATAGTGGTTAATTTTTCTGTCTTGCTCTGTTTGAAGCAGCCAGTACACAGAGTGTGCATTTAGAGTAACATTGGTTCTTACCTGCTAGAAGATCATGTTTTGTGATTTGATACTTCATCTCCACAGAATGGCAAATTTTCAGTTTCTAAGATAAGCCAAGCTTAGTATAAGGACAGAGTTAAAGGAGTAGATTAAAAGAGATAAAACCAGGTTGTTTTCTTTTGTTCAATGAGGCAGTAGAAGTGGTTTTTAAAAAAACTCTTCAGAAAGGACTTGGCTGAACTTCAGTACACTGAAAGCTCCAGTCTCTAAAGATAGCTCTCTGAAGCAGTACATTTGTCCTGTGTCCATGCATTTCACTACTTGGTCAACCCTGAGAGCAGGCAGCTTGGCTTTTGTAAGGAAAACTAAAGACTAAAGATGGGTGATGTGCAGAGTAGTAACAGATGAGAGAATTAAGTCAGAACAGTTCGAACAAGGTATTAATAGAAACTATTTTTTCTTTTTTCAAAATACGGTCTGCAAAATGCCTACTTTAAAGGCTTCTGTTTTTCTGTGTTTATTATAACTGTCTTCTTGAAGTGGTTTGTGCAATGAAGTTTTTAGCTCCGTTTATGGGACACAGCAGTCACTAAAGTGTTCTGCTACCCCCAGAGGAGAGGTAACATTATTTAATGTGAGCATGTTGAATTGCTGCTCTGAAAGGTAAAAAGTTGCATTGAAATTGCTGAAAAATGTATTTGATGCTACAAAGTAGTATTCTATGTGAGATGGAAATCCTTGTGCAGCCAGGTAAGGTTTAGTCAATTTATTAAAATGTCACTGGCTGCTTTTCAAGGCAAACTACAACAATAACCGAGCTTATTACAATAGTGATACTGGCTTACAGCGCTGCAGTTTCATTTTCTTAAGGTACACTGCTTCCTTTATCTAGCATTTCCTCTCATATTATGACCTTCATCTGCCCTGTGGAAGGTTTTCCTTGCTTTTTTCCCCTCTCATTTCTTTTTTTGTCCAAATTCCTGGCTGTGGATAAGCACCCCACTTGTCCATCTGCAGTGTGTGGGGTGGTGGAGAGCCCTTACTCGCTCTCCTTGGTTTGTGTATGGGCTGTGTTTGTAGTGCTGCCAGTTTCTGGTTTACAGACCTTTCTAAACATCCATGTTCTGACCCTAACTCTTCTGTGATTCTGTGAAATGTCTGATTTAATTTCACTGCACAGGCCCCAGGGTGTTGTGCTATAGTTGGCAGTAGTTGGTCATGGTGCCCATCGCTGCCACCAGGACCAGCCTCACAGCTGGGTGGCAGAGCCTTGTCTGAACTCACCTGCGTGGCTTCAGTCTTCTGCTAAACTTCCTCACTGTTGTAGCGAGTATTTAGTGCAGGCCAAGTCTGCATGTGTGCCCCTTATTTAAGTGAAAATGCAATTTGAAATTTCCTTGAGTCTCTTTTGCTGGATTGTGACTCCCTCCAGAAGCAGAGACTAAGACCCGTGGAAGGGTCTCCTGGTGTTCTTGAAGGGATGGATTAAAACCACATTGTTAATCATGAGGAAAAGGACAGGGACATTTTCTTTTTCCTTATGATAACCTGTTAATGCATTTAATTTGCCAGCAAGCTGTTACGTAGTGACGTTTCCCGTTTTCTTAATGTCTTGAGCAATATTTGTTATGGATAAACTTGGTCCAGGTTTATAGTGCCTTGAACTGCTGTGGGTTTTTCGGGTCTGAGGTTTTCAGTTAGTGTTTTCTTTTTGCAGTTTTCCACCAGCACTGCTGTCCAGGTGAGGTGAAGTGATGAAGGCTGGTCTGGGAAGGCATCATGTGTCTTGACATGCTGTTCATGTGCCTGTCGAGGGCAGTTACATAAAACCCCTAAATAAGCAGGCATGACTTCCGATGCAGCCTTCTGCAGCCTGGGAGGAAGAATGTAGAATAAGGCTGATCTTAGGCTTCTGGATTTATGTTATAAACTGCATAAATATGCCTCTAGCCAAAAAATAAAACCAACCAAAAACATATATAAAATAAAAAAAGCCAGCGGAGGGACTCTGGAGATGTCAGCTCTTCATCACAGCCTCAGGGTCACTTTGGGCTCTGCATTTTTCCCACTGACCCATGGTGGATTCTGCTTCTCTGTGTAGGAGAATACCTGTGGGACAGCACTGTCTCTCACTTGCTACCTCTGTCACTAGATTGGTAACAGAGAAGCCACCTGGAGATTTTCAGTTAGTGATTTTTCCCATAAGGATACTTTATTCTTGAAATTCCTTGTGCTGCTTCATTTTCACCCACTGGCTGAATAAACAGCCTCCTTTGCAATATGTATGGCATAATGCAGAAATGGTCCTGCTGTAGCTGGTCAGCTGCTACGTAGTTTGTAATTGAATGGGAAAAAAAGCCATACAAGTCTTTATTTCCGTCATAATTGGGTAAGACCAAAAAAAAAAAAAAAAAAAACCAACAAAAAAAAGAGTTTGATTTTAGAAGAATATCTGTAAAGGCTGGATTTTTTTGGTTGGTTGTTTTCTTTGTAGCTGAATTTCTGCCCTATTTGGTGCAAAAATGTAGCTGACATTTATGTGCTTGTAAACATATTTTTTAAACATTTTAAAATGAATGATAGGTAAATCTTCAGTTTTTATGACTCGATCTACCCTGCTTAATGTGAAACTTTCTTGGGTCCTAGGATAGAAATGGTGTAGAATAGTAATTCCTTTTACAGGTCTTAAGCATGCCTCTTTTAATACAGTCTTATACATTGTAAGAAATATATAGGTCTATGTATAAAAAATATATATACGTGTGTGTGTATAAGACTAGTCATTATATTGCATAGAGATAAAAATTCATTAGTGTCTGCTTAAAATAAATTGTGGAAAATATCCTTGCAGAAATCATAAGTCCTGAATTCATCCACCCTGATGAGGTTGCACAAGTGCCTCCATCATCCACATCATTATTTATTTTTCAATGCACATCTGTCTTATTCAGAATCTTTCTCATCTCCCTTTATTATGGTGAGCAGCTATTTCAGCCTGCAGAACCTTTGCTGTTTTTTTTATAAGTAACAAACAATTATGTAGCTTCTACATGAATCTCTTAAAAACTTAACTGCTTATTTAATAATGAATATTGCTTTATGAAGATATGTACCTTTTCTGATAAAGGTACTGTGACCTATTTTAGTGGTTTGGAGGAGTGTCAGTGTAGTCTTAAATAGAAAATAAGATGCGAACTACATATTTCTGTATTGCAGTAGTTATTTCCTCAGGGATAGTCGGGTCAATCCCCAGCAGAGCTTTAAACCTCACTGAGTTGCTTATTCTCCTGTCTTTAAAGTGCTGTTTAATAAGCTCCTGTAAATGTTTTTTCATTTTTTGTTTTCCACTAGCAAACACATTAGAGTGGTTGCGAGGTCATAGGTGGTACATGCGATGCTTGATCCCTCATGTAAAGCCTGGATAATAACATGTGTAGCATGCAGAAGTGATAGCAAAAGGCTTATTCCCAACACTTGGGTTTCTTAATTTGTTCTTCTGATTAAAGATTTTTGCCTGAAGTATCCTGCTCCAGCTTAAGTTTTCATTCCTGTGTGTTTTGCGGTACAGAACAAGAGACAGTTGCTGGAGCTTTGTAATAAACCTAGGCCTGTTGTTAATCAGGGCTGAGTGTTGCTTGCCCCACAATTAGTTTAGAACCGTTGCAGGTGTAAACCTCTGTGCTGTTTTCTTTCCCAAAGAAATTAGTTGTTGAGTACATGTGTTTTGAATGTGCCCCTAATGAGTTCATAGGCTGTATGCATGTGATTCTCTCTTGTTTGTACCAGCCATTTGTGCCCAGAGCAAAGAAGACATCAGTAACATAATGTGGGACTTGAAGGATTTTTCTATGCCTACGTTTAGGTGGCAATTTATTTTTTTTCCACCTTCTGTTCAGTGTGCTCCAGCACTGAAAAGGGAAGCCTTTGGAGGCTTAAATAGAATGAAGCTTTTTTGTCAGGAGATCCTACAGTGATAAAATGCCGTAGAATATTGATAGGTATTCTGAAAAACTGCCTATCACTCAAAAAGCCATTTAGTTCTGCTCATTCAGTGGGGTGTAAACACCCTTAATATAGCCTGATATTTACACACATGCCTTGAATATAGAATGCTGGGAAATACTGTTGCTTCAACTTAGTGCTAAGAAAGTTGGAAGGGGCAGGGGGGAAGGTGTGTTCTCATAAGATGTAAGTTGTGGTGAGTTGAAACCGGATAGAATTTTGGACAGGAATATGTATGATCTACTGTTTTGCTGTTTGACATAAGTTTTGAGTGATGCCTGTGGAGGTGAAAACCTACATACTCTTTCATTTATTTCTTCCTTCTTTTGTCTGCCTCTTTTCAGCTTCCTCTGAAATTTTTAGTGCTAGTGTCTCCAAGATCAAAGTCTTGCAGTAAGTGGGAGTGTATCTGATGGTATATAGCAGCTCCCATCCTTAGGCTTAGATATGCAGGGATGGGGACAAGCACCTGAATTGTTTCCTAAACCATCTGTGTGAAGTGCTTGCCAAGACAGGAGACGGATAATAAAATTTATATCATCAGTTTATAGTAATTTTAATTCTGTCTCCATTTGTGTGAGATACATGAATTACATAAAGAATACGTGCATAACAGATGCACTGTTAAATCAGATATACAGTGTGCAATAATTAAGTACCCTTGTCTCTTTGTTTACACGTGCTTTTGTTTGAGGTGCACATGTCTGGTGGGTGTGTTCTAGCTTGCCAGGTATCCAAGGTAAGAGTGCAGGCAGTGTGGGAAGACTGGGAGCTTGCTAGAGAAATCAGAGATGGAGGAGGCAAGGATTGGTCAGATCTGCTGGGAAGAAAAATGAAGGTGCTGCCAGCTGTGCAGGAGGAATTGAGCCATTTCAAGGGCAGTGAGCATGGGGAGATGCTCACTGGGAAGCTGCAGACTCTTGTGTGGGAGAGAGCAGTATGCTTAGAAAGCTTGGAGACCAAATCCCATTTTCGGCCTGCATCTGGAACTCTTTGTCCTCACCAAAAATTCACTTAAGGCAAACCCAGGGAAAAGCCACATGCTATCACAGTTTTCAGTGTGCTTTTGCAAATTTACTCACCGTCTTTCTGCTGTTTGTTCTACAGACATACCAAAATAATGTAGTGCTTTAATTATGTGTTAGTGATTTTTTTTTTGTAAGTTTAGCTTTTTTTTGGAGGCAATTGTTCTCCAAATTGAGTCAATTTCTCTATTCCATGTTGAAATATCCCCAGAATAACGCATAGGCAATAAATTGATCTCTGTCAACTGCAATGGAAGTTGGAGGTGACTAGCCCACAATTTAAGCCTTTTTTTAAAGCTTAGCCTGTGAGCCTAGCATAATGATTTTGTTCTTTTTTCAGGGGGAAAATTAGTAGTATTTAAATGCAATTTAGTATTACAGTCTGTTCTCTGGTCTCATGTAAGTTCTTTCTGTTCTCATGCAAACCCCTTCAATCCTCCATTTTTCTAGACTATATCTCTCCTTCAAGCTGCTTTATTCTACATCACACTTACCCTACATAGCAGTTTTTTATTTTAGCTACTCAATTTCTTCTATTGATAACATAAACATAGCATGTCCTTTCCATATGAGAGAATTGATAATGCTTCCCTTGTCCCAGCTGCAGCATCTGTGTGGCTCTCCAAAGTTCCAAATGCTTCTGATTTTCACTCATGGTATCCTGGGTCATCTCCTCTCCTTCACACTGATCCTTTCTGGCTGCACTGAAGCATTGCCTGTGGACTGAGAGAGCAAATGGATTCCTCAGAAGTTGTTGTCACCTCACCTCTTAAGTACTGAGCTGTTTTTCTGTCTCCACAGTTCTGGAGCCCTTGGATGAACCCTGCCAGTTTATTTCAGACTCTGATTTTGATATTGAAAATCCAGGTAGCTTGGCTGCTATAGGGTGGGCAGCCACGGATGCTGCATGTGGTTGGACCATTATTTGGTGCTGCATGTGTTTCTGGATGGATGGAAGTGGGTAGAGAAAATGTAGGAATTAAGTGAACCTAGTGAAGAAATAAATAACGGAGTGCTCAGTGTTGATGTAAGAGGACTAGAGAGAAGTAATGTTGTCTTCATTTCTCTTCTGCTAAGGAAGAGAAAAGAAAAGGTAGTAAACATAAAAACCAAAGCCCCAGGGCAAGAGAAATAAATCCAAAAGAGGGAGAAGATAAATTATGTAACTTTTGAAAATATATACCCTGGGAGGAAGAAATTGAGCTCTGGAGCCATGGAGTGGGAAACCTAGGTTCAGAAAAAGAGATGTACAAATGCAGTATGTTACTGTGGAATTACAGTTGTTGTGGAAAAAGAACATCTAGGAAGTGTAGGAAAATTCCCATTCCAAATTCATAGCACCAAGAACAGGTTGATGGGAATAGACGTGTGGTGGTGTGATATCCTGGTTGGTGATACAAAAGTAATTTATATTGTATATCAGCAATAGAGCACTGACATGGAGGAAAACCAGATACCATTAGTTAAGATCTCCCATGTCTTTGCTCCTCATTGCATCTGGAGATTTTGTTAAACACAAATCACCTTTATGTCCTTGTCCCTACAGGATATGAGAATAAACATGAAATTGCTGTTCAGAATTAACATTTGTATTAAGTAGCCTAATGCAATTTGCCTCAATTTTTCTAATTTCATCGGAACATAATTTAGCCTTCATCATAAAATTATTAGTGCCAGGGACATATTTAAAGATTGTGGGGAGCACTTAGGATCATTTTAATCAGATACGGGTAAGTCCCATTAAACAGTTGAGCTGATCTTCCTTCCAGGACAGAGCATAGTACGCTATATGCACATGTACAAAGTGTTTCATGAGCAGCAAGTCCAGTGAATTTTCTCTGTTAAATATAACTTTTTTCTTAATACTTGCTTGTTACTCGTATGCTGTGCTGCTCTGCCCCATCTTCCCCCCATTTTCATATCTTTGAATGGACACAGGTGCTGTCTCTGGGCTGGAAATAGTAAGTTTCTGGCCAGCCACCACTTCTTGGGATGAATCATCACTACCTCCTTCCTTTTAACAGGGTCTTTGATACACTGCCTTTCCCACACCAGCCTGCCAGCTTTCCCAAAATATGCAGGCAGGTTGTTCATTTGTGGTACTTAGCCTTTTACAAAATTTGTCAAAGTAGGTTTTATGCTCAGAAAATTTCAGGGCAAAGGGCTGAGTGTTAGCACACTTACATATGCCTGATTTCCTTAGGAAGTTAGCTAAAAATAGTGTTATGCTTGAATATTTATCTACAAGCCAAGGCGCTGACATCATCTATTGTCTGTGTGCCCTGTTTGCGAACAGCAAAAATAAGCAAGTGTGGTACTTCTGTAGGTGTCACTTTAGAAAAGAGAGCTGGAATTTCCTAACCTGGGTAGTAAGATTCTTAGTACTTTCCTACTTAGTACTTTCCTTCCTACTTAATTTTTTTAGCAACATGTATTTTCCTTTTTTTGTTTTTTATTTTTGTTTTACTTTTTCCCTTTTTCCTCTTCTTTTCCCCCCTTTCGTTTTTTGTTTTTTTTAAATACATGGCAACTGTTTTGATGCAGTCAAATGCATAAGCAAATTGTTGCATATATAAATACCCTGTAATAATTTCATTTTTTGGTAGACTTCCTGGGCCTTTGGGCTAGGTAGAGTGCTTTGTGTGCTAAGAAATGCTTTGCCAAGTGACCTGAGTTTCACTGAGTTTTGAGGAAGGTGTCTCTTTGGAAGCCAGTTTTAGAATTATAATAATAATAATAACAACAATAACAATAATGCTTAATAGTGATAATGAAAACTGTCTGCAGATAGTTCATATGTCTCCCTGTTTGCTTTGCCCAAATCCAGAGCCACTTTGTGTATGTACCTATTCTATTGTCAAGATGGATAAAGACAGCTTGAACAACAGTCCTTGTACAAATGCTTGGATTTCCATATAATTAGACTTTTTGTCCAGTATCTTCTATGAAATACCTGCTAGTTAACAAACAATTGAAATTTTTTTCTCTTTAAGGGCAATTTATTTGTGTGAAATGTAGCACTTAGTGGAATAAGCACTAATGAAATACTTTGTCAGAGAGAGATGATTTGGGTGGTTATTTTTATGCCCAGAATGTTACCTTCATTCGTTGTTCCAAATTTCCTATTTTTTTTCTTTCTTTTCTATGTGGGTAAGCATGGTTTTTAGTGGGAAAAGCCTCACAGGGAAATGAGTGTTGATTGTTATTTAATGAAGAACTGGAGATTAATGAGACTAACAGCTAAGCTACTTTGTTTACTTGATAAACACAAAGTGGTGTAAGAGAGCACACATTAATGAATGTGAAGATACAAAATAAAAAACTGTTCTTACAGCATCATGTGTTTTGTTCTTCATGCAGACCAAATGACACTATCTCAGTTGATGCTAAAACTTTGCTTAAGTAGTATTTATTCAGAATAAGAGTCTGTGTAGTTACTTACTAGCATAGTAGCTTTTCCCATTTACAAACAATTCACAACTGTTTTAAAGGACTGTGTCATTTATTTTAATTTTGGGAAGCTGACAGCCAAGTAATGTTTGCTGTCATGTGTTCTACACTTGAATTGTAAAGCACTCATTCTCTTTAACATCTTACTGCCCCGACAGTAAAAAGTTATATTTATTAATTCTTGCCTTCTGGAGGCAATGAATAGATAATCTAGAAAGAAGTAACATTTTAGAAGTTTTTACAGGGTTACCCTTGTAATGAAAATTTTCAAATTCAGAGTAGTTAAGTAAAAGGTTATTTAGTTTGTTAATAATACATGCTTCATTTTTTTTGCATAGTACAGTGGGGATTTATTTATTTATTCATTCATTTGTTTGTTTATTTTCATTTTTGGCTAAGAGTCTTTTACTTCAGATGAATACTTCAATGGAAGAAGTTTTCTAAGCTGGAAAATCAGAAGAGAAGAACCTGGTTTAAAAATGATGTAGTGGTCAGCTGTGAAGCATAGTTCCTGTTCCTTTAATGTTTTTCTGTAAAGGAAGTTCATCATAGCATTTCTTAACATGTTATGAAGCAGATGGGCAGTGAGCATCCTCTGTATGAAATGAATTATAAAGAATGTATTCAAAAAATACTAAGAGCCAAAAACTGAACACTTGAAAAATAGGAAATGCCAAGAGTTAAAGTTGCCTTTCAAGCTTAATTAACCCTGTTATTCCCCTCCTGTTATGCACAGTTCAGAAGTCTGAACACTTTCTTCTGTCATTCAGTAGCACTGGTCACTGATTTTCAGCTTCTTTCTCATTTGTTTGTCACAGACTCAGGTCTCCTACTAATCAGATCTTGTTCCAAGGTAAGTTACAGAGTAGTGCTTGTGGACACAAGCACTTTTACTTGTCTTCCAGTTTTATCAGATTAATCCTTATACTGCAGATGGTGAGCTGGTATACAGAGTAATTTTGGAAAGCCTTGCTAATTTAGTCTTGTTTCTAAGTGCCCAGGAACTCAGTTTACAGGTTCTGTGCATTATGTAGTGGTTCAGGTTCTTAGCAAAGCTGCTGTTGTTGGTTGAGAGTTGCAACTCTTGATTACTTAGTTTTTTAATAGGGCCTTAAGAAGAATTGGGCATAGAATCACAGAATCCTTTGGGTTGCAATAGAACTCTAAGATCATTGAGTACAACCATTCGACCTAATGTTGCCAAGTCCAGACATGCACCACATGGGGAACTTGAAGCTGTGGATTGCCCCTGTAAAGTTTAGAGTTAGCCTGGCAGCAAACAATCTCTGTCTGGTGGCAGGGAAGCCTTTTTTTTTGTCATCACTGGAGACTGGTTTCTCTTTACACAGTCCACTGCACACCTTGTTTTCTGTGATGAGAGGAAGAGATCCTAACTGCTGTCTTCATTTGGTGCTGCAGGTTGTTCCTACAGCTGCCTCTTTGGGGTGTAGTGCTTCTGTAACCGCGGGGAAGGGGGAAGTGTACACTTGGGGGAAGTGAAGGCTCTCAAAATGAAGGAAGCCTGATGAAGATTCACCGACCAGACTGCTTTGGCTGAACTTCCCAAAGTCTTGGAACAATGCTGAAAGGTTTCTGGTCGCTTTTTCCAAAGTTTTCCAAAGTTGAAAGTAATAGGGCAAAGTCTGCATATTGGAAACATAGGCTTATCAGTTGAGAGTGCTGGGAAGACTATTGCCTTGCCAAATACAATTTCTTTTCAGAACACAGTGCAATAAAATACTTATACATTAGCGTTACCTTGTGTATTTATTTCAGTTGTGGAACTGTTATCTTGAACAAGTGATATTGCTTATTCTGACAAATGGGAGATATCAGGATATCTCAGGATATTTAAGGGAATAATTAGGGTCATGATTCAGGTTATTTCAGAATAACAGAAACTGGCTACACTTTGAGTCCTCTGTCCAGCTCTGGGCCTCTCTGTTCAGGAAGAACATTGACATACTGGAGCAGGTCCAGAGAAAGGTATCAGAGCTGCTGAAGGGTCTGGAGAATAAGTCATATGAGGAACAGCTGAGGGAGCTGGGAGTGTTCAGCCAAAAGAAGAGAAGGCTCATGGATGATGTTATCACTCTCTGTAACTCTCTGAAAGGAGGTTGTAGCCTGCAGGTGGGGGTCAGCTTCTTCTCCCAGCAACCAGTGGCAGGATGACAGGACATAGTCTTAAGCTGCACTGGGGCAGGTTTAGGTTGGAAATTAGTAGGAATTTATTTGCAGGAGGGATGGTTAGATGTTGGAATGGACTTTCTGAAGAGGTGGTGGAGTCATTGTCCATGAAGGTATTTAGGGAAAGACTGGACATGGTACTCAGTGATGTTGTCAGGGTGCTGGAGTGTTCAGGAAAAGGTTGGACTTGGTCATAGAGATCTTTCCCAATCTGATTCTGTGACTCTTTGATGTGTGCTTAACACCTTTGGATTGTAGTTTCACAAGCAAATTATTTCTAATGCCATGACTTTCAGTTTTCTTGGCTCCTTTCAGAGAGAGGAGACTGTGCCTTGTGTTTTGATACACAAGCACAGAAGAACCACATGAGAGCAGCCTCAGAGGGGTAGAGGGAGTGGCATGCAGCTGTGTCAGGGAAGGTTTAAGGTTGTTATTAGGCAAAGGTTCTTCACCCTTTTGAAGAGGGTGGTTGGGCACTGGAACAGGCTCCCCAGGGAAGTGATCACAGCGTTGAGCCAGCCATAGTTCAAGAAGTGTTTGGACAGTTTTCTCAGACACATAGTTTGTTTCTTGGGATTGTCTTGGGAATTCATTGGTGTGTCACTGGCACCCTGATTGCCACATTTGTGAGCAAAACTTGCTATACTTCATCATATCATCAGTCTGCCAGCTTGGGAAGTCTTCTTTTGTGCTGTCCATTTGGTACTTTAGGGTTCAGAGCAGAATAACTAAATGGTCTCTGTGGCAGAATATCTGACAAGTCAAGGGAAGCACTCTCCTGGATTAAGGTTGTGTACAGAGGTGCTGACATCTCCAGTGTAACATTCCTAACCATAAATGTTGCTAGTGTTCAAGGTATTATATCTGCTTGAGTTGTGTGCTGCATTCATTTAGTTTAAGTAGAAAATATGTCCATGTAGTGACTATGTTATATATTGGGAGGATACATAGTGTTAGAAATGTTGTTATAGAAGCAAATATTAGATGTGATTGTGTAATGACCCTTATAGGCTGTATAAGATGACAGACAAGCTTCCTTGTTTGTTTTTTTTTACAAACTTGAAAATTGAAATTGATTTAATATACTTACAAAGATCACAAAATATATCTGGAGAACTCTCAGGTAATACTGTAGGCATTTCTGCTTCTAAAGGCGAAAAGGATACAAGTTCTCTCTCTATAAGTGTAGAAAAAAAATGGAATCATTTCCTTTGACATATCAACTGTATCTCTCATTTCAAAACAGAACTTAATTTTGTATTACACCTTCCAGGAGAAATACAGATAATTTGTTTGCATCTGGTGTGCTCTACCAGGAACATTTGTTTTACTATAGAATACAAAAACATGCAGTTTGCCCTGCTTCATGCTAAGAATCTCAATATATTAAAGTTATTTTTAACAAACAATGTACATTTTTGGCTTATGATATCTTAGGAATAAGGAAAACAAAAAAAAATTAAAAATTGTGAGTTGTTATTCAAAATATTCTTAAGTCAAGCTGTTAAACTTTTATTTCTCTTATGGAGGTAAAAATTACTGAGACAATAGTGATGTACTGTATCTGTGTAATCTAGAAAGTTGTTTTGGTCTCTATGTATTTAAGAAATATTTTCCTGGTTTGGATGGAAAAAGTGTTGCTGTCTGTCTTAAAGTTGAAAGGAGGAGGGTAGCAGCTAAAATGAACAAAATAATGAAGCTGCTTTTAAAGGAGCCAAACCAGCTGACTCTTTATTAATTATTCATGAAGAATATGTTCATGTGAAGTCCTTCATTGTCTGAAGTGTCAGGCATCCTGATGAAATATAATAAACCTCTTGGTGAAAGGTTTCTATTTATATGCCTTCAAGCTTCTGAAGGGATGATTGTGGTAAAGAAGACCCTGCATATTTTTGAATGCCTGATTTGTTATTTTTGTGAAATCTGTTTTATGACTGTTTCCCCTGATGTACTTTTAGGCTTTTGATCTTCAAGGTAATCAACCAAATCTGTATAAATGTAGAATGACTGAGTCATAAAATTCTTAAGTAGTGTAAAATTTTTTCCCCAATGGCTGAAAGATTTTTGTTCTCTTTCTTAAAAACAAACAACCCCACTATAATAAACTGAAATTGTATTGCATGTTTTTTGTGCAATGTCCATTGATGTTAATTTTTAGTATTATTTCCTCTCACTTTTGTCATACTTTAATATATTAGCATCTTCAACACTTTTTTCTTTTAACATTAAAAATAATTAGGACAAATCAGCTCTGTTACAGCCACCTATCACATCACATAAAAAAAGATCAAGGAAAAAGATAAATAAGGATATGAGGGGGATGATTATGGGCTTTGAAGTTTACTTCTTTCCTGAGTCTGTCCCAGTTGCTGAGCTACCTTGAAATGCTACCTCCTTTTTCCCTTTTCCTTCACATGCTTCAGTCAGTCTCTGCTCCCTGTTGATTTTGTTCCTCGTGCTGTTTCTGTACATTCCAGGCACCTGTCATAATTTTCCTCTTGAGCTGTCTTTGGGGAAAGCTAGACTTCTGGGAATTCAAGCAAGATTTAAAAGAGAACACCTACAGGAGAACTATGTTGTTTTTAATTAAAAATCTTCCTGAATTAACTCCAAGGTCTAAGGACAATCCCGTTTTAAAAACACCAAAAACTACCATCTTTCACAAGCATGTAAAGTGTCTGAAATATTTTGGCAAGGGAAAAAATGAAAACAGATGAAGGTATCAAAGCTGGAAATGGAGAGAGCATGATATTCATATTCACTTTCACTAATGGTTGGTGACATCTCCCTTTGAAATATTAAGCATTAATTTGCTTGTGAAATAAGCAGCATATGTTTTTGTGGTTTAAAACTAGATCTGTTTGCCAGTCTACTGACATAGTCATTTGTGCCATTGATCATTGCAGCTTGAAGCCAGCAACTCTTCTCCAGTCAGTGTTGTAGTATGGCAGGATGATAGTAGAATATCCATTCATTTATTGCATAACAAGGAGTTTAGCTGTGTAGTACCAGCTGTAATGCATGATAAATTCAAAGGTGCGGTACAAGAAATGTGATCCTAATTGGAAAGCTTTACTTTGTATTTTCAACTGCTTATTTATAGAAATTTGATTTTGGAGCAGTTTGGCAGCAAGATGTCCATTCCAGCAGCAGCTGTAGTATAGGCAGAATCTGTTTTATAGGAACATTTTTTGTTAAACAAAGAAGAAAGATCTATGGGTTAGATAAGTAACTATATTAAACTGTATATAGGTGTATCTTTTTATTTCAGTTAGAATATGCTAAATGATAACTTTTTTATTTGCATGATGATGTGGGTCCCCAAATATGTCACTAACAAAATGCAAACTGCTTCAGAATGATAAGCTGTCTGATATATAGTAAGGGTAACTTCTAGTGATATTTTGTGCTGTCTTTCAAAGATGTCAGTAGTGATAGTTGTACTTGATAAAAGTGTCCACTTTAAACTGTGCTAACACATAGCTCACTTTAAATGTGATGTATGTCAAGCTCTATTTGCCGGGATGTAGCTGCTAGTGTGAAGTATGCTGAATTTGTTGCAAATGCAGTCAGCTACTGTTGTTTGGTACCCTCTGGCCGTCTTGAAAATGTATTTTATACCATCTTGGTAACGGGTTTATTTTTCTAAAGGTTTTCCCCTATACTTTGATGCCTGAAGTTGAGTGCACATGTTCTGCCTTTCAGAGACTGCTAGCTTCTGGCTAAGATTTTGTAGCCTGTGGTGGTCTAGAAAGTAGAGAGACCTTATCCAAACATTTTATTAGCCAGAAAGATCAGAAGAACACTGAACGGCTGGCAGCATTGGAAATCATTGTGAAAGGATGTACTAGAGCACAAGCTTGGATGGAATGGGATACGCATAGGAGGGGAGAACAGTCAAATAAGTGATGGATGATCACCACCTGTTACTAATTAGACAGACTTAGTTTTCCTTGGAGATGGGGAAATTACTCTGTTGTAGAAAGGGTTAGTTTTGATGACCTGGGTAAGATCATCCTATTTAAATTTTTT